>NC_046315.1:45337849-45642640 GCF_009819535.1 Lacerta agilis | reverse complement strand
TATATCTTTAGGGGGCTTAAATCTGTAAAATTTGCATGGTACATATTTGGGGGATTTGACAAACATCTGCTTCATGAACAGGTGGCTTATACTTGGTCATACAGTTGAGAGGAACAGCAGAGGAAACCCAGGTGTCAATCCTGCCCCCATCCCCTGAAAGTATGAATGTCCTGTGGAGAAAAAGTACTTGTCATATTGAGGGAGATGTGCCTTCTAGCACTGCACTGCCAAAAGCAAAAGAAGAAAGGAAGGGTCTGGGGTAAGAAGAAATTGAATGACTTAGTTTTAGGCTTTTGAAGAGGAGAGTCTTTCTTTACTCTCCCAAGAAAGGGGAGAGAAAGAGAGAAACAAGCAGCATCATATCTCAGGAGAACACAGCTCCATTAATGTTGGCTGCAATACTATACACCAGGCACAGGCAAACTCGGCCCTCCAGATGTTTTGGGACTACAACTCCCATCATCCCTGACCACTAGTCCTGTTAGCTAGGGATGATGGGTGTTGTAGTCCCAAAACATCTGGAGGGCCAAGTTTGCCTATGCCTGCTATACACAGGCACCATGGTGATTAGCATGGAGCAAGCATTAATTAAATAAACCTCACAGTGTTTCTGCAGTTGAACTATAGTTATCGAAACTCTGTACCTTAGAATAGGCATGCAGGCAAACCATGACTTGTCTATTCCAAGGGAAGGATCACGTGGTTAGAATAAATGATACTTGGCTCAAGTCTGATTATGATGAAACTTCTTTCGAATCTGAACAATACTTAACAAGAATTCTGTGTGAGATTAATGGGATAATGACTCCCCAATTATATAATTTCATAAAAGACAAAAGCGTAGTAAGAAAGTGAAGTAATCATGTACCAGTCAAACAGTGTGGCTGAAAGAAGCAGAAAAAACAAGTCAATAGTCCATGGATCATAGGTTCAGAAGTGAGAATGTAAGCCACAAGGCAAAGAAAACACGTGTCATTTTAACCTATGGGCCCTTAATAGGAAGTAGGTTTCGCTAAAGTCTCAGGCCAAGGAAACAAGCTAGAATTGGACTGTGAGCTAGGGAGGAATAACAGCTGGTGGGAGGGACAATACAGTGCCCTTTCTAGGACTGCATCCAGATTACGAAACACCTTGCCCCATAAAGTGGGGTTGGCTCCCTCCTCCTTCCCTATTTTTTGCTAGCTACATGAAAACCTTTTTATTACAGCAGGCTTTTATTTTACGGGGTAGACAAATGTTTTATACTTTTTAAAAAAAATGTGGACCCTTTCTCTTTTTTGTAATTGTTTTATAGAATTGAAATGTTACCTGTGTTACAACATATAAACCATAATGAGTAGTGTTTTTGCACCAGAGTTCGATGGTACATACTCTTAGATAAGTGGGTATATGAATAATAAAACTGTTTAGCTATATCTAAATGTCACATATTGTTATGTATTAAGATTCGCTCCAGTTCTCACTCAGGGCCACCAGTATGCAAATGAAGGATTGAGAGCTCCTGTTCACTGATTGGTTAGTTAGTTGGAATTTGTTACTGTTACAAGTTACTTAGTATTATATAAGGCAGCCAGCTACGCTGTTGTGTCAGGCACAAGGAGCAGTTCTAACTGCTGTAATAAAGAGCTGCTGATCTGAAGAGCTGTGTCCTTCGTCCATCCTTCCCACAACTTAACACACATACCTTTAAAATTTGTGATCACCCATTTTCTTTCAAGAGTGTCACTTCACTAGTTTTACTTTATCTGAAACAGACTATGAGTGCAATCTTATACATGTCTACTTAGAAATCTTCTCAGAAATAAATACTATTAAGTTCAATGGTAGTTTCAGATAAGTTTGTATAGCCTAAGATACCTTGTTCTTTAAGCTGCTGCACCTGTCTTCTGAAATAACACCTTCTGAAACCCTTTACAACATGTGTATTTAAAGAGCAAGCTATGCAAACTGCTTTCAAAACATTTAAAACAGGTTGGGCAGGTTTTGATAGTCTGCTGTATTATGCTAACTCTGGAAAGCCTACTGCAAGGTTAAACAATACCTTATTCTGGCAGATAAGGTTCTTTTTAAAAGAGTTGCATAGTCCTTTACAGTGAACCTTTGTTCAAGCAGTTATTGAGGATAGGCAACAAGAAAGCAATGGAGATATTTTTTTTTAATACAAACTGAATTGTGAATCCCACCTTTAAAATAGCTCATTGCTGGTTTCTTTGTGTGTTCTAATAATTTTCTGAAATGACACATGGAAGAATCATTTTTAGTGGATTAGTAATAAGGAAGTGAAACCAATCCACAGTTCAAAACGAATGGTAAATAGATGTGTCATCAATTCTGCAAAAATGTTTCATTCCTTTCCTTCATAATTCTCAAGGCCCAAATGAGTTCCAAAATAGATCAAAGTGTATATGCCACCCTTCAGTTTACTTGTTAGGATCCAGTTTGGGGCCAGAATTGGATTGCTAATTTATGAAACAATAGCCTTGTTGTGTGTGCCAAAGTGATCAGGCCTGAGACATAACCCCAGTACTATAGATTTCTTTACAAATAACCACAGGCTGAAGTCCTTCTTCACATTGGGATATATGGGCAAATAACCAGACCAAAAATGAACGTTTAAAAGTTTTATTTCCTAATCAAAGTTTTACACAGCTGTTGTTGTTGTTCAGTCGTGTCCGACTCTTCGTGACCCCATGGACCAGAGCACGCCAGGCACGCCTATCCTTCACTGCCTCTCGCAGTTTGGCCAAACTCATGTTAGTAGCTTCGAGAACACTGTCCAACCATCTCATCCTCTGCCGTCCCCTTCTCCTTGTGCCCTCCATCTTTCCCAACATCAGGGTCTTTTCTAGGGAGTCTTCTCTTCTCATGAGGTGGCCAAAGTACTGGAGTCTCAACTTCAGGATCTGTCCTTCTAGTGAGCACTCAGGGCTGATTTCTTTGAGAATGGATAGGTTTGATCTTCTTGCAGTCCATGGGACTCTCAAGAGTCTCCTCCAGCACCATAATTCAAAAGCATCGATTCTTCGGCGATCAGCCTTCTTTATGGTCCAGCTCTCACTTCCGTACATTACTACTGGGAAAACCATAGCTTTAACTATACGGACCTTTGTCGGCAAGGTGATGTCTTTGCTTTTTAATATGCTGTCTAGGTTTGTCATTGCTTTTCTCCCAAGAAGCAGGCGTCTTCTAATTTCGTGACTGCTGTCACCATCTGCAGTGATCATGGAACCCAAGAAAGTGAAATCTCTCACTGCCTCCATTTCTTCCCCTTCTATATACACAGCTAGGATGTCCTTTTCATAAATGTAACTTTCTGTTACATTTATGAAAAGGGGAATAGAAATTGTAGAGAAGATTTATCCTACCTAAGAAGACTAACCCTAACATACACACACCCCACACACACAGTAAGGATGGAGTGATGGTCACACCAATTATCTTGGCCAGGAATCCTTGTAGCAAGCAAAAATAGGAAAAGGGTGAGGTGAAAGGAAGTACTGCACACACATTGCCTCTTTGGGAGGTCACCACATAGACTTCTCTGAACTGGAACAGAGGAAGAATTCCTTTTGTACGGACATGGTTTGGAGAGCAAAATCCTACCCAACAGGATTGAGAATGGCATTGCCAAAATCTGTTTTCTAGCTATCAAAAAAGGTTTCAATATTGACTTCTTCACAAACATGGGAACATGCATTATGTAGGCCCAGATTCTCCATATATTAAAATAGCAAATCTCAGGTTGCTTGTTCCAGCTTGATTTTCAAAGCTCATATCCACTAACCTTAAGACTCCTGTGGCACAATGCATCTGGCTGTTAACCAGAAGGTTGGTGGTTTGAGCCCACCCAGGACAGGATTCCTTTATTGCAGGGGGTTGGACTAGATAACCCTCAATATCCCTTCCAACTCTACAATACTCATGATTCTATACTTCTGTGCTCTCAGCAGGTGCTCTCAGTTTCTGTGAGCAAAAGCCAGTCAAACATACACACCCAAGTGTATCCTTTCTACTATTTGGTTGCCAAGCACGTGCTACGGCTTAACTTGTTATTTCTAACATTGAGCTGCAAAGTTTCATTATGCTAAATTTTCAGTCTAGCCAGGTTACAGACACATAGCTTTAAGATGAAAGTATAGGACAGAATTAAGAGTGTGGGGCTGTCTCTGAAGACAGTTCAGAAACTGGCTTACACAGAGTTTGGCAACCAGGACAAAACAGTTTGAGCATGTTGCACTGATCCTGGCCTGACTGCACTGGTTTCTGGTTGGTTTCTGGGCCCAATTTGAGGTGCTGGTTTTGACCTATAGAGCCTATAGTGGAAGAGATTCAGAAGAGAGCTACAAACATTTTAAAATAGTTTGAAAAACAAGTTGTTTGGACAAAGTTATCATGCCTCAGGGCAGGAAGTCAGACCTACCGGTAATTATCAGATTCCTTCCATATCCACTGCTCCATCTAAAATGAAAGGTTCTATATTCCTGATTGCATCAGGAATAAAGGAAAGTCACTCTTTAGCATAGTTGCTCTGAAAACTGGAGTTGGGAATACAGTACTGATTTCTCCAGCCAATACTTTTTTTTTATTATAAAGAATTTATTGGTTTTTCCATAACACAAAACACTCCATCACCTTCACCAACATAAACCCCAACACTTACCCACCACTATAGCTAAACAACTACAAACACACCAACGATTCTTCTTCTTGTTTTTTTTTTTAAAAAAATCTTGATCGAATCTACATTATTGACTTCCCCTGTTTTCTCTCCTTCGGCTCCTATTCCAGATTTACTTTAATAACTTCATATCTCTAAAATTAAATTCACTTAACAATTCAAAACTAAACATTCTTCAAAAAATCTTATTTCTTAGTTTACAATAATATTCCACTCCTTATCTTGTATAAAATCAAATCATATTGTAACTTCATATAGTTAATAACAAAACATATTGTTCTTTATATCTTAACATATTATTAACATATCTTAACAACTTATTCTTCATATCTTATCAAATTATTCTTGGATCAAATCATAACAAACAACTTCTTTCCCTAAAACTGCTGCTAATAAAAAATAAAACAGAATATCCCTTATCTAGTTCGAAAGCTTAAAAAGAAATAACTTGACACACCGGCTTCCAGATAACAATACAGTTCATCCTATCCCACTTCTAACCATTTTCCTTTTCCTTCTTATTTCAAAACCACTTCTCAAATTGTCCTCTTTACTTGTACATCCACAGATCCAGACACAGTTCACAGGAATCCTTGCATAGAGCATCAGGGTACACAATTCTTCGCCTTCCAGCTTCTCCATTTCGACATTCCATTCTTCTTTTGTTGATAAACTTAATTCTTCTCGGAGATGCCAAGCCGTTTTGTTCTGTTCTTCCATAATCCCCTTCAGCTCTTTGCCAAGGTTCTCTTCCATTGCAGCAATGTCCTGAAAAGTCTCCTCTGTGGGCAATACCTTTTCTGCCATATCCCGGTTCAACAACACCAATTTCTGGTTAGCCAGTTCAAGCCTCAAAAAAATAATCCTTTGTTCGTCAGTTAGTCCAGAGTCCAAGGCCAGCTCAAAAACGAAACCCAGCATGGCTGAAATGGGCATAGGTGTCAGATTTCAATGCTTTTCCATCTTAGTGCCAGTACTTTTCCACTCAATCTCGAGCTTTCGCAGCCATTTTTCCTGGAGCCAGGGCGCAAGAATTACAAATCCAAAAAGAGATATTTTCCACTGTCTTAACCCCCAAAGGGAAATTCAAACAGTCTCACTTGTCGAAAGTTATAACATTGTAACCATCACTGTAACAGCAGTCTATCAATACGGTTATTTTCTTTGCACCGAAGGGAGGGAAACAGGCTTCCTTTTCGTGATACCTCCCGGGTCGTTAAATGTCAAAAATAAATCCAGTTCAGTACTCACGACCCCCAGGCTTCCTTTTTTCTTTCTTTCTGCAGGGAGAACGATGTCGCTCATCGCGAGCGGCGGCCGCCGCTTCACCGTCCCGGTTGGGGCATTTTCTCTATAGCCCAGCTCCGTAGTCCCTTCACCCCCACTCCCCCTTTACAGGGGGAACGAGGGAAGGGTTCGGAGCCATAGTGGGCCCGCCGGGGAGCCCAAGGCGCGGGACGCTCTTCCTGCGCCTTACCGGAGCCCCGCTTTGCGGTAGCGGGGCTCCAACCCCCGGGACGGCCTGGGTCGCCTCGCTGCCGAGGCAACCCACGACCGCCCGCGATGGCGTCGCCGCCGGAAGTCTTCTCCAGCCAATACAATGGCATGCATGCCTCTCTGTTTTCTAACAAATAGTATTTTTGATCAATGCTATTTTATGTTAAGCACTTAGATATTATTAAAAAGCCTATAAATTATGATGAATAAATTAATAAATTCACCCAAATATTTTTCACAGCCTTACAATCATCAGTAATAGTGTTATCAATTATTTTCCAAGATGCCTCAAAATGACAAGCCTTATACATGCTTAGCTTTGTAGTTCACGTAAGAAGATCAAATGTGCAGTGTTATGAGTCTTCAGTTAAAACTGTGGACACTTTCCCGAATTGTTCTGCACTGTGTGAGACGGCATCTTGTTAATTTACAATGAAATGGATGCAGATTCAAAATGGCTTGCCTCATAATAGCAGCACAGCTGGGAAACTGTACAAGCATGTGTTAAGATAACAGCTCTTTAGCCCCGCCTCTGAAGAGTCCAGCACAATAAGATTCCTTATTGCTGTGTGCCATGGCTTATGTTAGAGAAGTAGACTACAGTACTCTTCTGGAAAGTTGTCTATTCTATGATTTATATGATTTCTTAGTCTTAGAATTCCAGTCGATAAAGACAGTTTGTTTGTAGTTCATGATGAAGAACTGAGTCAATAAAAAAAATAGTTGTGCAAGCTAGCTTTGCACATGTGCCTTTTTGTGTGGCAGCAAGCAACAAACATTCAACAATGCTTTTGTAAAACTACTCCAATTCTACCAACCTAAGCAAGAAGCTGTACTATATAGTATGTCCTAAAGTCCCACAATTTTTCTTGTACATCTAATATAAAAACCCATTCTCATAACCACACCAAAGGCACAACAGATGCTACAGGGTTGTTTGGAAAATCTACAAAATGATAATATATGTCGAAAGATATTTGCTCCAAGCCTTTCACGTTTGCTTTGTCCCTGTGATGCTTCAATGATAAAATGGAAAAAAGTGGCTCAGGGCTACTCAATTCCCATAATTCCAAGAAAAACACAGAAAGAATATGAATGCACATGATTGTGGGCCTTGAAGCTGAAATCAAAACTCTTACAAATATAAAAATTCATGACTAGTGGAAGAGTTTATTTGGAAAGAGTGTTCAAGACATTCATCGTCACAAAGCTCTTTGTGAAGAAATGAACGACTCTTCCAAACCAATTCAATTAACACATTATTTTGGATATTTAGTCATTGCCAGGCACAATAAGAGCAATGTCTATTAAAATAACCATATATTGAAGAAATTCAGTCAGAATCCTTGGTTTTAAAATGTTCATCATGAGCAATGGGCCTCAATCAGGCTAGACTAATCTGCATAAAATACACTGTTTTACTGTTCCAGTCACAGGTAGGTAGCCGTGTTGGTCTGCAATAGTCAAAACAAACAAACAAACAAATAAATCCTTCCAGTAGCACCTTAGAGACCAATTAAGTTTGTTCTTGGTATGAGCTTTCATGTGCATGCACACTTCTTCAGATACACTGAAATAGAAGTCACCAGACCCTTATATATAGTGTGAGAGTGAGGAGGGTATTACTCAGAAGGGTGGTGGGAATGGGTGATTGGCTGATGGGTGTGGAAAATCTGTTGATGACACACCCATCAGCCAATCCACACCCATCAGCCAATCACCCATTCCCATACCAAGAACAAACTCATACCAAGAACAAACTTAGTTGGTCTCTAAGGTGCTACTGGAAGGAATTTTTTAATTTTTATTTTGTTTTGACTGTTTTACTGTGTTAGGGCTGTCATAGCATCGGTGGATTATGACAGCCAGCAAACATGCTAATTCCTGTGTGTAAGAACACTATCTGTGGATAGGTTTCTAGGGTCAGAAGTCAGCAGGCCCCACCTAGTTTCAAAACCATTTTCACAAAATAAAAGTGTGAAATAGAAGAGTTACAATGATTTGAAAAATACAATAAAAACCAATTGCACCGAGTTCCGCAATTACTAATTAAAACACAAGGATTAGTGAATGTATAATAGCTAAATATAATGAGTTCAGAAAGCAAGCATACATCAACACAGTTTGAAGTATCCCCTAGGCAGGAACTAAATAAAAATCCAAAGTGCAATTGAATAAAACAAGCAGCTCTTTAACTCAAATAGCCTGCAGGGACCATTTGCATTCGAGTCAACATGGATGCCAGCTCAATTGTTTTAAGTAGTCACAGAGATGCTGAGCAATAAGGATTCCTTCTTAAATATTCAGATTGGTTTATTTAAGGAATGTCCTTCTTTGAAGGTCCCCTGTTTCCTTGCATTGAATCTAAAAAAGGGATTTTAAAGAGCACAACACAATTTGAAAGTTTACCAGGGGTGGCTAACATTTTTTAGGCCCACGGGCAGATTTGGATTTTTGAGCAAGTGCTGTGGGCACCATATTCTCTGGTCACTTCTCTCCTCCATCACTAGGTCAGCCCCCAATGCAAATACACAATTATACTGTACTTTGCTTTTCCAGGAAATCTTGATAAAAGTCCACTCTAGAAGAACTAATCTGAGCCTTGGAAAGCAAACAGAGTTGAAAAATGAAGTGGGAAAAGGTATCAGTCTTCCCATTTCCTACTTCAGCTCTATGTGCTTCTCAAGGGAGAGGAATATAATGATCTTTACCATCTTACACTTAGGGGGCAGTGAGTTGGTGGGGGGCTCAAGGGCTTTGTAGGAACCAGGCAAAAACCTCAAGAGCAGACCCTCCTTTTCCTGGGACGTCCCTGATTTAGAGAAGCCGTCCTGGTTTCTGATTTGATCCTGGAATGTCCTACTTTTACTTAGGATATCCCTATATGCATTGGAGAAATGTTGGAGAGTATGGTAGGATGTCCGTATTTTTGAGGCGAAATGTTGGAGGGTATGGAGTTATTCAACGCTTCCCCCCCCCCCCCGAGCCATCTGAAGGCAATCCTGTATAGGGAAGGTTTTTTTTTAATTAACAAAATAAAAAATAAAAAATCCTTCCAGTAGCACCTTAGAGACCAACTAAGTTTGTTCTTGGTATGAGCTTTCGTGTGCATGCACACTTCTTCAGATACACTGAAACAGAAGTCACCAGACCCTTAAATATATTGAGGGAGTGAGGAGCGGTATTACTCAGAAGGGTGGTGGGAATGAGTGATTGGCTGATGGGTGTGGAAAACCTGTTGATGACTGTTAACGACTACAATTAGTCTTAAAGGAAAAAGCAAGGGGTGAGATGGCTAAAGATAGCTTTGTCATGTATAATGAGATAAGAATCTAATGTCTTTGTTCAGACCAGGTCTCTCCATGGTTTTAAGTTTGGTAATGAGTTGCAATTCAGCAACTTCTCTTTCTGAAATTCCTTTGTATTAAGTCCGCTACTTTGAGATCTTGTATAGAATGTCCTGGGAGATTGAAGTGTTATCCTACTGGTTTCTCTGTCTTGTGATTCCTGATATCAGATTTATGTCCATTTATCCTTTGGCGTAGGGTTTGGCCTGTTTTTCCAATATAGAGAGCTGAAGGGCACTGTTGGCATTTGATTGCATACACAATGTTAGAAGATGAGCAATTAAATAGTCCCGAGATGGTATGTTTGTTGTTGTTGGGGCCAGTAATGGTGTTGTCCGGGTTTATGTGGCAGCAGAATTGGCATCTGGGTTTATTGCAGGCTCTGGTACCAGTGTCCATGTTGAGTCCTGTTGTTGTATTATTGTGGGTGAGGAGTTGTTTAAGATTGGGTGGCTGTCTGTAGGCAATGAAATCAAAATGTTCCTCCCATCAAAATGTTTTTTTATGTTTTTTATATATGTTTGAAGCTGCTGAGAGTGGCTGGGGCAACCCAGTAAGATGTGCTGGGTATAAATAGTAAAATTGTCATTATAGAATGGGACGACCCTTTTTGCATTGTTGGAGAAATGTTGGAGGGTATGCAAGAGCGCCACATTAGGGAACCCTGGCTTATGCAAATATTTTGCTCTTGGAACAAAGAAAACAGAGCCCATTCTGCAAAGTAGAATAGGTGAGGAAGCAGAATGTACTTCCCTTAACAGTTACTTCCAAAGATGTCCTGGTTCCCACACTGAGTATGTCTACTGTAAAGAACTCTTACCAGTTTAACTGCAAGGGCTTCTTAAATGCCTCCTAGGAAATATAGAATGGTAAGAGTACTAAGAGCACCCAGTTAAGGGTTCCCAGCCCCTATTACAGAACTGCCACCTTAAGGCTCAACAGAGCCCTGCCTTCTTGTAAGGAGCCATTGACCACCTCCTTCACCCACTCAGCCACACCTCCGCTGGCACTTCTGATGAGCCAGGAAGGACAAAGATCTAGCACACATGTGGTAGCTCTCGCATTACCAAGGATCTTGCACATCTTCAGGCTGTACAAATTGAAAAGTATTCATTAAACATGGACAAGCAGAGGCCAAAGTTACATCCACCAGACTTATATTAACTATAGTATCCAAATCAGAATGGATCCAACAATCGTTTAGCATGTATATGTTCCCTGTTGAATCCAGCATCAAACCTCTTCAGAACCGACTTTGCTCTTTTCTTCCCTATTCATGGCTATCACCATGGACCCTTCCATTTATAGCGCTATGTGTGCTATGGTGTTTTTTGTAAAATGAAAACCTATAATGAAATTATAGAGGACTATCCACATAACAAGTCACATGTTACTGTTTTTAGAGGGTGTTTGCGCTTTCCCCTATCATGCCAGTGACATAAAGTGTTCAGATTGAGAAACGTTATGTGCCTATAGTCCCACCCCTTCCATTCCATCATTCCACCAAACCAGTAAATGTTGGATTTTTGAGTATGCACAAAGGTTACATAGAGCCCTTGAACACATTTAAAACAAAGAAAACATACAGTACCTGGTATTCTGGAACTCGGACCCTGTTTTGTTCTATCTACAGCAGCTCTCTCTCCAACCTGGTCCAATATAGATGTTTTGGACTCCCAACTTCCATCACACTCAGCCAACACATCTGATGGGAACCCAAAACATCTGGATGGTGCCAGGTAAAGGAAGGGAAATCTAGTGTTATGATCACACACACAACATACGTTCTTAAAATACATCATTTGTATCAAGATTGGCATTGATGGATCTCATCACCTCTACCATTTCCCACAAAAAAAATTGAAATTAGTCTGGTCAATTAGCTAGCCAAACAATAGCTGAAAAAGAACCCAGGAAGAATGAAAGCAAAGGGACGAAGGATTTATTACAGACTCTAGAAGGAAGGTGGAGGATTACTTCTGTGTACTTCTTATTCCACCAGGAAACCTAAATCCAAAGAAAACATACCATAAAAGAGAAACCTGACGCTGCCAAATGACTTGCAGTTTCACTTGTGTGTGTGGTTTGGTCAAAGGACAAACAATTAGTAAAATGAACTTTGTCCATGGCATATTTGTCATACACGTCTCACATACTAAATAACTGGAATTAAGCAAGTCATCAAGGCAGAATACTAGAGAGATTCCGAAAAGAGTCCCAACACTATTGCTAGAACAAGGCATCAATTGTGTGCTGCTTTTGAGTCATTTCCCAAACTGTTCTTGACGAGTATTGCCACACGCTTTCAGAAAGAAACTTCAGAGGAATTCCGGGAGAGCTCCATAAATGGCATGTGATAAAGCTGACCAAGCCAATAAAAAGAACAGACACCTACCTACGTCATTGCCTTCCAAAATACTACTATCTAGCGAAACTACTTCCTTATACTGAAATTCAGAATGCTAAAGACTTGTTTGCATAATAAAGGTATACTTATAGTGACACTGAAAATAGGATTTGATTTATACTATAAATTCCCCCCAATCGTTACTAAACTGTTCTGGAAACATCGGTAGTTATATTTACTTAATTCTATTAACATAATCATTTACCTGGTTAATCAAGATAATCATTTGCCTGGGCTGTGTACACAGTCCTGTTTTCTCTGCACCCACAGTGTTCCCAACACTGGTTTGGGAAGCAGTGTTACACACGAGGTCGGCTGCACAATCCATATCTATCCTGTGGGGTTCTTTATGAAATACCGTATTTTGGTGCATTTCACCCCAAAGCAGGTTCGATCTGAACTGAGAAAAAGAATGACCTAGCTGCATTTTAAGTTGCTCATGTGTATGCAGCCCCAGTTAATCATAGAGTGGGAAGGAGTCAAAAGTTAACTGCAACATCCCCAGACAACCTAGCATAACTGAAATATACACGGAGTCAAGTGTGAATTTCATGCTCTTTATTCAGCTCATAGTAGTGAGGAATGCAGTTCCCCCAAAACATTTGCTTTATATACACTATTTACACAATGGGCCCCACGTGCTTGGCTAATTCCAGGATACTCCTGTATGCCAATCGGAGTGCGGATTCACTTCCACCTGGAGCTGGATTGGGTGGCTCCTGCGGACCAATCAGACTGCTGCAATCTCAACCCTATTGTTCTGGGACCAGTCAGACTAATGCAAACTCAATCCTATTGTTCTAGGACCAATCAGACTGCTGCATTTTGGATCCTATTCAACTCAGTACATAACAATAACCATCAAGTGGAAAGAGTATGCGCTGGATTCAGCTACCAGGAGAACAAATGCCATGGTTTTCTCATTTTTTAAATTTAATTTTTGACATTTTCTGTGTGTGATGTAAGCAGAAGCAGAGCTAGCTGCCCGCGGCAAGCGTTTCAGTGGGGTGGTGCCTGTGGCGAACGTCCCAGGGGCGGTGGCGATGTCACACCCCTTCAGGGATGACACCCGGGCTGGCTGCACCTACCGCACCCGCCTTGCTCTGCCAGTGGATGTAAGCCATTTTGAACTCTTGGAAAGGCAGGTGAAGGAAGAGTGGAATCATAGCAGCAGGTGAACCCCAGTCTATGCACATTCAGTCAACCTAATTTGAACATGTGAAAAGGGAAACATCATTGGAGGGACTCCAAAATTATAAAAATCCATAAAGAATGCAAATGAACAGGAGAAATGAATACATTTGTGGGGGATGCTACCGTAGCTGTACTTCTTACGCCACCAAGAAAGTAAAACACCGAAACTCGAAACTGCCAACTGCTGCTTGACGGGTGGTTTGTGGTTAAAGAATAAACTCTTATCAAAATGAACTTTGACATGCTCAGTTCACACACTGTTCAGAAACAGAACTGTACCATGAACTCTGTTACAAGTTGCAGGAACAGGGAGCTGCAGAGAGTAATTAGCGGTACACAACTGTAATTGGCAGAGGGTTTAAAAAAAATACTGGGGGGGGGGAAAGAATCACTGCTGTCTCTGATACTGGGTATTGTTCACAGATTTTGTTTTTGGAGTGGGGATGCCAAATGTGATTTTATTTCTTCCTTCCTCTCCTTCCTTACCTATATTGGAGAATTTGAGGCTGCTGTCTGGGGAGAGTGGGAGAGGTTTTTGTTTTGTTTTGTTTTGCAGGTAGCTATGTGATCTCATTTATTCTCCCTTATCAATTTGTTGGTAGTCAAGTATCCCCCAGTGGCATATCTACTATGAAACTAATGAAGCTTAAGCTTCAAAATTGGGTCTAGTAGACCCAATTTGAGTTGCATGATTGAAATTGATCGATTTTTTGTTGTGTATATTTCAACAATACCATAGTTTGAGACTCAGTGGCACAGATGTTGTAAAGGTGTGGTGATCTGTCATGGAACAATTCCATTGAAGAAGAGAACAGTGGTTACCCAGAACTCATTGCTGGTTGTGAAGGGGGCCCCATAACAGTTCAATCTTCAGGGGGCCCCCCAAAATGTAGGTCTGCCTATGAATAATTTGAGTTTGTTTGGATGATTTTGTTACTAGCCCCCGCCCCTACAAAATATGAACGACATTTTCTTTGGCCACTTTTGGACATAAATTAAAAATATTTCTGTTCTACCAGATGATATGTTTCCCGGTTATATGTTTTCTTGTACCTGCTGGTGTAATGTTTCTGGGATAGCTTTTGGTACAGTATTTGCTACTACTGTACATCACTCTTTCCATGTAAAATATTCAAAGCATCTAACAAATTATAAATACTAGACTTGCTAAACAAAAAATATTTGTAAATGATTAAAAGAAACAAAATGCAGGCAAGTAGTAGTGCTAGATTAGAAGCACACTGCAGAAGTTACATAGTATTGCCTGCTGTGTTACAAGTTCTATAGCTTGGAAATGCTGACTGCATCCCATTTCTGCTTATTCATTCAATTACAGGAAGCCCCCACCACTGACTACTTCTGCCCTTGTACCATTCAGCTTTTTGGCAGACAACAGGATTGTTAAAAGATAAAAACTGATAACTTTCTGTTTACAGCCAATAGTTGATGTGGATTTATTTTATTTATTTATTTATTTTTGGTCAAAGCTCTAGCTAAAATAATTGAGTATATTCATTGCACCCCACAATACTTATTGTCTTTTTGACAGTGTTTTCACATTCAAACATCTGCTACTTTTGATTAGCTGGCCTATAAACATTGACTTAAATAGAGTGATGGATACGATCAAAACAAAAGTGAAAGCTCGAAAGCTCCATCTCTTTCCCCAAAATTACATTACTAAACTTAACTCCTTTTGCTGCCATGAACTGTCTGTGTAATACTGAGCATATTAATAAGTCTCAAGTCATTTCCTAAATTGTTGGATTAAAACTAATAACAGCTTTCAGGGCGTGTTGCCAGGATGTGTGTCTTTAAACAGAGATTTGCATAAGTTCTAGCAGGTATGTAAACATCAAAGAGGTAGAAAGGTAAGAAAAGGTGTTTCTTGTTTGTGAGAGCTTATAGCATACTTTTAACATACCTTGGGAGATGCATTACAATTATAGTATAGCACGTTTCCCAATTACCAATTTTCCTCAGACAATTACAGTGAGTATACCGTAATTTAATGTGAGGGAATTATCTTCGGAAGAATCTAAATTAATGATGAGAGACATGGCCCCACTGCAATTTGGAACCGAGTGAGATTTATGAATGAAAATTTGGGACCAAATAGATCTCCTATATTCCAAGCTTTCAAATCATTGCTGTTTTTTTAGCACATACATGCTTCTGAAGTGCACCTGGGGAAATTTCATTTTTTTGGTGCTACATTCCTTTTCTGCCCATGTGCCCACAGGGTCATTTGTCACAATGCATCATTCTCTGACTGACCATTTTTAAATCTGTTTTGCTTACAAACTGATTGGATAGGCCTGGGATAACCAAAGGATGAAAGTATGCACAAATATAGTGGATACTGCCCAGGATTGGATGCTTAGTCATGCCAACCATGCAGACAGTGCAGGTGCAAAAAAAGGTTTGTAAACTGATTTTTTTTATCATACACAAATTACAGAGACAGAACATCACATTCTTTTTATAATTTTTATAATTTGGTTTTAAAAGAATATAAACATATATTTTAAAAAAACCAATACAAAATCCAAATGTCGAGATTACTCTGAATCTCCTGACTTCACCCTATCCCTTCCATGGGTCCAAATAGTAATATCTGCAAATATTCCAAATTTTTGTCCTTCCAAATTATCCAAACTTTCCATTACAAGTGTGGTTAAAATCCTGCTAATGTTTTAACCTGCTTACAATGGTCTCTTAAATTAATCATAAACTTTTCCCATTCTTTTTTAAAGTTCTTGCCTTCTTGATTTCTGAGCTTCCCAGTTAGTTTTGCCATTTAAGCATATTCCATCAACTTGGTTTGCCATATTTTCTCTAGTCGGGGTTGTTTCTTCCTTCCATCTCTGGGCTAATAGCATCCGTGCGACTGTTGTTGCATACATAAACAGTCTTTTCTGTAATTCCTAGTAAAAAGGCTTCTTTTTTTTTAAACAAAAGTTACTTTAAACATTTTTTTCAGTTCATTATATATCATCTCCCACATTTTTTTTTATTACTTTACACACTCACCACATATGATAAAAGGTACCTTCTTTTTCTTTACATTTCCAGCAGGTACTGTATATTCTGGCGTATAAGACTACTTTTTAATTCAGGAAAATCTTCTCAAAAGTCAGGGGTCGTCTTATATGCTGGGTGGAGAATCTGTGGTCAAGTATATCTCAAACTCTATATTTTAACTGGAAAAGTTGAGGGTCGTCTTATACGCCCAGTCATCTTATATGCCGGAAAATACGGTATTTGAACTTGTTCTGTATATTTTTGCTAACTGAACTGGAGTCAAATACCACCGGTACATTATTTTCATACAATTTTCTTTCAGTGTACAACATTCCATAAATTTCAGATCTGTTTTCCATAACTTTTCCCAGTCTGTCATTTGTATATGACAGCACATCACATTCTGGGCATCTGGGAATTATAAAATTCATATGGTTCTGGCAGCACCACTGTGTAAACATACATACAAACAGGAGCCAGTCATCTCTGGAAAGTTCATTCACTGTGTTATTGTCACACATACAATCTTCTCTTGAAGACTGAATGCCAGGGGATCATGTGGCACCATGTTTTTATATAAATACATAGAGTTGTAGTCAGTTCTGTGCATGCGCCAAGTTCCACTCATGTAACAGAACTTTCCCTTCCTCTCCTCTCCCTGTATGCCCCCCAAATCTGCTCTGGAGAGTCCGCCAACCCTCTGGAGCAGATTTAAGGTGGAGAGGAGAGGGAAGTTCTGTTGCGCACTCACAAATCTATTCCACAAGCGGAATGGCAGAATTAGAAACAACCCTTAATTATACAGAATATGTTTCATAAACATACAAACATAAACGAACCAATGAGCAATTGGCACACAACTCACCAGAAGCATCGGAGGAGGAAGGGCCAAACCAATGAGATGATCAGCATTTGCTGCAGAGGCAGGCAGGGGCCAACCCAAGGCATTTTGTGGCCTGAAATGAAGATGGCACTCCTTTCATATTCAGAAACTAACTGGACTGGCAGCTGAATCATACTTCAAAACAGGTGACAGGACAGTATCCTTCATTGCACCTAAGTTCAACAGGTTTAGGTTTCTGCTTTCCATGTTCATCCCATGAGGTAGCCTTACATGAAACCAAAAGGAGTGTAATTCTAGTCATGGCAATTCATTTCTCTTATATCCTTTGTCTGATATTTCTCCCACTTGGGCCGTAAATTTGACTATACAAATCAGCTTTCATGTTCTTTATGTTACTCTGTAATAAACCCTGTGCACTGATGATTCTATGGTAATAAGGCATTTTACCCCTCCCTTGCGGTGGTTTTAAATATATCCTTGCTCAGGAATGCAAATGTTAAGCAACTCTTTGTGGATTTGCATATGCTAACTTTAGGGATTTAAGGTGTGTTAAGACATGCCTCAGACATCAGTGTCAGCTAGCTGATGAAAGACCTTATGTATGTTTTCATTTGTTTACTGACCTGGACGATGGAGATCTGACAGCTGGCTTATTGCTGACAACACAGTAATTCATTCTCTACTTTGAGAGGTTTCCAGCACTGCTGCTTGTCTATTCTGAATTAATCTCCCTTAATGAAGCTTATATTTTCTTTCTAATTTGCCCCTGGAAAATTAGCCTTTGTTTTATAAGCCTAATAAAATGTGAAGTTCTTTCTGAGTATCATATATATTAATCCAGTTCTGTAGAACAGAGAAACGGGTGATGATTAATGTTTTGTTTTTCGGTTCAGGGTCATTGTGGCTTTTCATGAAATCCATTCTATTGCTACAAGTACTTTTTCTCCATATGGATCAAGATGAGATGTCAAATGGCTCCTTATTGAACCACATGGCTTATCACAAAGAAGTGCTGACTATGACAGAAGTGTACCAGGGCAGAAAATATAGTATGATGGGTTTTTTAAAATGATACCATGTTTTTCCTGAAAATAATAATTATTGTTTTCTGATCCCACTGCAGAGAAAAAAGCCTTAGGGTTATTCTGAGTATTTATGTACAGCTCTGATGAGTCATAACCATAAGATTAGAAATTATCATGCAAAGTATTCTTGAATCAACCACAACTCTTCAAAAATAATAATTATGACATTAAGAATCAAGTTAGCAGAAAATAGCAGAGAGTTATTTGAGATAATGTTAGATTAGTTCTAAAGAGGTACCTTTCTTTGTACAATTCCAAAGAAGTCATCTTGTGGAACTTTAAAAACAGCTTTATTGTGACAGAAGCTTTCATGGGCAAGATGCATGAGGTAATAGCCTCAGTTTGCAGATACACATATCTGCAAGCACAGCTGTCTGGGTACAAATGAAAACATTGTGAACAGTGAGGTCAATAGCCCATGAACTGCAAACAATACTCTGATATTTTTTATGAACAACTCAGTGTCCTAAGAAAACCAAATTTGTGTGAGCTGAAAAAAGAAAAAGTTAGTTTTGTCTTCTTCTAAATCCATGGACTGGGAATGATGCCAGATACTTTTCTTGGAACAAGGATTTTCCTCAGACAGACCTTTGAAATAAGTTGGCGTGATAAGGCAGCACTGCTCACTTGACTGTCTTCGTGTTGCTGCTGCTTACCAGACGATGAAGAAGAAGGGGTGAGGTAGCACAAGTCTGGCATGGTGCCATTGCAATTACAGTTGGGAGGATTGGATTTACTTACCAGTATGTTTGCACTGCTCCAGTCTCAGCACTGCTTCACCCATCCCCCTCTACCTCCTGGTAAGCAGTAGTGACACGATCAGTTGGAGGTCAGGTGAGGAGCAGCACCCTACCATGCTGTCTGCTTCTGTTGTGAAGTGAGGTCTTCATCCTGTGCAATTTATTGACATGGTTTCCACACACGGGCGTTATGAGTGGGGGTGGGGGGCGGTACGCCCTGGGTTCCAGGGGAGGGGGGTGACACTTGGGCCAGCCCTTCCCCGCCAGCAGGCCCCGAGCAAGCCGCAGAGCGAAGCTGCTCCACCCCGTGGCCCGTTCGGGGTCTGCCCACCGGCGCCGCTATGGGGCTGTCCCGCGCGATCAGCGGCTTGTGGGGCTGACCCGTTCGTGCTGCTTTAAAGCAGCACAGACGGGGGAGCCCCAGGAGCCGGCGCTCGCTCAGCGGGTTGCCGCTGGCGCAGCAGCGCCAGCGGGATGGAAGTCTGTCCTGATACGGACTTCCGGCGGCGACGCCATTGCGGGCGGTCGTGGGTTGCCTCGGCAGCGAGGCGACCCAGGCTGTCCCGGGGGTTGGAGCCCCGCTACCGCAAAGCGGGGCTCCGGTGAGGCGCGGGAAGAGCGTCCCACGCCTTGGGCTCCCCGGCGGGCCCACTATGGCTCCAAACCCTTCCCCCGTTCCCCCTGTAAAGGGGGAGTGGGGGTGAAGGGGCTACGGAGCCGGGCTATAGGGGAAATGCCCCAACCGGGACGGCGAAGCGGCGGCCGCCGCTCGCGGTGAGCGACAATGTTCTCCCTGCAGAAAGAAAAAAAAAGGAAACCTGGTGGTCGTGAGTACTGAGATTGGACTTATTTCTGACTTTTTCTGACATTTAACGACCCGGGAGGTATCACGAAAAGGAAGCCTGTTTCCCTCCCTTCGGTGGAAAGAAAATAACTGTATTGACAGACTGTTGCTACAGTGATGGTTACAATGTTTTAACTTTTGACAAGTGAGACTGTTTGAATTTCCCTTTGGGGGTTAAGATAGTGGAAAATATCTCCTTTTGGATTTGTAATTCTTGCGCCCTGGCTCCAGGAAAAATGGCTGCGAAGGCTTGAGACTGAGTGGAAAAGTACTGGCATTAAGAGGAAAAACATTGAAATCTGACACCTATGCCCACTTCAGCCATGCTGGGTTTCGTTTTTGAGCTGGTCCTGGACTCTGGACTAACTGATGAACAAAGGATTATTTTTCTGAGGCTTGAACTGAGCAACCAGAAACTGGTGTTGCTGAACCGGGATATGGCAGAAAAGGTATTTCCCACAGAGGAGACTTTCCAGAATATTGCTGCAATGGAAGAGAACCTTGGCAAAGAGCTAAAGGGGATCATGGAAGAACAGAGCAAAACGGCTTGGCATCTCCGAGAAGATCTACTAACAAAAGAAGAATGGGATGAAGAAACGGAGATGCTGGACGGTGAAGAATTGTGTACCCCGATGCTTTATGCAAGGATTTCTGTGAACTGTGTCTGGATCTGTGGATGTACAAGAAAAGAGGACAATTCGAGGAGTGGTCTTCAAGTAAGAAGGAAAAGGAAAATGGTTAGAAGTGGGATAGGATGAACTGTATTGTTAGCCTGAAGCCGGTGGGTCAAGTTATTTTTCTTTTAAGCTTTTAAACTAGATAAGGGATATTTCGTTTTATTTCTATATTAGCAGCAGTTTTAGAGAAAGAAGATGTTTGATATGATTTGATCTAAGAATAATTTGTTAAGATATGAAGGATAATTTGTTAAGATATGTTAATAATATGTTAAGATATAAAGAATAATATGTTTTGTGATTAACTATATGAAGTTGCAATATGATTTGATTTTATACAAGATAAGGACAAAAATATTATTGTAAACTAAAAAAAAATAAGATTTTTTGAAGAATGTTTAGTTTTGAATTTTGAAGTGAATTCAATTTTAGAGATATGAAGTTATTAAAGTAAATTTGGAATAGGAACCGAAGGAGAGAAAACAGGGGAAGTCATAATGATGATTCGACCAAGAAATTTTTTTTTTAAATAAGAAGAAGAATTGTTAGTATGTATGTATTTGTTTAGTCATAGTGGTGGGTAAGTGTTGGGGTTAATGTTGGTGAAGGTGATGGAGTGTTTTGTGTTATGAAAAACTAATAAAATCTTTATTTTAAAAAAGGAAGTCTGTCCTGATGCATGCGTCGTGACGTCAGGACGCATGCGTCAGGACGCCCCGTCCCCAGGGGGGTGCCTCCGCGTGGCAACGCTGCCCCAAGCACCCAAGAGGCTCCCTATGCCTCTGTTTCCACATAACAATAGACCATGCTTTAAAACAAATGATAGTTATGCTAGCAAACTTCAGAATCTATTGTTTGAAGTTGGTTTCTTTAGTAATCAAAAATAAATGCTTTGTTCTAAACCAGGTTACCTGGTTCATACGTAATACTAAGCCAATATTCATTAAAAGTGAAACTAAATTCAGCAGGAATCCTCCCAGCTGTGTGAAAGGATAAGAGGGAAGGGGGGGACATGACAGACAGAGGCTTCTCTTGAGCTTCTGGAGGCTCACCCTTATATCTCCAAACCATTGCTTGATGTTACGTGTGAATGCAATCACTGGCTGTTGGAGTTTGTAATGATGAATTGATATTAACATGTCTCAAATTGCACAAACCTGTGTACTTAACTCTGTCAGCCACAGATCCATTCTTTACCATCACTCACTTTATGTATTTATTTGTTTATTCTCCGGCTTTTTCCCCCTGACTGGGACTGAAGGTGCCTTACAGATAAGAAGGTCTTCACCTGCTGACGGAAGGACAACAAGGAGGGAGCCAGTCTAGCTTCTCTAGGGCGCGAGTTTCAAAGTCTGGGAGCATCCACTAAGAAGGCCCTCTCCCATGTCCCTACTAAGTATGCCAGTGAGGCTGGCAGGATTGAGAGAAGGGCCTTCCCCAAATATCTCAAATCCTAAGCAGGTTCATATGAGGGAATACAGTCCTTCAGATAACTTGAGTTGAGCCAAAATGAATGCAGATTGTTATAAGGTGTGTGATCTTTGTTGTATATGTTGCTGTTTCTTCAGCCTTTAAATCACCTTGCGTATAGTAATATAGGAAGTGAAATGAAAAATTGAACGAAAATTTATAGGTCATAACCAGCTCTTTGAATTGCACTAGTAGCCCATTCACATGGCTATCAATTGAATCCAAAAAGAAAATAAAGTGTTTTTTAAAGGGGGGGAGCTTACTTAAAACCAATGCCAGAATTTTCATAGGGACTTAAACTCAAAAAGGCACATCTTTATTTAAAGTGATATGCAGTTTAAATGCCTAATTAATGTCTAATAATTGCTGCTGCTAGGGAAATGACAGTTGCCATATTCAACAATGTTCACACTAAGCAATTGGATTTTTTCTGAAATGTGAATTAAATATACTGATATTGCATATTATATATACTGTTAGGAAGGATGGATAATTCACGGTATTTCTGCATCAGAACAGTGAGAGAAGGAAACAGTGACAGCAAGCATTGAGCCGAAGGGTCACCAAGCTGTTAGCAGTGAGACAGATGAAAAAAGCAGCAAGTTCACCACCCTGCAAAATTCTATGGTTTCTTTATGTGCTAACTGCACAAACTAATTTCAACGAGGTCCAAAGTAATTAATGCTAGAATGTTTCAGATAAGTGTAGAATTCAGTAACTTCAAAACTCTATTAGTTTCAGTCAACCTACTATTTCATATCCGTATCAAGACAACAAACGAGGTGGGATTTTCCATTTTCTGTGGAGAGACTGAAATGGTGTGTTGAATGGATTCTTTACATTTAATCATGCACCACAGCAGTGGAAAATCACTGCTTGCAGTTGGATAATAGTGGAGGGGGGCATTGAGAGCCAATTTGTGTTTTTCATTATTATTTCAAAGGGTTGACTGTTATTATAAAGGGCTCCCTTGAAGACTAACAGATTTATTGTGCCCTTCCCCTTTTGGACTACAGTCCACCATTAGATACATGAAGTGTAATTTTCCATTTGTTTATATTTAGATCTACATGGTTAGCGAGAACAGGATTTTACATAGTGGTGCAAAACAGCATGTGGTGAATTTCTGGATATAAAAGAAACTTCATTGACAGGACCAATGTATACAATGTATATAATTAGCGTAATCAAGAACAAGCTTTTACGACATGGTATTAAATTAGGCTCAGATTTTACAGATCTTAATTTCTGGTTGATACTTCCCAGAAGAGGCAAAACTTCTACAATTATTACTGTGCACCTGAGCTTTAGTTTGTTGGCTCCCACTCAGTCTGTCACTCATTCTTTGGACCTACATGGGTTCACAGAATCTAATGAAAAAGAGAAGTGATTGGAATATACCTGGCCATGGGACAAATATGTAGCTGTATCTTGGGAATGGGAGAGCAAGGCAATAGATGGGAACAGAAGTTTGAGGTATATTGTGCTATCAGGGGAGACACACATAAGTAAAATCATTTTTGCTATTGAATCAACTACTGACACTAAACTGAGAAGGTTCTAGGTAAAGGTAAAGGTACCCCTGACCGTTAGGTCCAGTCGCGGATGACTCTGGGGTTGTGCACTCATCTCACTTTACTGGCCCAGGGAGCCGACGTTTGTCCACAGACAGTTTTTCCGGGTCATGTGGCCAGCATGACTAAGCCGCTTCTGGCAAACCAGAGCAGCGCACGGAAATGCTGTTTACCTTCCCGCCGCAGCGGTACCTATTGTGCTGGTCCCATGAGTTACCCAAGAGGTGAGGTCAAAGTCCAGTCCATGGTCAAAGGTTCAGCATAGAGACAGTCCGTAGTAGCTGAAGCTGGGTGCAGGGCAGGGAGTCAGGCAAAGTCAGGAACAGGTATGCAGGCAGGGAACCAGGGAGCGTCAGGAGCTCAGGCAGGAAAGCAAGACAGGTCTCAAGCAGGAACTAGCAACCAACAATATTGCTCCTGCAACCCGGGGCGGAGTCTGGCTGCCTTTTATCTAGAACGGGGTAACGGACAGCCCCGATCCCCTGGCAACTCATTCCCTTGCCTCCCATGGAAGCGAGCACTCCAGCGAGTACTCAGGTCTCTCCTTCTATCAGTCCTGAGTCTCTGCAGCTTGGGAGATGCCTGTGGGTTACAGGACCCAGGAGCCGCCTTAGCCCCAGCCAGCAGTGGGCCAGCTGCTGGTGACGACCCGGCTGATGGCAACGAGGTATCCCCTGCATCTGGAACCAAGGCAGACTCAGGCCCTAGACTTGGCTCAGCTGAGTCTTGTTGCAGGGGAGGCTGAGCAGACTGGGCTCCTCAGGACCAGGCCCCAGACTTGGTTCAGCCGATGTCCCAGGCAGAGGGTCCAGTGCAGGCTGCAACTCCTCCGGCTCCGAGCCCGAGTCCCAGGCCACCACACCTATTTATCTATTTGCACTTTGACGTGCTTTCGAACTGCTAGGTGAGCAGGAGCAGGGACCAAGCAACGGGAGCTCATCCCATCACAGGGATTCAAACCACCAACCTTCTGATCAGCAAGCCCTAGGCTCTGTGGTTTAGATCACAGCACCACCCGCATCCCAAGATGGTTCTAAACAGTATCAAATAACCTACTTTGTGCTTCCTGTTAGTATCAGGTTGGTGACCACAAACAAGGTTTTCTACTAATAAAACCTGGAGACAGTGTTTTAATTAATATAAAATCTTTCAGATGTACCATGGTTGCCTTGGTATTTCCTTTTTAATGCTCAGATACAGAGGGTTTTATAGTCTAATACAACCAGGGAACAGATCGTTGAAGCATATGAAAAAAGTAACATCCTAACATCCAATCTAGAGGTATTAAGCATTAATCTCCACCATAAGCAGTTTCTGAGCAATAGGGTCAAATCCATCTCTCATTAAATTTGGAGGAGGACTTCTGAAATCAATAATGTCAGTTCAGTTTGTGTGCAGTATCTCTGATTGAAGATGTGCAGCCATTATTTGTAAATGATTTGGAAGATTCCCTTAGGAAGCATATTGATTTAACAATAAATGAACCCATTTTCTACATGGGCACTGTTGGTGAAATACGGCAGCCCGGAAGTAAACCCCACTGTATTTAATGGGATTTGTTTGTGCAAAGGTCTGAGTTGAGGAGATCAAGATTCTGACTGTTAACAGCAGTGGTTTTGACATCTATATTGAAACCAGCTCACTAGCAGAGAGCTGAAAAAGGATACTGTACTGTAATGGAAGCTGGGGAACTATCCTTCTGGAAAGAGGTTGGCTATGAGTTCTGAGGGAACTCCTCTTTGTCTTGCACGCCTTTTTCCATCTGGCCTGGAGGATGGGGCCCTGACTGACTCCAGCTTCAAAATATTAGGTTGAGGTATTGTTGGTGGGTTAACTGTTTTTCATTTGTGTGGATTGTTGTTGTCTTTACTGAGGAAGGAGAGATTTGTCTGGGAGGAGAGAAGCTGGGGATAATAGGGGGTGCAATTGCAGTAATTCAAAGTAAGGAGAGGTATGGTGTGAGAGGTGGGCCAGGCCAGGTAAGAGGCATACAGCACAGGCAGGCAGTGACTGTGCTGTGTGCCAGCTCCTCCTCCAACCTGGGGAATTGTGGTTGTCCTATCAGGAAGCCCTCGGGTCTGTGGCTGTTGCTGCTGAATGCTAGTTCAGCTCTGAATAAGACATTGCTCATCTGATTGTGTAGGAGGAGGCCAATCTGGTCTGTATCTCTGAAACCTGGGTGCATGAGCTGGGAGGAATTGGTCTCACCTAGCTGTGCCCACCTGGTACTTGGTGCAGATCAGGGCAGAAGGTCAGGGATTCTGCTGCTTTACCACTTGCCTTGCTACCTACCTGAGCTGACAGAGCTGGTCTTGGAGGCTATGTTGAGGACTCCCAGACTCCTGGTTTTGCGAGACTTCAACATCCATGCTGAGACAACTGGTTTTGAGGTGGACTCAGGACTTCATGGCTGTCATGATGACATGGGGCTGTCCCAACATGTAATTGGTCCAACTTATGTGGCAGGCCACATTCTGGACCATGTTTTCTTGACTGGGCAGGAAGGGGATCTGGAAGTGGGGGATGCTGACATCAATCCCTTGTTATGGTCAGATCACCTCTTGTTGAGATGGAGGCTTTCAGCACCTTTCAGCTTCCATCTGTGGCTCCTAGAAGCTATCAGCATGTGACAGGAACCACACCTCAGGAATGGCTTCATCTGGTCAGCTAAACCCTCAAACCCTCAGTGAGTTAGGGACTTCCCATGCATGTGAAGATAGGCTCTGGCAGATTGAGCAGACAAGACCAATAGTGGATCCAACAGTTAAGGTGGTTCCTTCATGTGCTGTAGAGGGAGGTAAAGGGCAGGTGGGGTTTGTCAACCTGGGAAGGTAGCCCACCTGGAAGGAAAACTCTGATCCTAAGTCTCTGCTGCCTTGTGGGGCATCTTTGGGAGAAAAAAGCCTAAGGAGTAAAACCAACAATAATCCAGACTGGAGTCCCTAAAACGGATGGATGGTGCTTCGTATGCCAGCAATTATTGCAGCCAAGTTGGTGCCAAACGTATTGGTCTGCTTTCCTTTCAACCACATCAGTGAGACCGAGGGGAGGGGGTCTTATCTGGCAGCCCAGGACCTCCATACACATTGCTTAGATTTGCTCCCCAGGGAGGTCACTTCAGTGCTGCTTACCCAGCAGTTTGACTTCACCCCTGGAGGTGTACTCCATTGTCTCTCGAGACAGACAGATGCCAACAATCCAATGTGACACAAATCACAATGTTTTTATGTTTGGTATAATGCACAGTACACTGTTGACACCCAATAAATATTATCTTAATTATAACAGTACAGTACAGTGTACTGTACTTATTATTCTATGTGGACCAGCTGGAAAATATTTGCCTTCATTTTCATGGCTTGAAGGAAGCAATACAATAAAAGAGGGAGAGTGGAGAGATGTTATCTTTCTCTTAGATCTTTGTAGGGGATTAAAATGCACAACTGCTGAAATTTTAGAACATACGGCCTACATGGATTATCCTAGTAATCCAGCCTGCTTGGAAACTAATACACAGAATAAAGCTAGAGAAGTAATCAGAAAAGGAACAATGGCCTTGCATGCCTCGTTATTTATCATTCATGATAAGCCAATCAGTGGAATTTGCTTTTATTTAAGTAACTGCATTCCTCAACATAATCTGTATTAATAAACCCTGGAAGCACCATAGCTCAGTGGAAGAGTACTTGCTTTCCGTGTGGAAGAGTTCAACTGACTCCTGTCTGAATCCCTGAATATCTCCAACCAGTTAAGTGTAAATGACTGGCTAGACCAGTGCTCTGACTTGGTATATGGCTGCCTCTGAATGAAGGGAACTTGTAAAAAGTATGGTAATGAAGATAATGCCTTGGGCACATCTTTAACTGTAGCCATAATAGAGCAAACAGTGGCTTCCTCTGAAGCAATTAGAAGAGTATTCTACATCTGGGAAACAACGTACAGTGATACCTCGGAAGTCGAATGGAATCCATTCTGGAAGTCCGTTAGACTTCCAAAATGTTTGGAAACCAAGGTGTGGCTTCCAATTGGCTGCAGGAAGGTCCTGCAGTCAATTGGAAGCTGTGAAAGCCGCATCAGATATTCAGGTTTCAAAGAACGTTCGCAAACCAGAATACTCACTTCTGGGTTTGTGGCATTTGGAAGCCAAAATGTTTGACTCACAAGGCATTTGTCAACCAAGGTACAACCAGCCATCCAGTAATTCTCAGAGAGTTGTGTGTTTTAATTTGGCTACTGATTTAGAATCTGTCTCTTTGGATTCTCTGGTAATGGAGACTTTAGCATGTCATCAAGTCCTGCTCATAGTCCAATGCCATTGGTTGCAAATAAAAATGTTCCCCTAGTGATGTTCCACTAGTAACATATTCATGGGTAACCGTGCAGGTTAACTGCTATGTTGCATCTCCGTTAGGAGTGCTGGCATGCAATGTGACCACAGGTTCCATATGAACTTGGTGATTCTATAAGTTACCATTACAACCTGGAGTTTTCAAAATCATGTTTCAGTGTGATGTAGGTAGCCATATGAATCAGCAACATATTATTACATTTGAATATCATTAACATTCATTTCATGGCAATGGAGTGATATGTGTTTTGAGTATCATTGGTCTCCTTATCTCAGGCCAGCCGGTGATAGGAATGATTGGAATTTCCATCCTGTGTTGTGCTCCTGTTTTATTATTTCATTTGTTTTGCAATATTTCCCTCTTTTTAGTCTTTCTTAAGCTACTCTAAGAATGACGATTGACCATTGAAGGGCAGGATTTAAATGTTAGAAATAAAGGAATAAGTGCAAAATGTCTGAATTCCGTCAATGTGCAAATTAGCTCATTTGCTTAAGGCATCCTTATTGTGTGACTTTTTAATAGCAGCCCCCCCCCATGGAAACATGAGATAATATGACACATCAGCTATTATTGTCTAGTCTCGTTCGCTCCCTGCACACAGCAGCAGCATTTAGGAATTACAGTAGGAGGTAGCTGCTTGCAGTTTCCATACCAGTCAGAGCATTTATGTGCAATAGAAAATGCCAAATGGTGTGGCAATAACATGCCTAATGCCGTTAGCTTTAGCGAGCCAGTGAAGCTGCAGTGTTATCTGCTGGCGTGTTCTCAATGCAGCCAACTATTTCTATCTGCCTGAATGCTTCTCCAATAATGCCCATGGGTACTGATGGAGATGAGCAATTAAGATTGACAGATGGTCCAAAGAGATGTCATCCGGTGCATCATTTTCCTGCCAGCAGACATCCTGGTTCATCTTTCATGAGATGTTTTTTAGATGGACTGGGAAATGACTTCTAGGGCAAGATCCTAATGATTACTGAGTAGACCCCGCTGATTCCATCAGCTAGAAAGAAAGCCTGGGAATTACATGTGCTGAATAATAACCTACATATGGCCCTTGCCTCTGTAATGATGGCAACCAACTTGGATGACTGGAGGATTGGACAAATTCATGGAGCATGTCAAAGGCTACTAGTCATGATGACACTGCTCTGCCTCTATGGTCAGAGGCAGTAATGCTTCTGAGTACCAGTTGCTGGAAGCTACTGGAGGGTAGAGCGTTCTGTGCTCACGTCATGCTTGCCAGTTTCCCACAAGCTTTCGGTTGGTCATTGAGAGAACAGATTGCTGGAATAGATGAGTCATTGGCCTAATCAAGCAGGCTCTTCTTAAATCAATATGTAGGTAATTTTCTGCAGCTATTGCTATCTTGATATCGAAGAACAAGAGATTCAAAATATGTATGGTAACACTTTTAACCACACCAAAAATTGTCAGTGTAGAACAGAGCTTTCCAAATTTTTCATGTTGGTGATACATTTTTTAGACATGCATCATTTTGTGACACAGTAATTCAGTTTTAATAGCAAACCAGTGGTTAAACTAACCACTTTCCAGCCCTGGTTGGAGTGTGGGGAGCATTCACACAACACGCAACCAACACGCTAACTTGTCGCAACACATAGTTTGGAAAGCTCTGGTGTAGGTTAAACGTCATGCAGCATATCCATGATTGCTTCTTCTGACTCCTTTTTTCTTTCTTTTTTATTGAATGATTGAAATTCAGCAACAGGCAATTGCCCTTTTCATTTTCCTCAGATCGGTATCAGCAGGAAAGGGCTGTTTAACCTTACTCCCAGCTGGACAATTTTCAGTTCCCAAATATCCCAGCCCAGTGGGTATATGCTTTATGGGGGCAGGGGAAAGTTAGCTCTCAAGCATCTGTGGCTCATTTGCCTTTTGCAGATCAGTTTCCTATTAACTATGTGCCTAGCAAAATCCAAGCTCTTTCTTTTCATGAATTCTATATGATTGCCAGACCAGGCCATTTTCACAAGTTGATGAGATTTTTTTTGGGGGGGGGGTGAGGAATGGCAAGGCAACAAGTGCGGGGGAGAGGAGAAAGGAACTTATTGGTAGAAATAAGTATCCTTATTATGCTTTGAAGTTAGATTCTTCTTCACTCTTAGGAGCCACAGTGTATTGGACTTCCTGGCTTGCCATACCAGGAACTGGCCGAGTCAGCTGTCACATACCATGTTTTTAGTTTCAGTTTTCCATTGCGAGCAGAAACCTGCTGCATAGCTTTCCCCTTCATAAATGGTTTAGCATTAAAGTTGTGTTTCATGGCATATCCACCACACATTTAAAGCACATCTGCCCCAAGGATCCTGGGAACTGTAGTTAACAATACAACAACAACAACAACAACAACAACGTTTATATGTCGGCCATCTGACTGGGCTGTCTCAGCCATTCTGGGTGGCTGCCAACAAAATATGAAAACACAACAAACTTCAAACATTAAAAACCCTCACTGTACAGGGCTGCCTTCAGATGTCTTTAAAAAGTCAAAACAAAATAAAAACGAAAGCTCATACCAAGAACAAACTTAGTTGGTCTCTAATGTTCTACTGGAAGGATTTTTTTATTTTGTTTTGACTATGGCAGACCAACACGGCTACCTACCTGCAACTTTAAAAAGTCAGATAGATGTTTACTTCCTTGACATCCGATGGAAGTGTGTTCTACAAGGTGGGTGTGACAACCAAGAAGGCTTTCTGCCTGGTTCCCTGGTGGCTGCAGTTCTCAGCACTCTTAACACACTACAGTTCTCAGGATGCTTTGCATTCTCTTTCTCTATCCTCCTCCTCCTCTATCCCATTCTACCTTTCTCTCTTTCTATCTGTGCATGCACTTCAAATGTATGTAGAGCAGGGTGTACTGGTTAAACAGTACACCCTGTCTGTAGCCTGTTGCACACCACCCCAATCTCCAAGCAGTGCAAGATTCCAGGGGTTCAAGTCACTTACCCAGGCTCTGTGTTTCCTTTTAGAATGAGGCATAGTGGAGAAAGTGCTGTCTTTATGATATATGGTTTATTTACACATATATACAACCTGTGCCTACGATGGAGGGGTCACAGCATTAACCTCCCAAGAAGGTGTTGCTCTTGCTTCTTCCATAGCTGCAGCCTTGGATTCAAACAGAAATCAAACATTGTTCTCTCTCCCTCTCTCCAGCTTGCTGCTTTGCTTCTAGTTCTCATCACTGTCCTTTCTGCTCTCAACTCTGGTTTTGACTTTCTAACTTCCCACGAGTTGGGGTAGAGGGTCTCGCCCATTTGCCATCTCACACAGAGCTCCTTCTTTGGTCCCCTGAATGACCCATCACCTTATCAGGAAGCCATTTTGGCTATTCCTGGAATTAGAAGCAAGGCCTAGGCCTTGGCGTACAGCCTATTCTCCACCAAACTCATAACACTACTTTTCAGGAACAACAAACACGAGTCGTTGGCTTCCAACTCCATTGCAAAATACCTTTGCCAGCTGATACTCTTTGCAAAGTACATTAGACTTTCAGGTAGCTTTCACATACAAAGGGGCAAAGTGTTTCTTTCTACAGCTGATTGTTAAGGGACCAGCTACTATCTCCATTGTGCATGACACCATGCTCAACAAAGAAGAGATTTTTGTCCACCATTATGGTCATTACTTGTTTATGAGTGGATAAACATATACGTACATTCACACAGCAGAGAACAAATTGTTATGATGGTGCAGCACTGCCCTTTAGTGAAATGCTAACAATGAGACATGACCAGTGCAGTGATTGGCTCTTGCATCCACCCTCGGTGTATCTAATAGGACACATCTGTAGACCAGCACTGTTGCTGTAGCTATTTTTATATGTTTGTATGTTGTTATGCAGCTGTTATCATACCCTTAAATAGAAATAGCCAGATAAAAAGCTGAGTGCTAGAGGCACTTAATGTGAAACAAAGGCACAAGGACGTATTAATGCTGATTGCTGTAGCAAATTACCATCAATTGTATTTATTCTCATGTATTTATTTCCCTTTTCATTTGTGAACACATTCTAACAATAATGTTTAGGATAGTATTGCCACCTACTGGCTATATTTTATAAGGCATATCAATAGTATGTTGCCTGTGATCAAATTGTTCAGAATTCTTGGCTGAAAATTGTGCAAGGGATTTCAATGCATACCTAAGATGCACAATTGCAGATGGCAAAGGACGACAAATGGAGTGGTTAAGTGTGCATGGGGTGGCTTCTGCCAAGTGTCTCATTTTCCAGAAATTGATCCCAAAGATTGGTTTTCCAAAGCTTGGTCCCCAAAAGAGCAAAAAGCCATGGCACGTACTCTGCAAATGAAGCACGCACAAACTGGCCTGGTTCACACATCACGTTATTAAACCATAGATAAGATCAGGGGTAGGCAACCTAAGGCTCGTGGACCGGATCTGGCCCAATCACCTTCTAAATCCGGCCTGCGGACGGTCCGGGAATCAGTGTGTTTTTACATGAGTAGAACGTGTCCTTTAAAAAAAAAATGCATCTCTGGGTTATTTGTGGGGCATAGGAATTTGTTCACCCCCCCCCCCAAAAAAAATAGTCCGGCCCACCACATGGTCTGAGGGATGGTGGACCGGCCCACGACTAAAAAAGGTTGCTGACCCCTGGATAAGATAAACTCCTCTATTGTCATGCTACTAAGAAAAGAAAAAAACCTAAGGTCTGGTTTGTCATGTTGTAGAAACCCCGTTTCATTGTATGTTTCTCTACAAGCAACCAGGGTTTGCTGTTCACTTTGTATTCATGGTTTGTTTGGCGTTCAGATGACATGACTATGGCATTGTTTCCCAGCAATCTGGCAGGAGTGAATGAGAAGCAACACACACACTTCCCCCCAATTATTTAAGCAGCTGTGAATTTTACTATGAAATAATTAGACATTAAAAACCGGGTCAGTAACCATAGTGTTTATAGGTAACATCCTCAGGAGGGACAAATTGCTGTATTTTCTGCATTATATATTGGGTGATCCTAGAAGACTATTCAGAAACTGCAGCAGGAACAGGTTGGAGTAGGTTACTAGGTGAAGACTGAATGAGGGACCTGAAAGGATCTCAAAAGGGGTATCTGTTTTTCCGGTGCTTTTGAAGAGCTGATGTTGAGAGGTGCTTCTTTTTCATTCTTAAAATCTTGTCCATTTTGCATGCCAAGTTATCAGCTGCAACACAACTGGCAGAGAGCTATAAATGGAAGGAAGGCAAGCATTGGGGCGAGAGCTCCCCACTCTCGGAAGCCAAGCCAGTCAGGTTTGGAAGCACGCAGGCTGTGTAGTAGCTATCCAGGATTTTTATTTCTGTGCTTTCCCCACTGTTCATTTTTTTTGCTGACATCTACCTTTACACCCATAGTTTCAGGGAGATGAATCACCTGACACCAGGCTGACTGAAACCTCAAATGACAAGCTGAAGTGGGAGGCCAGGAAGGAAAAAAAAATGCTGCTTGTATGAAGTGTCTGTGAGGCATTTCTGAGAAGTGGGAGCTGATCTACATAGTGATTCCTCCCCCTACAGCCACTACACGCCATGGAAAGACACTTCATGGACAGTCACATTTAAGCAGAGGCTTCTATTCAGCAAGCAGAACAAAGGAAGAGAGAAGGGCCCCTGCCACAAAGCCTGTAGCGTCACTGATAAAGCACTTCGTGAATGTTGTATTCAAGTATCTTACATTCACGCAGCTCAGGACATCTCTATCAGCCTCCTGGCACCAGCTGCCTACCAAAAATATATTTGTAAGCAGCACAAAATGTACCGTTTGTTTTACAAGAACTGTCAGTTTTTGCACCTGTAAAGAACAAGGTTTTCAGATGCCTAAAAATAAATATTTCAGAGCCCCTTCTACCCTAGAAAAATGTGTTTGCCTTTACAGCAATTGTCAATTTCTGGCACCTGTAAAGAATACTATTTTAGAGGCCTAAAAATAAATAAATCACACTTTAAGTCATACTTTTTCCTATCCTAGAAATGCATGCCATTGCTAACCAGGCCCGTCGTAGAGGGATCGGCCGCCCTGGCGCAGTGATCCCTCAGCGCCCCCAGCCTGCCGCCTCTCCGCCCGCCTCCCTCCCGCGCTGGCCACCCCTCGGGAGGGGGGGTGGGTGAGCGGGAATGAGAGGCGTGGTGTTGGAGCGGGCGCCCGCGCACCGGCGGGCGGAGGATGAGGGGCGGGCGGAGGATGAGGGGCGGGCGGGTGGGCGCTCGCGCACCGGCGGGAGGGCGGGAGGGCTGCAAGCCGGCCGCCCTCGCCTCCCAGAGTCCCAGCTGGAGTGCTGGAAGGTCGCGCAAAGCCCGCGCCGCTTCAGCGCTCCAGCTGGGGCTCCGGGAGGCGAGGGCGGGCGGCTTGGGGAGGGGGAGCCCGGTATGCCGGTGGGCTCACGGGGGCGCCCCTGGGGTGCCCTGTGCCCTGGCGCGGCGCGCCACCGGCCTCTATGGATGAGACGGCTCTGTTGCTAACAACAGGCATGAGATAACAGCAATTTGAAACACACCTTTTTGTATCTCTCCTTCCTATTCATCTATGTATATTGATTATGGTGAACCCATGACCCTCCAGATATTTTTGGACTGTAGCTCTCATCATTCTTCACCACTTGCATTGCTAGTTAGGTCCAATGACAGCTGGTGTCCAACACTTTTTGGAGGGCCATTACTTCCCCATCCCTGATTAGGTAGGTGGATTCTTGTTATTAATTTAATAGACAACTTCTCCTGCCACAAGCAATATTGATATGGATATGGAAAATGTGTCCAGTTATTGGGGGGGGGGGTGAATCCAGATTCAATTGTGGTAGCATTGAACTGCCTCCCCTGGTAATCTCTGATTAAAATGATGTTCTCCAAATAAGCACTGGTGGGCAGATTTAGCATTCAATATTTAAAACTATTGTGGATTCCCCCACCCCCACCCCACTCCTTGTGATAGTAAACTCAGAGAAGTGAATGTCAATATGAATGGAGCCAAAACAGGGCCTCTGTGGGAGCCGTGAGAATATCTGAGTTGACAAAAGTACACAAATCAGTTTAACAAAAAACAAAACCCCAGACACTGGCTTCCCTTAGGCAGGCAGACCCGGGACAAGCTGGTTAGCTGCCCCAAACAATTTCCAGGGTGAATATATATATATATATATATATATCCCTCCCTCCCCCTCCCTCCCTCCCTCTCTCCTTCCCACGTGCCCATCCTGTTAAAGTGGGGTGCTCCCCACTTTAGGTAATTTCACTTACGCCTGTGGGGCCCCCAGAATATAATCACCAAGTAAGTGCAGGGATGCCCATACACCAGCTACTTCTAGGAACTCTTTAAAAAGAGGCTGTTTCTAGACAACCTCTTCATGAATCTGCTTGCAGGAAGGTTATATGACATCATGTAAGGTGATTATATTTTTGTGTTGTGATTTTAATTGATACGAAACAGCAAGTGCATTAGAAAGGCAGAGTATGAATTATTTAAAAAATATATGTGTATGTGTTGTATGGAAAACAATCTGATATTGTGTTTCATTTCTGTTGTGCATCTTACACCTTTACAATAATAATAATAATAATAATAATAATAATAATAATAATAAATAATTCCCTTTCAGTAGAAAATGAAAGTTCTGTGTTTGATGAGCTAGGTAAGATCCCTCTAGTGGCAGAAAATGAAATGTCAAGTGGAAAGTTCACCAAATGTTGGACCATTTCACAAATGCTATGAATCTATGAATTTTCAACCAGATACTTCTACTACAATGCAAATGATACAGGAGAAATTTGGATTAAGAATGTAATATAACTGCAAACCTACAAGGAACAACTTACACCCATGCATTTCAATGCTATCATATTCCTATGGAAAAGAGAATAAAACAGTATTATAGGACACTGCCCTTCAGCCCTAGCAAAGTGTGACTCAGACTTCTTTTACAGGTACTGCCTATGGAAAGACGAACATAGTATGTATGTATGTACAAAGTACAGGGCCCTGTGGATATCTACACAAAAAGTGTACTATTAGATAATGGTTTGTGTATACTGGGTATTATCTAGAGGATTATGTAATATTTTGATGCACAAAGTAAGTATAGCTTTATGATTACAAACCACAAAACTGCTAGGAATGGTTTAGAAAGTTTCCAGATACTGTTCTTCATATATGTAAAGCTTAGGATGCACATTAAGTAATCATTTTAGATATAGCTATATAATCTGCTAATCAGATAGTTTCTCTCAGAGTTTTCTTTGTTCTGTGGGTTTGTGATTCAAAGTCTGCCAAACAAATGGAATCAATTAGCTACTTGGTTATTTGGCAATTTGGTCCTTTTGTTAAAATCAGAGACTCTGTCAGTATAATACATCTGTTTACATCCCACACAGGGAAGGCTTAGAAGTAAGTCCCAGTGAGGCTTGTTTCAGGAAAATGTGTATAGGATTGCAGCCTCAATGTCTCTTCCATGTTCATTAGCTTTATGATATCAACCACATTGACAACATCATAAATAACAACAAGAAACCCACAATACAAAGCATTTACATATGTTCAGCTACAATACAGATATTCACTAATGCTGCCATGGTACTGAAAGTTCAAAATGTGCTTAGGTGAACCAGCCTTCAAGAAAAGGCTTGTAAAATATTTCTGCATCATTGAGGCAAAATTAAATACTGAAAACCAATTGATTTCATTTGGAGAGAGTTAGCATGGGGTGCTTATTTTGACTTTATCATATCAATTCTTATTTGAAAACTGTTTGGTGCTTCTTATGGAAATAAACTATATTTTCAAATAACATTTTCCATTGGTAAACAATAGCTGATTTTAACAACACTGTTAGCCTGGGCTTTGATATTACTTTCAGAAGTCCTCTCATGGGCTACCTTCAAAATGAATCAAATAGGCAACCATTAGAGACGCGGTTTCTAATAGTGCCTCTATATCTGTGGAATATGTAGCTACATATGTGTAGCTACATCTGAATCGGCTTTACACTGGGTGTCAAAAACTTACATTTTAGCTCTTTTTAGCTAAGATGCTAAGCTGAATTTCTGGGTTTAAATACTTTCCATTTGTCTTAAATGGTTTGAACTAGTTTTATTCAAGTGTGTGGCTGGATCATGAAATGATTTGTTGCCGCTACTTTCAGTGACTTTATTTTAATGAAATAGGAGATTGTAATGTCATATTTTATCTAGTATAAAAAATCTGGGTTGGGGGGGAGGGGAGAGATTACCTTAAAAATTGGCAAATAAATATTTTAAATGAATAAGTTTGTTTTTTTTAAGAACAGTGCCTTATGTATCCAGCTGGTATTAAGACTGGCCAGGACAATGAGCGAGGTCAACAACAGAGCAGTGGGGTAACTCTTAGATCAGAAAGATTTCCGCACTGATTTTCATCAGGGCTTTGAGGTCCCAGTGTTAATAACAGAAAGCTGATTAACTTTAATGAGGTGGATGTGTACATCCCTTCCCTTGCAACCACTGCATGCCTTTCTCAAGAAAAGATGCCCTACTGGGATGAATTGCATTATCCCTTTCACAAGCCGCAAGTGTAAGGTCTGAGCTTCATTGTCTGAGATTGTTTTAACTCCTCCTGGTCTACAGTAAATCTTACAATACAAGTGCCTAAATATTTCATGGAGTGAGAGAGAGGACTGTCTTCCGTCGTCCAGGAAAAGAAAGGAATAAAATATACTGTACACAGATCTGCTTTACATGAGTATAGAGACTTGGATTCTCAAAGAAAAAAGGCTCAGAAGAGATTTCTGTCCCCTCCCAGCTAGAGCTTTTGTGACACATTGTCCCTAACAAATAAAAGAATTTTGCTGAAATGATCTACCTTGCTGTTTTCCTTTCCTTTGAAGAATCCTAGGCTACAATAGACAACCCATCAGGAATAATTAGATTATACGGCAGCATCCATGGAAACAATATAGCTTGGGGGGGGGGCAACAGACCCTAGGTCCACCTAAGGTTGCTAAATCTTTAATATACATTAACCCAGGATTTTATGGTGAGTAAGTGGAATTCAAAATTCCCGTTGAATGCTTTGAAAAAGATATAGGATGTAGACAATTTTTATAAAAAAAACAAAACAAAACAGGATGGAAGCGGCCTTACATAGGATCAAAAACTGGTTAAAAAAGCTTACTTCTTTTATAGGTTTCTTTTCTGATCCTAACAACAACAATAATAGTAGTAGCATTTAGGAATTATGGTAGGAGATAGCTGCTTGCAGTCTCCATACCAGTCAGAGCATTTCTGTGCAATAGTAAATGCCAAATGGTGTGGCAATAACATGCCTGATGCCGTTAGCTTTAGTGAGCCAGTGAAGCTACAGTTTTATCTACTGGCAAGTTCTGAATTCAGGCAACTATATCTGCCTGAATGCTCATCCAATAATGCCCATGGGTACTGATGAAGATAAGCATTTAAGATTGGCAGATGGTCCAAAGAGATGCCCAGCGCATCGTTTTCCTGCCAGCAGACTTCCTAGTTCATTCTTAATTTCTAACACACATGAAATATTTTACATAGGCTGGGAAATTACTTCTAGGATGAAATCCTAATGGGTACTGAGTAGACCCTACTGATTTCATGAACTAGAAAGAGAAAGTGGGAATTACAGATGCTGGGTGTTAATCTGAATTTGTCCCCTGTCTCCAATCCTGGCCTATCACATACCCTCCAACATTTTTCCGATGAAAATAGGGACATCCCATTGCATAATGATAATTTTACTATTTATACCCTACACATCTTACTGGGTTGCCCCAGCCACTCTAAGCAGCTTCCAACATATATAAAAACATAACTAAACATTTTAAAAAAACTTCCCCATTAAGGATTGCTTTCAGATGGCTCGGGGGGCCAGATAACTCCGTACCCTCCAACATTTCTCCAGGAAAAGCGGGACATTCCGGGATCAATTCAGAATTTGGGATGGCTTCTCCAAATCAGGGACATTCCTTGAAAACAGGGACACTTGGAGAGTCTGCTATGCTCTTCAGTATATTTCTAGTCTATTTACACATAGGTTGAATAGGCCATGGGAAGATGCAAGTGCCAGAGAGCTAAGAGCTGAGCCTATCAGGTGCTCCTTTCCCTTTGAAGCATGCAGGCTGTGCAGTAGCTTTCCAGGATTTTTATCTCTGTGCTTTTCTCCCCCTGTTTTTTTCCACAGACATCCACCTACATACATCACTCTGTTTCAGGGACATGAATCACCTGACACCAGGCTGACTGAAACCTCAAATGACAAGCTGAAGTGGGAGGCCAGGAAGGAAAAAAAATGCTGCTTGTATGAAGTGTCTGTGAGGCATTTCTGAGAAGTGGGAGCTGATCTGCATAGTGATTCCTCCCCCTACAGCCACTACACGCCATGGAAAGACACTTCATGGACAGTCACATTTAAGCAGAGGCTTCTATTCAGCAAGCAGAACAAAGGAAGAGAGAAGGGCCCCTGCCACAAAGTTCAGGACGCCTCTGTCATCCTCCTGGAGTCAGCTATCAACCATTTGTAAGCAGCACCAAGCGTACTGTTTGCTTTACAAAAAAAAACTCTTCACCATTTTACGCACGATTTCAGAGGCCTAAAAATAAATATTTCATAGCTCATTATATCCTAGAAAAACAAGCATGCCTTTCCTAACACCAGGTAAAGGTAAAGGACCCCAGGCAGTTAAGTCAAGTCGTGGATGACTCTGGGATTGCGGTGCTCATCTCGCTTTACTGGCCCAGGGAGCTGGAGTTTGTCCGCAGACAGTTTTTCCAGGTCAGGTGGCCAGAATGACTAAGCCGCTTCTAGCGAAGCAGAGCAGCGCACGGAAACACCGTTTACCTTCCCGCCGGAGCGGTACCTATTTATCTACTTGCACTTTGATGTGCTTTCGAACTGCTAGGTGGGCAGGTGCTGGGACCGAGCAATGGGAGCTCGCCCCGTCGCGGGGATTCGAACCGCTGACCTTCCGGTCGGCAAGCCCTAGGCTCAGTGGTTTGGACCACAGTGCCAAGTAATAAATGTAAATAAATGGAATATCATTTTTTTAAAAAAATCTCTTTGTCTCAATACACACACCTATCTAGATTAACAATGGGGAACCTGTGGCCTTCCAGATATTGTCGGACTGCAGCGTTCATCCTTCCTGACCACTTGCCATGCTGGTTTGGGACCAATGGCAGCCTGAGTCCAACAACATCCAGAGCGGCATTATTTCCCCATTCCTGATCTAGATGAATTGGTAGGTGAACAGATATGGATTTTTAAAGGACAGTGCTTTTCTCCTGGAGGTACCCCAGGCAATGCAGTACCTGCACCTCACACACCCCCCCCAATGTTAAATGTGTGGCACTTGCTGTAATAACTTCATGGTGAGTACAGGCACATTTTTTTCCTATAGAAAACCAGTACTGTTTAAGGGAATGTATTTCCTGTTTTTTAAAATCGAAAATCTCTCAGGTTCAGCTGTAGTAGCAATGAAATGCCTCCCCTGGTAATCTTCTCTAAATAAGCAGCAGTGTCCAGGGGTGAGTGTCAGTGGGAATGGAGCCAAAACAGGGAATGGAATGCTTGAGTTTGCAAAAGTACACACATGGGTTTAAAAACAAAACAAAACAGCCTAATGAGGACAGTGTGTGTCAGTTGAAAAATAAGAATGGAAAATTAAGGGAAGGGGGAAATGGAATTACCTGCTCCAGCTTCCTGCAGCTTAAAAGGAAATGCAGACTTCTACAAGCTGCCTTTTTCTATCTCGTATCTAGTTTCTGAAATCAGCATTGGTTGGGAATCGGTGTCAGCCATTGCAGGGTTATCAAGAATACAACAGGAATTTTGCTCCTAGCCAGGGGTGATTAGCCAGCCATCAAGCACACTATGCTGATTGACACATATCATGCGGATGGACAAATTTGTCCCCAGATGCCAGGATAAAGTATTTTGTTCTGTATTATGGTGACTGTATTGTTTGATAGTGTTTTATTAAATCTTATTGCTACCCACCCTGAGAGCATCAGATTAAGAGCAGGACATAAATAGCCTAAAGAAATAAATTTTGATTGCTGTAGTGTTATTTTTATATTGCTGATATTCTTATAGTTTTATATCAAGCTTTCAATTTATAGGATGCACTATGTGCATTATAAAGACAGGGTATACAGTGGTACTTTGGTTTTTGAACTTAATCCATTCTGGGAGTCTGTTCGACTCCTGAAACTGTTTGAAACCCAAAGCATGACTTCCGATTGGCTGCAGGAGTTTGCTGCACGCAAGTGGAAGCTGCGGGAGCCACGTCAGATGTTCGGCTTCTGAAAAACGTTCGCAAACCGGAACACTTACTTCTGGGTTTGCTGCGTTCAGGAGCCAATTTGTTTGGGAGCCAAGCCATTCGAGTACCAAGGTACCACTGTACATTATATAAAACATAAATAATTTAGCAGTTGCATGCATCCTTGTATGGAAACAGTTCAATGCTGTGTTTCATTTTTGTTGTGCATGTTATGTGCATTTTTTTTTTAAAAAAAGCAAAACAAAAGCCCTCATTAGAAAATACAGGTTCTTCCACTCTGTAGATTGGGTTTTGATAAGCCAGCTCCTAGACAAGGGTCCCTCTAGTGGTGGCTATTGAAATATTGAGAGAAAAGTTCCAGTTACAGGTGGGTAGCCGTGTTGGTCTGCCATAGTCAAAACAAAATAGAAAATTCTTTCCAGTGGCACCTTAGAGACCAACTGAGTTTGTTCTTGGCATGAGCTTTCGTGTGCATGCACACTTCTTCAGATACACTGAAACAGAAGTCACCAGATCCTTAAATATAGTGAGGGAGTAGCTGTCTTAATACAAAGAAATTTCAGAAATAGACTGGAAAGAGAAGTGGCTGAATTGCAACTAATCACCAAACTTAAAACCATGGAGAAACCTGGTCTGAACAAAGACATTGGATTCTTATCTCACTATACATAACAAAGCTATCTTTAGCCATCTCACCCCTTGCCTTTCCCTGCAAGACTAATTGCAGCCGTTAAGAGTCGTCAACAGGTTTTCCACACCTATCAGCTGATCACCCATTCCCATCACCCTTCTGAGTAATACCCCTCCCCACTCCCTCACTATATTTAAGGATCTGGTGACTTCTGTTTCAGTGTATCTGAAGAAGTGTGCATGCACACGAAAGCTCATACCAAGCACAAACTCATTTGGTCTCTAAGGTGCCACTGGAAAGAATTTTCTATTGAGAGAAAAGTTCACCAAACGCTGACCCATTTCACAAATGTATAAAGTCGTTAATCTTCTGCTAGATACTATGTGAATGAAATTGGAGTTAATAATTTAATAAAACTGCTGACCCGCCCCATAGGGTCTCATATGTGTCAATCACTACTATTTTCCTGTAGAAAAGAGTTAAATAACAGCATTTGGGGACATTGTTTCATTTGGAGGAGGTGAAGAATCTGCAAAAGGTGGGCCATCTCATTTTACAGGCCCTGCCTAGGGAGAGATGGGTGCAGTATCTGTATTGCTTTCCCCTCCATCACCAATCAGAATAATTAGTATGTAACTAGTACCTGTACAGTGGTACCTTGGGTTACAAACACTTCGGGTTACAGACTCCGCTAACCTGGAAGTAGTACCTTGGGTTAAGAACTTTGCCCTAGGATGAGAACAGAAATCGTGCCCGGCGGTACGGCAGCAGGAGGCCCCATTAGCTAAAGTGGTACCTCAGGTTAAGAACGGACCTCCGGAACGAATTAAGTTCGTAACTAGAGGTACCACTGTAGTATAATATAACAGCACCTGAAATGATATTATTTTAACAATGTTGGATGGACAGAAGACATTGGTAATCACCTGCTTAAACACTTTTATACAGATAACACAACAAAGGTGATTTATTCTAAATTTCTGATGTCTAGAAACAAGTCATTCCAAAACCTATGGGGCACTGCATTAGAAATCATGTTTTCTACTATCAGGATGAAAACCTTTTACAAGGGAGGAGGGGGGTACAGGACATGATCTTTGGACCATAACACACATGGAGACTGGAACAGAGAGATGTGGTTCCTCAGGATTGCAGATCCCATGCAGTGAGGAGCTTTGTGGGTCAACAGCAGCACTGAATTGCGCCTGAAGGCATGTTGGTAGCCAGTGCAATTGATGCAATACTTGCATACATCACAAAATAGGCAGTTGTGTTTTGCACCACCTGAAGCTTTTGAATCACCCCTACATAGAAAGCCTTAAGTAACATTCTTTGCAGTAGTGAAGCCCAGGGGTTACGTGCATTGGCATGGCAAGTATTTCTTGAGCCAGAAAGGGATGACTCCTGTGAAGCAGGAAATAGGAAGTACTTGTAGTCATTTCAGCATCCAGCTTCTAAAATATCCAAGCTGAGATCTGGCTGAGGAATACCCTGAGGCTCCTAACTTGTTGAGATGGAGACCTTGCCAGTTCATCTATCACACACCTAAATTAATTCCTCACAGGGTCTGAAAAAAAATATGATTTGGGCTGGATTCAGCTTTCATCCACACTAATCACAACCTCCAAACAGAGTGTGTGATTCATTGCACTTTGCTTCATGAGTTATTTTTTCTTTTCATCCTGTGGGCAGATTATTTGCGTAGCTGAATTCTTCAGTGGTTGTTGCCATTGTAATGAAGTGCAATTGTAATGAAGGTGAACATTAGATAGCCTTCTACAATCTAGTGTCACAAAAATATATCAAAATACTACCCACGCTAACAGTGCAATCCTAAATATGTATATGCCTACTGTGTCTCATGGTGTTTACTCCTGAATATATGTGTTTAGGATTGCACTGTAAGAAAGCTTCCAGTTATACTGAACCAGACAGCCATCTGCCACTTGAGAGTTACCGGTAATAGAACCTCTTTGGAAATGCACAGTTTCTGATTCCACCACTCACATCTATTTGGATGCATTCCCAGCAGCAGACTTAAAGGAAGTGTTGACTGCAGCAAAATCCAGCAGCAGTAGTTTTGGAGGACCTGATTGGCAGCCCCATCCAGGACTGGTTTTCCTTGTTTTACACTAGGTGCTAGTGTACAGAGTGAAAATAAACTTCAAAAGACCAGATCACCACCATTTCAATAAAGGAAGGCAAGAGTTGCCTTGCAGAAACTGAAACAAGTGGTCTAATGGGGTCATTGTAAAACTCTTCTATCTGGGTCTCAAAACACATTGGGACTTCCTACTGATCAAAGTAAATCATGGACACAAGCAGCCACTACCCAATTTACCCTATAATAGGAAAGTATCATGACAGATTCCAGGACAGCCTTCTGGTGTGTGTGTGTGTGTTTGTGTGTGTGTGTGTTTAAATGAGAAAACATTGCATGCAACTGTGTATAATATACCATTGTTTTCCCCATAAAATATAATAGATGGAGTTATTTATCTAGAAAAGAGATGAGTTAGGAGAGATACATTTGGAAATATGAATGAGCAACAGGATTTGCAAAGAAGAATGAGCAAGCACACAACAAGCAACTTCAAACATTTGAAGAGTAGTTTGGCACAAAAGGTGCATTATTAGTTAATGATTTGTATGTACTGGGTATTGTCTAAAGGATTACATAATATTTTGATGCACGTTACTCAGTAGCAAAATTCCACTGTGTCCAGTGACACTTATGCATACTCCCTGGTAAGCATATTTAGGATGGCAGCCTTAGGCTTTAATCCTATGTGCCCTTACCCAGGAATAAAGGTAAAGGGACCCCAGACCATTAGGCCCAGTCGTGTCTGTCTCTGGGGTTGCAGCGCTCATCTCGCGTTACTGGCTGAGGGAGCCGGCATACAGCTTCCGGGTCATGTGGCCAGCATGACAAAGCCGCTTCTGGCAAACCAGAGCAGCTCACGGAAACACTGTTTACCTTCCCACCGGAGTGGTACCTATTTATCTACTTTCACTTTTTGACGTGCTTTTGAACTGCTAGGTGGGCAGGAGCTGGGGCCGAGCAACGGGAGCTCACCCCATCGCGGGGATTCGAACCGCCAACCTTCTGATCAGCAAGCCCTAGGCTCTGTGGTTTAACCCACAGCACCACCCGTGTCCCAGGAATAAGGCCCATTAAACTCAGTGGGATTTCCTTTTGCATAGTTATGCACAGGCTTGCACTCTTAGGACTCAGATCTGTATTTGGCCTCAGACTACTTAAAGTTGTGCATGATTGGCAAGGACTAAAGAGTGTGTATTCCCAAGCATACTGTAGTGCTGCCCACTTCTTATAGCCAATGTGGTTTCCTTCAGAACTTGTGGACTGCAACTCCCATCATCCCTGACCGTTGTTTTGAGCTGATGGGAACTGTAGGGAGTACACCACTTTGGCCATGTTTGTCCTATGATATCTTGCCTGTTGGCTGCAATAGGATGTAGGCCAAGCCTAGGATGACTATAAACCAGACCTAATAATTAGGCCAGATACAAAACAAGAGTTGTGTAGAAGAGTAGATTTCAGAATGTGTAAAAACATTGTCTTAAAGGTGTGGGAGCTCCTTTGCATTTTGTCGGAATACAGTTCGTGGATCCGTTAAGATCCGCGGTTATTTGTTTATTAATGTTTTATTTGAGTACTATTTTTAGTATCCTTCCGTTCTAAAACGAAAGTAAAAGTGAACTCAGTGAGCGCTTTGCCACTGAAGATCACTCCGCCCAAAAAGTGTAGTTCCAGAGGTTTTTGAAGTTGTCAATGGACGTTTATTCTGCTTCCCGCCTTTTTGGAGGGCAGCAACAGCGATCTCATTGGTAAATTTATCAATCGTGATGTCATACTTGGTGATCAATAAAAGGCTGAGGCTCCCCGCTTAGGCATCTCAGTTCAGTCTTAGGTTAGTCTTTAGTTCTTTCAGTTGGGTCAAGTTTAGTTTAAGGGTTTTGGGGCTGTGGGTTGGATGGGCTGGATGGGTTGGAAGCGCGTGCAGGTGGTAGTTAGGGTCTAGATCGCGGAAGACTTGGTGGTGAAGGTTAGATAGCCCTTAGACCTAGTTTAGGTTTAGATCGTGGAAGATTTGGCGGTATAGTTTTATTTAGTTTAGTATTGCGGAAGATTTGGCGGTGCAGGGACTGAGAGTTTAGGGAACCTTAGCATAGGGCTAGGAACAGCAAAGTGTAAAGAGCCTATGCGGGTCAGCCAAAGCCATAAAAGATATATCGGTGCCTGTCTTTATTGGGGAAAAGGTTTTTATTTAATTTTGAAAAACGTCAGGGGTTTCACCTTAGTGCTTTAACTTTGCCCTTAGTTTAATTGCTTTTACGTTGGTAACAGTACAGGAGGTCGCAAGTAACTTCAAGTTAGTTCGAGGCATTCATTCATTTTCGAGGCATCCATTCATTTCCGAGGCATCATCATTTCCGACTTACTCACGCAACTTCAGGTTATGAGGCTTGGCCGGCGCCCGTGCCAATACGCCCGTGGAACGCTGGCCGCATTTCCCCAGCAACTGGTATCCCGTGTGTGGGTGGCCTAGACTCACACACGGGAAGCTCTAGCACCGAATCCCCGCACATCTGACCACCCAAGCCAGTACATGTAAGTCTATTCTTAAAAGAAAGTTTGTTGTTGCTGCTACCGTAGTTGTTATAGCTTCTTCCATGGAAAAGGGACAGTACATTTGGCTGATAATGTTTTGGACTACTTTGTTTGAGTTTGTACCTCTTTCTTTTGAAAAAGCCATTTTATTTACCTGAAATTGATACAGGTTAGTCACCAAGCTCCTTAAGATGGCATTATTCATCATACTGACATATAAGCAAGACTAAATCACAGTTCAGTTGGGGAGAGGATCAAATGAGAAGAATGTACACATTTTTTTTTTTTATTCAACTGACTGAATAGCATACATTGGCTGAAATATGCATGCATTTCAAAATCTGTGTCAGTTGCACAAAGGAAACTTGTTTCAGATACTGGCACTGTCAGCAAAAGAAAACGATTAGACATAGAATAAGCAATTTCAAACGTGCGATGAGTGGTTTGGCACAAAAAGTGTATTATTAGTTAATGGCTCACATATATTTGGCATTGCCTAAAGAATTGCATAATACTTTGATACACATTATCAAAGTAACTATAGCTTTAGCAATAGTTAAAGAACATGTCACTGCTAGTAACAGTTTGGAAAGTTTCCAGATACTGTTCTTCATATAAAGCTAAGGATGCACATGCAGTAATTATTTTAGCAGTGTCTATGTAATCTGCTAATCAGATAGTTACACATGGAACAAAGTGGTTTCAGAGATCTCTTTGTTCTGTGGGCTGGTGATTCAAAATCTGCCAAACTATTGGAATCAATTAACAACTTAGTTATTTGGCAATTTGGTCTTTTTGTTAAAATCATAGGCTCTTTCAGTGTAATATATCTGTTTAGTTCTACATACTCTGTAATTAGGTTGACTTTATTCAGTGCTTAGACACCACAGATAAATATGGTAAAGTGTAAGCTAATTATCCCACACACCACAGGCTTATTCTCAGAAGTTCCCTTGAGTTAAGAGGAGCCTGCTTGCAGGAGAACATGTATAGCAGGCATGTCTAACAGGTAGATCATGATCTACCAGCAGATCACTGGATGTCTGTGGTAGATCACTGGTAGATCATTGGCTCCCCCCAGAGAAGCTGAACAACTGTGGCTCCCCTTAAAAAAGCTCAACATTTTACCTCCTCTCTGAAAAAACTCAACAACTTTGACCCCAACCCCCCCCCCAAAATGGACCTTCTTCCTTCCTAAAAAAGCTCAACAACTTTGACCTAAACTCCCCCAAAACTGGGTAGATCACTGCCAGTTTTTAACTCTGTGAGTAGATCGCAGTCTCTTGGGAGTTGGCCAACCCTGATGTATAGGACTGTAGCCTCGATGTCTCTTATTTAATATATGTTCATTATCTTTAGGATCTCAACCACATTGACAGCATCATACATAACAATGTGAAAGCCACAATACAAAGCATTTACATACAGCCAACTACAATGCAGATGTTCTCTAACGCTGTCATGGTACCTAAAGTTGTAAATGAAGTGCAAGAAATATAATCTAGGACTCAGATAGCTCCTTTAGACATGTCAGAGGCTTTTGAATGTACCCAGTGTTTTGTTTTGTTTTATTGTTTGTTTTTGCAAAGTCTCCTACCACATACCACAAAGTGCTTTTGAGGCCTTTCTCAATCTGGAAAGAGGTTTGTCAAATGTCATAGCATCTAATTGGCCAAGTAACATATGGCCAACATTCTCATGTATCCATGAAACTAGTTGCCCGGCTCCTTGAATCCATTAGTACACAAATGTGTGAAAGTGAGGGGACAAACCCCCATTTAGTTAGTGTTCCTAACATTTCATGTATTCATAGAAGGATCTCCTAGCTGAAAGGATCACAAAGCAGTTGTTTGTTTGTTTGGTGCATTCCTCCAAGGAGTTCATGGTTTTCTCCATCCTCATTCAATTCCCATACCAACTCTGTGAGGTAGGTTAAGTTGAGAGGCAGTGACCAGCCTCAGGTTACTCAGTGAGCTTCATGGCTCTTTCTTCCAAGTCCTAGTCCAACACTCTAAGCAGTGTACCAAACTGGCTTTCCAACCTTCTGCCAGTGCTCTGCTGTAGAATGCCTGAAAAGAGGCCTTGCAGTCTCTTTCTTATAAATCTCAAACAAAGCACCTTCTGAGGCAGTCTGATCCACGCTGGAACAGCTCATACCTTTCTTCATTTGTTTCCATAGCTAATACAGTCTGAGGAGTATTGGAACTGCTATAGCATCCTGAGCTGTGCTGTTAACAATGGTGGTGGTGGAAGGTGAGAGGGAAGGATAGGCCTGGCCAGCTTCAGGATGGCACATTTAAGAGGCCAGGATTGGACACAATGCAAGCTAGAAACAGCTGTGAAGCTAGCTCGGGATACAGCTCAGTTCCTCTCCCTTCCTCCGAACATCTTGCCTAGTAACTTCATAGTAGCTTTGAAGCAGGTATTTCCCAGTTGACAGCTCAGCCACTTAGCTCCTGCATGATACTAGTGGCAGTAAAGAGAAAGTTTTGTGTGACTGGGAGCGAGAAGCCAATGATATTCAGCAGGATATTAGTTTCCTTCCTCTAGATGTTATTCAACCTATATCAGGCATAGGCAAACTCGGCCCTCCAGATGTTAACATGCTAACAGGATTAGTGGTCAGGGATGATGGGAATTGTAGTCCCAAAACATCTGGAGGGCTGAGTTTGCCTATGCCTGGCCTATATTTACCATGGTTCTACTGTTACCTCAACCGTGTGTTCTCTTGTCAAATCATAAACAGAATGCTCTTGACCATTTCTCCCCAGCCTGACATTTTAGGAGACAAAATGCCATTTGTCATACATTCCAGAACAGTTGGAAACATGCTGCTGCTAAAAAATTAGGAAATCCAGATGGTTGATATCAGAAAAGAGTGTGGATTCATTGTCGTCCTGCATCGTAGTCCTTGCAATGTGTGAAAATGTGTGACGATTCCATAATACCCTAAACAACCAGAGTTGCATGTTGCCAGATGTCATTGTTGGCTACACACAGCATGCTTGACAGACATGAAGCAGGAAAGAAGAGATACGTATATTTTGTTGTTGCCAGGGGCTGCCTTATGTATCCAGCTGGCATTAAGACTGGCCAGGACAATGGGTGAGGTCAACAACAGAGCAGTGGGGTAACTCTTAGATCAGAAAGATTTCCGCACTTTTTCATCAGGGCTTTGAGGTCCCAGTGTTAATAACAGAAAGCTGATTAACTTTAATGAGGTAGATGTGTACATCCCTTCCCTTGCAACCACTGCATGCCTTTCTCAAGAAAAGATGCCCTACTGGGATGAATTGCATTATCCCTTTCACAAGCCGCAAGTGTAAGGTCTGAGCTTCATTGCCTGAGATTGTTTTAACTCCTCCTGGTCTACAGTAAATCTTACTATACAAGTGCCTAAATATTTCATGGAGTGTGAGAGAGGACTGTCTTCCGTCGTCCAGGAAAAGAAAAGAATAAAGTATACTGTACACAGATCTGCTTTACATGAGTATAGAGACTTGGATTCTCAAAGAAAAAAGGCTCAGAAGAGATTTCTGTCCCCTCCTAGCTAGAGCTTTTGTGACACATTGTCCCTAACAAATAAAAGAATTTTGCTGAAATGATCTACCTTGCTGTTTTCCTTTCCTTTGAAGAATCCCAGGCTACAATAGACAACCCATCAGGAATAATTAGATTATACGGAGCATCCATGGAAACAATATAGCTTTTGGGGGGGCAGGGGGGAAGAACGCATAGAGAAGATATTAGAAATCACATCTATTATGGACATCTTTGATTATTTCAGAACAGCAGAGATCCAAATTATGGGAATAGCAGCAAGCAAAAGTCTGATTGTTCTGTGCTTTGTCCTGCCTTAAAAAGATATAGCAGGCAGGAGGACAAGATCATTCCCTCATCTTTTATCTTGAGCTTTGGTAAACCACCGTGAAAAACAAACGTGTGTGTGTTTAACATACAATCTATAACATGACTACAGCTTTTGCTGTCTTAATATGTGCAAGTCACAAGGAAGACCAGACAACTTCCTTGTGACTTGCACAACTAACTTCCAAAATAATTATGCCGAGGGTGTGACTTCATTCTACAAGGAAAGCGCCTGGCCAGCAACACAAAGACTCCACCTGTTGGCTCTAGTAATATCCAGATTTGGGCCAGAATGGCACCATCTCTTAAGTTGTGTGCAGCTATCAGGTCATTTGTTAATACTAATACAGTCTTTATTTCAGTCCAAAGACCCACAAAAGCATTTTCAAAAGCAAAATAATACACAGGGACAGGGACAGGGACAGTATTCCAAGGCAGTCATTATGTTTTATCCAGAGCATTTGACATATCTCCAAGGAGGTACTTAAGGTAGAAGGTTTTGGATTTTCCTGTTAAGTTTACCAATAGGGGTTTCATTAATTGATCCCTGGCTTGTTTGAACTGCTCAAAGAGTAGTAGGACATGCTTCATAGGGTCGACAACCTGAGAGCCTGTTCTGATAGGGTATGCCAGACAGTCTGCTACTGAGTACTTCTGATGGAAATACATTTAGTGTGGCTTTGGTGAATAATCGGCGATAGTTGGGTACAGACAGATTCATGAAATTCAATGGTAACTGAAAACCATAGCAAAGTGGATTCCAGTTGCAAACGGTCCACAGGTTACATAAGATTTGGAGCGAAGATCGCTGTCTGAAATATCCAATAACCTCAGCCAAGATGGCGCCAAGGGAGGTAGCTCCAATCTGACCTCTGGTCTTTTTAGTTTGTTTTATGTTTATCTTTTCTAAACCTTTAAAGCTAAAATAATTATCTGGGCTGACACAATCTTTATCGGCTACATATCAGCTAGTAGCTGTTTTAATTTCTTGCCAACAAACGTTTGGAAGGGTGCCGAGATCTTCCAGCCTCGACGTTCAGCAGCAATTAGTGGCTGCCGCTCATGATACGAGTATAAATTAATAATAGGTTAACAATTAATAATTATAATTATAATTCAAGACTATATTTTTGTATATTTAAGATGGGATTAAGATTTTATGTATATTTAAAATGGGATTATATAGAGCATCCAGGGAAGACCTCTGGCCTGCTGGTCTAATTAGGCCCATGAGGCCATTTTGGACAAACCACGCCTACCTGCTCTGTTGCAGGGGGTGGAGCATAAGGGTGCCTGCAAAGGCCCGTGCATGACATTTCGCAAGCACCAAAGATCAGGTATGGTTTCAGAGAACAGTGCATGATGCTTTGCAGCCCTATCAGCTGATGTTTTTTTTTCTATGTAGACAAATTTTAATGAAATAATTTGCACTTCAAAGTATACATAGGAAATAGCAATAAACTTTGACAGAAAGGAATCAAAAACCCTTCTTAGAGAAAGTTTAAGAGTCCATTCAACAGCAAAACCAATTAAGGAAAAATCAATAGTTTTATCTAGAGTAGAGAAACAGCTCAAATGACTTTACTCCAAGTAAACTCTGAAAGCTACCATACTTTTGGTCCAAATCATAGTTTTCAAGTTGGCAGGTGGGATATAGTGAAGTCTATGACCGAGTGTATTTGCCCCAGATGTGCAACATGAATACAGATGCAATAAAGAGGAGACTCATAATGAGAACTGGAACAGGACCAACTTTGAGGCCAGGGGAATCCTCTGTATAAAACCTTCACATCCCTCCAGTGCCTGCAGAAGTTGTACGGCCTGCACTCCTTGTTCCACAGCTAGCACTTTTCCTCTGCCTGACGGTGGATCCTGGGGCCCGTGAGGCAACGGCTTTGCTGGGCAAGTGGCCGGAGGCGTCCACATTGGTGGCGCTGGGATTGGCGTCTCCATCGGCTTCTCACAAACTCCCTCAGCCGGCAAGTGTCGCCTCCGTCGTCATGGCGGCTTCCCCCTTCTCCTTTTCCCCCTATCAGCTGATTGTTGGGACTTCCAACAATAACACAGGGACAAAATGGGTTACCTGACATCATTGTGGACAGCCCCACCCATCTGTCAAACTTGGCCCATGTCGCATAGCTGTCAACTTTTCCCTTTTCTTGTGTGGAATCCTATTCAGAATAAGGGAATTTCCCTTTAAAAAAAGGGGAAAGTTGACAGCTATGCCGTGTTGGGTGTATTCAGTTCTCCACCTTTGCTGTGGAAAAAGATGCTTAAGTGATCAAACAGCCAAGTATTGCATACAGCTACTATAGCTGATACATATGTAGCCGATAAAGATTGTGTCAGCCCAAATAATTATTTTAGCTTTCGAAGCTTTAAACGGTTAGAAAAGCGTACAGAAATTCATATCCTGGGGTAAAGTGTGCACAAAATGCGTTTATTTTTGACAGCAACATACAAATATGCATTAAATTACTGGAAATGGATTTGCAAAAAATGTGCACTTTGTGCAAAACTGCACTGTGTATAGTAGGACAAATTTGCACAGAAATGCTGATAAATTTTCATGGTGACTTTTTTTAAAATAAAAAAGCACAAAATGAGGTAGAAATGTAGATAAATGAATTTAAGACTGGAAAAACAAGAAAATGAGAGACACCAAAATTGACACATTCACCCGTCCCAGAAGCAATCCTTGCTATCATTTATTTGTTCATTTTTAATAAAACTCTTTGTGCTCAGTACAAAAGAAGTATCTAGAAGGGTTTATATAAAATACAGATGGGGTGGGCGAATCACTCCAAATTCATCTAAAAATACAACACCAGTAATGCAACTTTCAAAAACCCATCTAAAAACAGAACAAAACTATAAACCATGGATAAAATGGAGCAGTGCACAGTTTTTCAAAATTTGGTCGTGATTTTTCTGTTGAATAAGGTAAGTCTGCCTCATCAACACTAATATCTAGTAATGATCTTCCTTACTTGAACACATAAAATGCATTATTGGGCAAATTTCTGCCTGGGTTATACGGATGATACTCAAGCAAATGCCACGTCAAAATCCTGCCTTTTCTAAAATGACAGAAGAGCAGCGCAGCTCTGTCCAACCAGCACCCTTCAGTGGCTGACGCATTGTGCCTAATGGTAGGGCTGGCTCTAGCTCCTGGTTACAAGGTGACCTAAGTGTGTTGGAGTCCACAGGAAAATGCCTGGCCTAGCCATGTCAACTCCTCTTCACATTTCACTTCAGCTCATGACGATGTAGACATCTAAGTACCGCTACCATACCTAGCTTTTGTCACATCACTTATCTTTTAATGTTTGGGACACAGTGCCGAATGATTATTTTGGTTGAATTTAATATGAGGGTGGCAGTGGCAGCAACATCACATACATCACTATGTGAAATGAGCTGATGAAGCTGGAAGTAAGAACGAGCTGGCCTTTTTGCCTGTAGCTGTTCTCGCAATTACCATGTGCTGGCTTGGTTCTGAGAACAGGTCCATGACAAGGTTTTTGTAGGTACTGATGAGGTGGAGTTGCTAATGGTTTCAAGAAGAAGAAGAAGAAGAGTTTGGATTTGATATCCCGCTTTATCACTACCCGAAGGAGTCTCAAAGTGGCTAACATTCTCCTTTCCCTTCCTCCCCCACAACAAACACTCGGTGAGGTGAGTGGGGCTGAGAGACTTCAAAGAAGTGTGACTAGCCCAAGGTCACCCAGCAGCTGCATGTGGAGGAGCGGAGACACAAACCCGGTTCACCAGATTACGAGTATACCGCTCTTAACCACTACACCACACTGGCTCCCTTGGCACCAAGGTATTAAGCCATTTAGGTCACCTTGTAACCAGGAGCTAGAGCCAGCCCTACCATTAGGCACAATGCGTCAGCCACTGAAGGGTGCTGGTTGGACAGAGCTGCGCTGCTCTTCTGTCATTTTAGAAAAGGCAGGATTTTGACGTGGCATTTGCTTGAGTATCATCAATGGTTTTAATGTATTAAGAAGGCAATGAAACTGTAAGGATTCCCTGTTAATGGTGTATTTGACCAAAAGATGAAAGGTAAAGGTAAAGGAATCATGTGGATTTCAGTTGCGTTCACGTAAAAAGAAATAAAACTAATTCAAATCATTTACAACTGTACAACTATCTAGAAATCCTAAGACAATGGTAGTTGCCTTTGTTTGGATTGCTTTTTCTTTTTAAAAAAGGAAATGCGCAGCAATACTAGCTGTGTCCACTAAGGTGTGCTAAACCTCCAAATATCACATTCTCTGTCTCTCTCACGCCCTCCCACCCTCTCCTTGTTACTAAATGGAGTGGCACTACTTCAGCTTTGCCCACCACTGTGCTTTTGACAGCTAAACATTTTACACAGCCAGTTTATACACAGCACATTGGTAACACAAGAATAAAAACATAGGGCAAACAGAATATGCTGAAACAAAAATAGATTGGTTTGCTTTGAGCTGTGCAGGGGGATTGCTTGAACGGACTTGGTGCCAAGGTGATCAGAAGCTTAAGTTTTGGTTTTACAGATATGATTTAGGTTACAATCCAGTACACACCTAGCTGGGAGCATGTACTGCTGAATTTAACAGAACTTGCTTATGAATAGACGCTGTATAGGCTCGCATTATAAACATGTTTTATGCCTATGCAGAGGAGAAGAGCTAATATACTTTGAGAGCGATCACAGAGGAGCAACCGTGTTCATCTGCTGAAGCAAATATGTCAACATAAGAATTTACAGCCACTCACTGTGGCTTTTGTGAGCATGCATCTGATAAAGTTCTTAGGCATAAGATATTACAATACTTTTTTGCTATTTTACTGTGAGAGACCGGAAACAGCGCAACATACTAGAATCCAACAATGGCAATTTGTTGTTTGAAACAGCGGCTTCTGGAAGAAGGGCAGCGCTGCTCTCCCAGCTTCCAAACACAGCATGTCGCTGGCACTTACTGGAGGAAGATGAGAAAGGAGAAGCAAAGGGAGCTTGGCATTGTGCAGTCAAGTAACTGCAAGACCAGTGGATCGGCTCCATTGCACTGCACAGTGCTGAGCTCGCCTGGCATCACCCTGACCCCCCCTGGCATCACCCTGACCCCCCCCTCCAGTAAGTGCCAGCAGCATGCTGTGTTTGGAAGGCAGGAGGGCAGTGGTGCCCGCTCTCTGCCGCCCCACCGGTCACTAATGATTGTTTGTAGTCACATTTCAAAGGCATACTTTCATTTAACAATGTGTACCAATAAACTGGTGTGGGTGCTCAGATTCAGGGCGCCCCTAATTCTTCATAACTACACATACCTATAAATCCGTCACTGCCTAACTGCTTCTAGGATCCACTATATGACCTTGTGCAATTATTTACTGTTGCCATCGATGTAAGCTCCTTTCCATTCTACGTCACTTATAGCTTCCTTGGTTGTCATGATCATTGTAAAATAAATGTGAGGTTTCAAAGTGATTTTTTTTATTAAAAAAAAGGAAAAAAAGAAGATGAAAGGGATCTAAATGTTTAACAAGGAAGAGTGGGGCAAACAGCATACTTGAATAGGTTGACTCTCTGCTGAAGTCTAAAAACAGAAAGCCGTTCGGTTTAGGAAGATTTATTTCTGCTGAAAGTGGGGAGCAAAGGCTCTCATTTTCAATTTGTGAATCCAAGCAAAAATTGAAATTTCTGCCACTAGCACAAAGCTTACTTTCCCCTCAGGCTTGTATATCAATTCTACCTCTGAACAGCTTCCAGCCAGATTCAGTGTAGCAAAAGACAAAGGCATCTGTGAAAATGTGGACTGAATTTTAATATGGTAGAATTCCTCCATCCTGTCTATCTGGAACACCAAGGGATGTGCAAAACTGTAGGCAGTGGAAAGCATTATGATGGGGAATCTGAAAGACTCCATTTTGAATTACCAAGCTCCAAATAATTATTAGATATTAACAGAAATGTTACAAAGTCATACCAAATATACAAGATTTATTCTTATAGAATATTTATTCCAACCAATTCCTAAGGCTCCAGTTGTTCTCTCTTCACATGGGACCAGGCCATGCTTGTGGAGACCACCCCCAACTATTACATCCCCCTGACCTCCTTTATTCTTCATGCATTCCTACACATGTAGGCTCCCTGCATCAGGGCCAGCCCAATACATTTTGCTGCTTGAGGCAACATAGAACAGTGTTTTTCAGCCTTTTTTGGGCAAAGGCACACTTGTTTCATGAAAAAAATCACGAGGCACACCACCATTAGAAAATGTTAAAAAATTTAACTCTGTGCCTATATTGACTATATATAAAGTAATTCTCTTGAATTTTTCAATTTTTCCCACGGCACACCAGGCAACATCTTGCGGCACACTAGTGTGCCGCGGAACAGTGTTTGAAAAACACTGACATAGAAAATGCTTCTTCCCCACTGCCTTCTCCTCCTCTGCCACCTGAGATGACTGGAGGCTGCCCAGGGAACCCCTGGCATGCTGAAGTCAGTGAAGGATAAAAGAGTAGGCCGGAGAGGAGCAGGTGGTGGCAGCAGTGAGTGGCTCTGTTCTTCTTGCAGGCAACAAGTGCAGGAGGCAGCAACAGTGTGTTCTTCAGGGGCCTGGATCTGCCACCTCTTCCAACATAGGATGGTCAGCGTGGAGTGTGCAGGGCTGTTGTAAGTGGGTGCAACAGTGGGGATTGCCCCAAGGACTTGACAAAAGCCTGCTGTTGATAGCTCATGATGTTCCACTGATGTGTCTTCATGGGAGCTCAAAAGACAAGGTGATGGTCAGAAGAGCTGATTCATTTGAAGTCCCAAGTGGGGAAGAGCAAGGCTTTCTCTGTGTGAAAAAAACCCTTCAGTTTGAGTGAGGCTGATAATGGAATAGACAGTGACCTGGTTTGCACCTATCTCACCCCTTGCCTTTCTTGTTAACAGTCATCAACAGGTTTTCCACACCTATCAGCTGATCACCCATTCCCACCACCCTTCTGAGCAATACCCCTCCCCACTCCCTCAATATATTTAAGGGTCTGGTGACTTCTGTTTCAGTGTATCTGAAGAAGTGTGCATGCACACAAAAGCTCATACCAAGAACAAACTTAGTTGGTCTCTAAGGTGCTACTGGAAGGAATTTTTTATTTTATTTTGTTTTGACTATGGCAGACCAACACGGCTACCTACCTGTAACTTAAACCAAACCATTACTTAACATGAGCATGCTGGCTTCTGTATTCTGTCCACTTTGCTCCTCCTCTGATCTTGCTGCTGCTGTGCTAAGCCATGGTTTGGCTTAGCATGTTGTCTAAATGTGGGCTTATGGTTTGTCTTACTCCAGAAAAACAATGAGCTGTAGCCCATATTTGTTACTGGTTGACATCTTGTGGCTTGCCTGTCTGGAGGAGACACACCACAACCCCTAATTTAGATGGCGTACCAAACCATGGCTTAGCACCTGGCAGTGCAATAACAGTGGGAACAGAGGAGGTGCACAGTGTCTACAATCTTCTCTCTGACAGCCTAAGTTTGCACTAAGCCATGTAAACGGCATCCACTATGGCATGCAAACTGTTCCATAGAGATGAGTTTGGTTTCTGTAAGCATTTTGGGATTCTGACTGTCTCTCTGATGAACTGATGTGAGAGCAGCGGACTTTGGCTGTTTGTTAGAGTGTTTAAGTGGTGCCTTCACAAATGCTATACCTGTATACCTACAAATGTTACAAACACCATAGACCTCCAGTGATTTACTTCCAAAGGAAACCAAACTTAAGTTCATTGGAGCATCTAACTGCTCAGGCAATGGGGGGGGGGGGAGTGTAATAGCAACTATCATTCTGCACACACTCCATCTCTTTTATTCTCTGCTAGGACAACAAGTTTAAAGTGAAGAAAGTTAGTCCCTTAAATATGAGTCAGGGAGAATTTGAAACTATTACCAAATACAATTGGTGGTGGTGTGCAAAAGATGATTACCTAGATAATTAATTTCTGACTCTCCATCCGTCTTCTAGAGCAACAATGTTGTGCCCAAATAATGGTGTAAATGAGTTGACACCAGTGAAGCTGCCCCAGGTACAAATATTGACCAGAAACTTTCTGTTTGAGAATTGCATTTTGTAACTGCAGTGCCCTCATTTGTCTTAATACAAAACATTCCCCTCCTAGCTTCCATTTTTAAATGTGTTTTCCCCTTTATGTCACCTTTGATCAATCTAATACTGCCTTAATGTGAATTAATTTGTTTTTCTTGGAGTCACTGCATATTGGGACTTTACGTTGTCTCCAATTACATTGTGCAATATTGTAGTTGTAATATTTCCTGAGATACTAGCCTTGCTCATAAAGAAAATGTTGTTTTGGAAGGTAAAATGTAAAACATGAAGGGAATTAATTTCCCACACTGGCATCCCTAAGTCTACCAGCAGCAACCTAATCCTTTGAAAAGTGCTATGGTAGAGCACTTAATGGCATTTGTTTCAATGTGGCCTCTGGCCATATACATACTGTGCCAGAAAAGGAGAAGGGCCATAGCTCAGAAGCAGAGCATCTGCTTTACATGCAGAAGATCACAGGGTTAGTCCTTGGCCTCTCCGTGTAGGGCTGAGAATGTCCCCTGTCTCAAATCCTGAAGAGTGCCAGTGCCAGTGCCAGTGCCAGTCAGGGTGAACAATGCTGAACTAGATGGACCAGTCATCTGACTTGGTATATGGCAGTGTCATGGACTGCTTGGCCACAGAGGAATGGTGGGAGGAACTAGCTGGGGAACCATCGAGAGAAGAACAGACCACAGCCTTGGTGGTAGGACAGGGAGAAGACTGGGAACAAGAGGCGTCAGAAGCTGAAGGGGTAACAGGGCTCAGTGAGTTGTGAGAGCCTGTGGTGAATAGATGTCCAGAATCAGAGGGAGAAGATGAAGCAGGCGAGTGGGAGGAGGGAGGTCTAGATGCAGATATGCATCAGGCTAGTGAAGAGCCATGTGTGCCTCCCCCTCCTGCTGTGACTCCCAGCACCAGGAGAGGCATGAAGTGGGAGGAGCAAAGACAGGAAGCACACAGGATAAGTCTATGATTGTTTGAAAGAAGCTCTGGACAGGAGGAGATATAGACAGCTGTGGGGAGGCAACTGATTTCATGGAGTAGGACCTACAGGGCATGAGCTGCTGTGTTCATTAGGCCTGAAACTATGCCAAGACTGTGAAAATCATGTTTTGCTAATAAAGAGTTAACTCCAGCTTGAACTGTGTGTAATTTATTGACTGGCTTGCTCTGTGACAGGCAGCTTCTTACCTTCCTATAAGATGGAGCTATCTATGCATGGGATATTCCAATAATTTTTTTGTTCAAAGATCAGTCCAAGGGGTCTGTTATAATGGCAGATTGGAGTCCATTATTGCATTAACCTTGGTGCTTTAGCCAAGTAGTCTGTTAATTAATGTGTTTTCAGAACCCCCATATCATTTTTTATGGCAGATCTCCAGACTCTGGTGGGGAAACCTGCTTCTTGGTCACATTACTTCTTTTCTGTGGAACATCATCATCATTTATTAAGCTTTTGAAACACTAGTAAGCATGATGCAAAAAGTAGAATAGACAAATCCTTACCAGAATGGCTGCCAGTTTCATAAGCAAGGCACTAAAGGAATTGAAAGGCAAAGGAAAACAAGCAAATTCAGCTACTATTCGATAATGAAGCTGCACAATGAACAGAATTCTGGGAGGGAAGGAAGCTAATAGCAAATATTTCCAGTTGGATGGCATTCAGCTCCACCTCTGATGCAGCCACAGAAACAGCAACTCTACTCCAACGGCAGGAAACAGGTGACTCTCCAGAGGTTGCTGGACTCCAACTTCCATCACCCCTGACCTTTGGACCATGGGGACCAGGGCTGGTGGAAGATGAAGTCCAAGAACATTAAAGGGTCCCATGTTTTCCCATCCATGCTTTACTCACTCTCCTCTTGATGGCTACTTCAAATGTACGATTGGCAATTTCAGCCCTATGAGCAGTGCTCATGTGAACAGGTTGATGCCACAGCAGGATATGTCTTTATAGTCAAAGAAGCCGAGGGTGACTCAGACTGCAAATGCAATGTCTATAGTATCAGAAAGCTGGAACCTGGATGAAAACAAGGCTGTGTACATGTTACCAGCACAAAACACAGCTATGTCATTCTTTCTTGCAATTCAGACCAAAGCTGGTTGGGGAGGGGATGCATCTTAATGCAATATTTCATAAGAAACAACCAAATAATGACAGAATAAATAGATTGTGATTCATGCTGTACACACACACACACACACGTACACACACCCAGAAGTGGTGGGAATACACCGGTTGAAGAGTAAACAGGAGTGTGCACAGCCAGAATTACATCTGAAACCTTCCCATTATCTGGTCTGATTTGTGCAAAGAGGTGAACCCCCCCCCCCCGAGTTAGTGTGTTAATCATTCTGATATTACTCCTCCTTTCCTTTTTTAGTAGCAATGCAGAAGTGTGAGTAATTCTTCCATCTAAAAGACCTTATAAAACACAACATCGGAGTCTTTTAACACTCTTGATGAAGTAATTGCTCAGTCTTTATCAGTTCATGTTCCCAGGTTTGGATCAGCAAGATGTAATGTAACCTCCAATGGAGCCATTTTAATACTGGAATGATGGTGAGATCTTGCAGAGGCATCCCCCTGATGTACAAAGAGAGATATTTCCATAGTTAATACAGAGTTCTATGCATGGGCAATAGAAGTAATCACCTGATGGACATACGTTGGAATGAAGGGAAGGACATACAATATGTTACCCTGAAATTCTCTTCAAATTTTAATCAATATCATCTAGCAGAAATAACGTGTCAAGATGCACCATATATTCTTGCATAGACAATACATTGAAATATCGCCTGAATTCAAGATTTAAAAAATCACAATCTTGGAGGACGGAAAAGCATCTTTCAAGGTGTTGTCCTATCCTGCAAACAAAGAAATGGGGATTGCTACCAAGGAGTGTGGTGGAGTCTCCTTCTTTGGAGGTCTTTAAGCAGAGGCTTGACAGCCATCTGTCAGGAATGCTTTGATGGTGTTTCCTGCTTGGCAGGGGGTTGGACTGGATGGCCCTTGTGGTCTCTTCCAACTCTATGATTCTATGACTATTGGCTAAATGAACAAAAAGGCCTTCCTATACCTGTTTTGTCAAAGGACGCACAGTAAGCCTGCAACTTACATGGAGGTTATGTTCCAAGGATCAAGGCTAAAGCCAGAGTTGCATATAGTCAAAACCCATTGAGTTCAATGGTGGGTGGAACTGTCAAAGTCATTTTTCCAAGAACCCTGCCCCTTTCCCCTCCCATTTGATTTTTTAAATTTTTTGGCCACACGCATAAAGCTGAATGCGCATAGGTTGCAGGCCTACTGTACTTCCTTGCTGATAGCACCATCCTAACCATGTCTACTGAGATGTAAATGCTATTGAATTCAATGCAGTTTACTCCCAGGCAAGTGGAGTTAGGATTGCAATTTAAAACACTGAACCAAAAACTCAACAATAGGAAGAAATAAAAATATACAGTGAAGCTTGGAAGACTGCCCTGTAATGAAAACTGATATCACTGGATACTGGCATAATCATTCATTTCTAAGTGGATAAACCAACTAACCACAATATATTTTGAACAGAATAGATGGTCTGGGCTCTAAGATGAATGATTTTTCAGTACGCCACTTGAAACCAAAGTAGCTTTGTTTTTCCTCTCATTAATCTAGAATAAATAATGGCTATAATAATATTGTGCTTCTTTTGGTCTTAATCTCTGCCAGTTTCTTTATGCTGAAAGAGGACCTTTTAGCAGCATGCATCAGAATGTGTACAACTAAATTTCACACACATACTTAACGATATATAGTAATACTTTGCAAAATGTGCAAAGTGAAATTCCTTTCCCTGAAAGGGTAAAGGTCAGTGCTCAATATCCATGCAGCCTACCTGTTTATTACTCAATTAACCTGCAGTGCTATGTGTGGAACTCCATTGACTGCAGCAGCATTTTGAGGCTTTCTTAGCACTACAGTACTTTATTGGGGATTTTTTTAAAAAAAAAAATACAAATCACAGATGCTATCTCATGCATTCTTACTAGGGAGTAAAGCACGTCAAAGGAGCAGGACTTAGTTCTAAATAAACATGCGTAGGAGTGCTGTGTAAGTCTAGTAACACCATACATTGTTGTCAAAATATTTCATTAACAATAAATCCTACTCTTGCTTACTTCAGAATAAGCTCCCATTGAGCAGTGGAACTTATTTCTAAGTCAGCATCAGATTGTGTAAAATCAGGCAACACTTCTACCGCCATAGGCACACTCACATAAAAAGTAAATTCCATCTTACGGAAAATAATGGTTAGGAACACAGTTTTGATTTTAGCTCATTCATGTGCATAAGGATGTAAGGTCATGATATTGCTCTTCCCATAAAAACCGAAGCTTTCAATTTAGAACAGCAGATGGTTCTAAAAGCTAGAGCCGGATGTTATACTAGTTCTTCATATATAATAGCACCATCAGTGCTTCTTCCGGAGCCTTCCCTGTTCCCATTGCTGCTGGGGGGTAATAGGGATGGGGTAAACGGAACAGAGCTCATGCACTCATGCCTACTCCCCGCTTGCATGCTTGTCTACCAAAGATAATGAATATCAGAACAGTCTGAGTTATTGTGAAAGATAGGAAGCAACTGTCCTTCCTCATATAGTGTGATCCTAGATGTGTCAACTCAAAGGGAAGCCTCATAGTTTTCAATGGCATTTACTGCCTGGTAAGTGGATATAGGATTGCAACCCTACTCTTCATTGGTCCCAGTAAAATTCTTCTGGAGTTAATAAGACTACTCAGGAGTGAATGAAATTTGAAGATAAAGGCATCAGAGGATGAATCACGTTTGCCTATGTCTGATGCAGATGGCTTTTAAATGAAGGGCTCCTTTTAAGCATTTCCACAACGATTTCAAATATATTTTCTCAAGTCAATGGTGTAGGAAAGATATGTGCTTTTCTTTTTCTTTTTTGGTAACTGATGGCTTGGAATTGCCCATGTCCTATTTAAAAGCTACAAAGTTGACCAGTAATAGGATTGTCATTTGTTTGGGATGTTTAGAGGTTTCATTTGTCTTATTTTTTTTAGGAGCTGCCGGTGCTCCAGAGATTGAGGAAAAGCTTTGCTATTTTTCAATGTCAGACAAGATCCAGTAATTATAGGCCATCAATACCCAATAGTTTGATAGCCCAACTCATTCTCCCAGTGCAAGAAAAGGCTCCACCTCATTGTGATACATAAAGGTGCTAGTTACAGTGATCAGGGGGAGAATTCAGTCTTATAGGAAAAACGGAACTATTTTATTTACTACCTGTATGGGATTAAAGGACTTGAAAATCTGGTTATATTTTAGATTACTTTAGCCCACTTCCTAGAACACAGATATTCTTTACAAGATCCCCTGTGACTTGTAAGGTAGTTTGAAACATTTTAAATTGTAATGTTCTAGCAATAATTTCCATGTGTACTCTTTATGCTGCCACTGTTTCAGCAGTACCATGGGACGGCTAATCTATGGCATTTGTGTTGAATTTCTTTTAACAATACATGGTGTTGTTGTTTTTTTTAAAAAAAAACCAACAACAAATGAAATATCTAGTTTATTAAAACTCACAAATCACACATTCAGTTCATATACATACAAAGTTTTCCAGCTTGGGCTTATAGATGCTACTCAGGGAACTGTGGTTTGTTTAATGTATGGTTTGAGAACAAGCCAGATTCTGAAACGATTGTTTGATGCTGGCTGATTCTCATTAACCATAGTGCAAACAAACCACGGCTTTCTAAGATTAGATATAATGGGGAGCCATGGTTAATTTGGATTCAAAGTACCAGTAGATGCTTTTAATGATACTTTCATGTGGTGTACAAAGGAGGAGTGTATGCCTGAGGCTCATGCAGGACTGATCATGTATCAGGAAAATATGGTTTCCTATTATTTCTGAATTGAACCACCCTTGTAAGAGAATATCCTCATGAAGTCTGCTCATGATAAGACCCTAGATTTCATGATGATAAAACATAGAAACTTATTATTTCCATTTCTATATTTGATTCTTCAGGTATCACACAAATCTCTCCAGCTTACTTTTCTTTACAGAGTATGTAAATGTTCTAAAATGGGTAGCTATTTTTGCAGCCCCGTTACAAAGGTCAGCTTTCCAATTACTGACAAAAACTTGCATGAGAAACTTTTTAAGAACTTTACCCTCTACAGATTTCTTGACAAGCAACCTGATCCCCCCAAGTGCTTATATTTGCAGACGTCTAAGTGGGCTGAAATTGTGACCTTTCCCCAACAATCATTCTTGTCACTCTGTTTCATTCAGAGCATTAACCAGATAAAATACATTAACCATTTAAAATATAACATATACCGTACATTTTACACTCACTGTACATTTACTCCCATATGTATCTATTCATAAATAAGTCCCAATGAGTTCAGTACTCCCAGATACAGATTGTAGTTCTTACTTCTGAGTAGATATTTGTTGTATTGCATTGGTAGTGAGTTACTGATTTTAGTGAAAAAGAAATCTTTGATCGTATGATGACATCCAATGAACATCTTTAATACCTTTGGGTTATTTGTTAAATGAGAATACAGCGCATGAAAAGTTAGGCGAATCTGAATTTTGACAAGTATTTAATGCTACTAAAGGATGATTTAATTGGCATTCTGCGTTACAATATGTATTGTGTTACTCATCTTATATAGTGGGTGTGTTGCTTAGTGCGTGCCAAAGTAGAATTAAAAAGGAGATCAATGATAAGATTTCCTGCCAACTTTTTCAAATTTTAAGAATACCACAAAGGGATTTGATTGAGACCATAATATTGAGGGAATGGATCATTCCCAGGCTGGAAGCACCCCTATGCTACTATTATCCCATTAAACACAATCTTTCCCTTGCTCAATGCTTTACTCAGATTGACCAGCTCTAACATTTTTGTTTAAGTACTACATTAAGTATTCATCAACGTATTAATCCTTTTAAAAGGAACAAAATTGGTATCAGGTTATAGTGGAATTCCTAGGTCCTGTCAGAAGACAGTCAGCCAATTAGGACCAAACAATGATGGCTTTCAGTATGGGTATTTCTCAAATAATCCTCTATTCTCTAAAAAAATGTTTTGAGTGTCTTCTACCCTACGGCTCCTGTTGGGTGCAAAATTCTGCCAGCGCATAATTCCAGTGCTTAAAAGCTTCTACTGGCTGCCCGTATGCTGCTCGTCCAAGGTCAAGGTTCTTGTGTTAATTTACAAGGATTTTACCAACTTGAGTCTAGGATATCGCAAGGACCACCTGATATATTACATCCCTGCCCGACCACTGAGGTCTTTGTGGAAGCCACTGTTTGTAATCCCCCTGGCTGGAAGAAAAGGCTCATAACCACTAGGAGCTTCATGTTCAGCATTGCAAGCCCAATTCTGTAGAATTTCTGGATGAGATCAGACAGGCTGAACTTCAGGCACTTGATTTCAACAGGCATTTTAAGAAAGTTTTTACAGTTAATGTTAATTTTTTTAGGGACTACAGTGTTAAGCAGCATATAAATTGTTGAAACAATCTGAAGCAGTGTGCGTGCACACGAAAGCTTATACCCAGAACTAATTTAGTTGGTCTCTAAGGTGCTACTGGACAATTTTTTATTTTTTATTTTTATTTCGACTGTGTCAGACCAACACGGCTACCTACCTGAATTCAAAAAGATAAGTTATGGTATTGTGCTATGGTTACATTTTCATGCAGACAGCAAACAGAGGTGCCATGAGAAAAGGTATTCAGGTGCTTCCAAAGGTTTAAGGCACTCACAAAATGCCTTCCATGACCTTCAGGGTCCCAAGGACAGCCTTTTACAAGCACTCAGACTGTGCATTCACAAAAGAACAACCCTTTTAAGGTCAGACTTCAGGATGCCCATGCAATGGAATTTACTGTAAACAAACAAACAAACAAAACGAGGACCACATACTTTAGACCAATGGTATATAACCCATGCCTAGTGAGTTTTTTGACTCACTGAAAAGGAAACTCCTTTTCCAAAGAGTTTGCATGTGATATGGCACAGAGCCTACACAAGAAGATTGGATAGTGGTGGAAACTGGGGTTTTAGGGACTAAGAACAAGGAAGAGTTCTCACCTCCCCTGTTGATTGTGCCTGTTTTCACTGGGAGGTCTCCATTGCAGAACAACAGATTTAACCCAATGGTTTAATTTAATCAAATCATCAGTTCTTTGAAAAAGAAGGTTGTTACCCTATGTTTGGAAGTCTAACTGGGCAAAAGAGAGAACCTTTGATGCTTTAAGATTTTTATTTTTATTTTATTTTTAAAAAAATCTTAGTACCAGATGGAAACAGTTTAAAACAAAAGAACGAAATCTGCTAGGATATTCTTGAATTTTGTTAATTTTAACAGAAGATCACTGTTGCTTTAGTCAACTTTCCAGAAGACTGATTTAAATTATAGGGAGGGGGAGGAGTAAAGTAGGGTGGGTGGGGAGAACAAAGTCATTCACTAACTTAATCCATATGAAGTCCAGAACCTGCAGTGACATGAGAATTTTACAATCCTGAATAGTTGCTGAACCGTTATATCATTTTACAATTGTTAATATATGTCTGTGAATTCAATAGACACATGCAGAAAAAGCAGAGAAAAAGCAGTGTTACTTCTTCAGGGTTTTTTTTTAAAATGTTAGGCAAATAACATTGGTCATCCTAATTTTAAGCATCTTTGGTATCTTGAAAGTTTCACACATCTCACCAAAATCCCACGTGATTTTGTACAAAAAGTCAGAGTTATCCCACATGAGCCCATGTATCTTTCAAAATAGGACAAATGTTAAATGTTACAAACATATATATTGGAAATTCAACAGCAAAGATGTAATGCATTACCACATGATAGGAAAATAGGATAAATCCTTCCCGCTCTAGAAGGTTTTGAAATAACAGTGTCTGAGTCAAATTAATATAGAAACATCCAACCATATCCCATCCTAGGGTAGCTGTATTATGTAGCAGTTCGGCAGATACATGTTTTTTTGTTTATTTTGTTTGTTATGTTTAAATCCTGTGCTTCCTATGAAGAGCTCAAAGCAGCTTACTTAGAATTCCCATCTAGTCCCTTCTCAGGGTCAGACCACCTTAGCTTCAACAGCTGAACTAAGTTTGTGCCTTCAGATCATTCTCTCTGGACAGTAATTTTAAGGAATTTTAGAAGGGTTGATTCTCAGACCCATTGAACCTCATGCATCTCATTTAGCTTGTAATAATATAATGTAATAATATAATAGGCGTGCCTGGCGTGCTCTGGTCCATGGGGTCACGAAGAGTCGGACACGACTGAACGACTGAACAACAACAACAATATAACACCAATAAGATAATCTTCTGGGCTGGAAAGCCAAATAATCTCTCTTGGTTTGCATTGTTTTCAGTTTTTAAAATTCAGATAATTTTGAAAGGAAGTCCTATTTAATCTATTTTTGCACACAAAAGATAACAAGACACTTTGGTTTGCATTTCTTACATCTGGCCTGGTCAACATGTTTCCAAACAGGAGATCTTAGAACTAGGAGATCCCATTTAATTTAGAACTGGAGATCTCATTCCAAGTGAACAATGTTCAGATGTAGGTGGACTTTGGCTCAGGCCTCAATTTTTTGACAGGGTAGTGCCAAGGATTATGGCATCTCCAAGACACCAATCTGCCAGGTGGCCCTTCCCAGGTGGCCGCTGGAAGCCCAACTGCCCCATGCTTGGCTTCTAGACAGAGATTTCCACCAGTTAGCTTTTATGTGTTGTTGACAAACTGCAGGCCCCTGAATGGCCTGTTTGAACTGGGTATTTGAGCAGGCAGTTCCTGCTCTGCAGGCCAGCCTGCCAGGGAGATTCATAATGGCCAGCCTAGCCTACATGCCTGGCTGCCAGGGAGGAGGGACCACAACAACAACTCACCCAGGAAAGCAGGAAAGCAGCCATTGCTGCATCTGCAGCCATGCTGCCCACTGCAGCCAGGGTGGAAGGCAGGAGCAGTGGAACAAAACCCTCCCCTGTGCTCCATCTGCTTGGAGTTCTTGTAGTAATAGGACCTAGAACTTGATGCCTTCAAATGAGCAGCAGTACTGTCTCGGCCCCATCCCAGTTGAGAAGAGGTTGAAAGTAATGAATGAAAACAAAAATGTTGGAGGCAGTATGCGAAGATGGGAAAATTACGTGTGAACTATGTAAGAACTGGGTAGCCATTTCTGAAGATCAAAGGTATTTTTTCCAAGTAAAATGAATGCTGAAATGTGCAACCAAAACTTAGTTACTTTAGCTCAACCAGGATTTAGAGCAGGCTATGTTTTTGTAATATGGAATATGAAAAGGAAATATCACTCACTCAGAATATTTAGAAGAAGATGGGCTCTGGGTGGCCAGTGGCCACCATATCTGCTAACCTTCCAGAACAAATCTCAAAACTCATATGCTCATATTTTGACTGAAAAGATCAGGCTTTGATAAACTTTTAAAGCAGCTGAGATCCAAGATTAATTACAAAAAATATATTGTTGCTCCCAAATGGAAAAGTAGGAGCATTCAGGAAAGTTTGCCCATGGAATGCATTTATAATCCCACTTCATTTGAATTCATTGTTCAAGAATGAATTCATTTGGGATTCTGGTATGGAACAATGCCTTGGGCCTTCTTTTTCAGTAAATGGAAGAAATACAAGACATTGTGGTGAACAAGAGGTTGTGTTTGATACGTAGCCTAGAGGAGTGAAGTATTTTGAAAGTAAACACCAACAGAAGCAAAAACTTCATATACTTTGCTGTCAATATAACAGACTAGATTTAGAATAAAGAGACTAAAAAGAAGCAGCATTAAAAAGAACATATTGTGAATATCAAAGGACCCACCTACATTAGGAATGCAAAAATAGTAGTACTATATGAAACCAGTACTAATGACTTCAGCCAAATGTTCATCTTATTGGTTCCCCACAGACAAGACATCCTGAGAAACTGTTCAGCTATTTTTAATAGGTAATAAATCTAATAAAGAAAATAATAAATAGTCACAATAACAATGGGTTTATGAAAACATAGGCCTACCCCTTCTTTAAATTAACCTATATAATTTAGATTGCAGTGACCCACAAAAGTAAGAATAAAAACACAGGATGCCACTCCCAAAACATACTTAGGTTTTTTGTTTTTTTTTGTAAAATTATGCAATGACTTAAACAAGTGAGCAAACAACATAAAGTTACAAAAAACTCTGTATTAACAAGAGGAGAGAATCATGCAAGAATGTGCAAACCCTAGACTCATAGTTGTGTGTTCAGACCCAGAAACCTCCCCCCTAAATAAATTCACACTTGACTCAAATTTTGGTTTGGTTTTTGGCAGAATTTAGGCAACAACTTTATTGATTACATCAAGTGAGTGGTTGCATAGGCTCTGGTTTGACTAGCTCCCTACCTTGCAGGTAGCGCTGACCCAGGGTTCCAGCATAGGTCAGCCAAGGGTGAACACCTGGATAAGCAGAAAGCCAGGACCAGACTATCTCTACCACCCAAATGTCCCCCTGGACTCAGGCACGGGCACAACCCCCTCTCAGGGGTTGACCAAACCATTGAGTCCCTGGATTCTTTTAACAGAATACCCTTCACATAGGGATGGCGAAACCGTTCTCCCATCCCTATCATCTGAACCAGAGCCTATCTTCAACCTTACAAATTGTGACAATTTGCTACGCAGCAGGCGAAACTCAAATGGCAACAGCCAATCAGCCAAGTGGGGAAAATTCCTGCCGTGCCCCTGTCCCAACGACAGACGACACACGACGGCATAGCAAGGTCAAGCGCAACAGCCCTAAAAATAGGGAGAGGTGGGTGGGTGTTCCGAATGCATGCGCAGAAAGAGGAAGCTCTGGGACACGTGCATGGGTATATATAGGTCCCTCGATCTGTTTGAACTGTGCTCCATGGTCTGATTAATCCCAGCATTGAGGGACCTTCCAATTGGGTATTGTGGCTAACCAATGGTACCCACCAACAACACAGGGTGTTGGTTTCCAGGTCTCACCGCAACATGTGCCCTCTTTAAGGGAGGACCCGATTTCTCAAATTCATGATGGTGATCCTCTATATCACGGCTGGTGGGGTGTGTGGCTAGGGAGGATGTGTGTCCTGGATAGAGACTTGATGGTTAGAAAGAGACGCTTGCCCTTTGCCCCCAGGCCTGAGGTTCCCCATCCCAGCTCTATATTAAGCTCTGAACTACTGCTGGACAACCTCCAGTTTCTGATCCTTGCTTTATGCATCTGTTGATTTGAGGCAGAAGGAATCCAACACTCCCACACACAAATCACAAATTTCCCAATTAGACTCTCCCTTGCATCAACTCTCCATGCTGATGTCCTTTGGCTTCTTCCAGTTAGAATTTTCAAGCTTGCCACTCACATTTCACCTTGATTTACATATCCAAGAGACTTTACTGGGACTCGGATGAATTTCTCGGCTGTCTTATTCTCAATGCCACCCTCCTGTTTTCATACCAGCTGCTTATAAATGTGACAGGCATTTGCATATCACCATTATTTCTGCTAATTGTCTGATTGCATGTTTCAAATTATCCTTGCTCCAGCTTCCAACTGGGTGATGCATAATGACATTTATTTTGCATTTTATGGAGCATTTTATGAATAAATATTTCAAACTGGGATGCAATTTATAGCTCTGACAAGAGGTCATGAACTCAGAATATTGGTTGGGTGCTTTACAACACTGTCCTATGGACCCCCCCCTTTTGATGGGGGGTAGTGTTTTTATGATAAACACATTTCTGCCATTAAAAATAAAACAAAAGCAGATTTACAGTGGCATGAAGTTTTATTGGAAAAATGTGGGAACAACAGGTTTTACAATGTGCTTGGTTTGTGGGATAGCACATTCCTGAGAGTTATTACAACCTAGCAAAACATTCCATATCCATAGAGCAGGGTTGTTGCTGTTTTACAATAATGGTTTGGAGCACACTTTGCCGTGGCTCCAGTTGCCCTCTTTCACCAGTGAGTGCTAGAGGTTACCACCGTTCTCTTTTTACATATGCACCTCCCAGCAATTCAATGAATGCCAAAGTAGCTGCAGAAGATCTCAATAAAAAGACTGACACTGTTTCAGCAGCTGGTCTGCTAGGCATGCCAAACACAGAGTCATCAAGCTGTGCTGAGCCATCAGAGCCCTGCCCTAGGAATGCAGGGTTTGAACAGACCACTGGCAGCTTTTGTGGTGCGACGCATCTTTCTTTCTTTTTTTTCTTGTACGCTGCTAAAAAAAAAATTGTTTTGTTTTTCAAACAAGTGGTTTGTTAAATAAACTAGTCAGAAGGACTTTGCATGATGCACCTAATTCAATCTTGCAGAAGACGAGAGAAATTAAGCAGTTTTCAAAATCAAGTTCGATTTGGTTTTAGGGGTCTAAGCTGAACCTAATTCAATAATGCAAAAGACAAGCAAAATTAAACCGTTTGCAAAATCGAGTTCAATATGGTTTTAGAAGTTTAAGTTGAAATGTAGCTGATGGTCAAGACTGGGTCTTAGGCAGAAATGAGTCAGAAACTAGGAGCTAGCCAGGGAGTCATTGTTGGGTGATGAAGTTCAGGAGTCCAAACCAAGGAACAACTGGCAAGGAAGAACTTGTTGATCAGATAAAGTCCCGGTGAACCAGGAAGTCTTTCATAGCCCTTCCTCTTCAGAGGAAGATTGCACTGCCACAAAGATCTCTAAAGGGCAGCTCTAATACTTAGCTCCACAATCTAGATTCACACAGAATTGAAGGTTCCCAGAAACTCCTGATCTTTCTTGAGGCCTGAGTTAGCATAGAAAGGTGGGAATCCCTGTCCAACCAGCTAGCTAACCCTTTGAGCTGTTTAAACTTCAAGAAGCTCACAACCCTAAATATCCCTGACATATCATCAGTGCATTCCCCATCAGTATACAAGTGCAGCACATCTCAAGGATCCATAATTGCTACAGTAGGTTTCAGGGTGGAGCCATAATCTGCAACAGCAGGTTTTTAGCAATGAGCCATAGCTGCATCTGAACCACACCAAGCCCTATAACCTGTGTTCTGTGTTTCTTTCTAAGTGCTTTCCCCTTATCCCTGCCAAACTCACCCATCCCCAGTAGCCATGTGTAAATCTGTGTTTCCAAGTAGGTTTGAACCTCAACAATCATCTTGTAGGAAATTAACCATCAATCACACTGCTCAGGTCCTTCCATAATAGCTGCAGCACAAAATAAAAACAGTAAACCCAATTAAATGTGACATCCCATGGTTTAAAGAACCCACAAAACAATTTCCTAGCATTAATAAATCTTGGAACTGTTACAAAGGTCCGTCTTTTTACTAGATTTACAAGACCCACATTACACTCCGTTAACTCTCTTGAAGTCACTTGTATATTTCAGATCATTATAACTTCCATGCAGTACTGAAGTTCTTAAAAACTTCCTTCTTCTAGAAGATTCTACAATAGAGCAGCAACTCTCTCTCTCTCTCTCTCTCTCTCTCTCTCTCTCTCTCTCTCTCTCTCTCTCTCTCAGAGAACATCCCATAAAATGTTTTGATAGGCAATGCTTCAAAACATTAATTCTAAAATGAGCTTTATTGGGGACTCAGGTAAAGGTAAAGGGGCCCCTGACCATTAGGTCCAGTCGTGTCCGACTCTGGGGTTGCGGCGCTCATCTCGCATTACTGGCCGAGGGAGCCGGCGTACAGCTTCCGGGTCATGTGGCCAGCATGACAAAGCTGCTTCTGGCAAACCAGAGCAGCGCACGAAAACACCGTTTACCTGCCTGCCAGATTGGTACCTATTTTTCTACTTGCACTTTGACGTGCTTTCGAAGTGCTAGGTGGGCAGGAGGTGGGACCGAGCAATGGGAGCTCACCCGTTGCAGGGATTCAAACCGCCGACCTTCTGATCAGCAAGCCCTAGGCTCTGTGGTTTAACCCACAGCGCCACACCGCGTCCCTGTGGACTCAGCTACACAGCGGCAAATAAAACGTTTTTAAATTTCTTGTGAAGTACAGTGTACAAATCTGACACTAGATGGTGACGATGAGCTATGGCAAATTCAATGTATTTTTAAAAATGTTTTTTTAAAAAAGTATTTTCACAGTGTTTTTTATACGTGTGTAGATTCCACCTGGAACTCCCCAGATGACCCTTCAGTATACAAACTTGTGGTGTTATAACAGCAGCTTGTCTATTGCTGGATCCTCTCAAGTCTTATAGGACAGAGTAGAGAACCCGAGGTTCAAGCCACACCCATTTTTCGCCCAGCTACACATCCTGAGTGTTTTGGTCTTGAGCTGTGAATAGTACCTCTTGCTTGCCTGGATGGAGTGTGGCATGTAGCAGACCACATCCACTTTCCCCACACCCCCTACTGGTATGCCCATAGAGTTGGGGCAGTGGCAGTTGGGGGAGGGGGCATGGCACAGTAGAGGAGGTGGGCCAGATCCAGAGGCCTGGAAGGTTGCATTTGGCTCCCAGTGTTGAGGTTCTCCCTCCTCCCTGCTGCTGTGGAAGATCTTCTAGGTGACTGCACTAGATATTTTTCTGGGCTTTTTCAGCTCTGTGAAATCCTATTTTCTGTTAGAATGGTTACATTATCACATTTTCATCAGAAACATCTGTGGAAGTCAAATTAAATGTAATATTGTAATGCTACCTGTATTTACAGCTACAAAAGATCCATTCAGCTACCTGCATCCACAGTTCATGCACAATAGGCTTGTTATTCTGTACAGTACCGTCATTTATGGTTTGGTGAAGTTCATCCAAGGGTGACTGTGTCCAAGTAATGTGAGGACATGCAGGAGGAGGCAGATTGTCTTAAATTTTCTAGCTGTGGTAAACAAAGACATCTTTGAAATTTTAAACTTTGTTTATTACAGGTACAGCAAATTTAAAATGAAATTGCATGCTGCATTATGGTGACATAAACCTGATTGAATTCCTCCCGGCACTGAAGTCTTAGCTACCTAATTCTAAGTCACTTATCTTTCATATAACTCAGCTAATCAACGAACATATGTGGCTTCCTTTTGAAATGGTTATTGAGGGCAGAGGGATGAAAAGTTACTGCTGAAGTCACACAAACCACACATGGGGAAATGAAGCCTCTTAGTGAACAGCATCAAAAAAAATAATTATAAAGGAGCTGGTGTTGCGACTAAAAGATTTGATTTTGTTAAAACTTCAGAAATTAATGAAATATGCCTGCTACCTCTGAAAACGTAGTTCAGTCAACAGTAATGGATTTGTGCAATTAAAAGTAATTCAAGGTTTATGTTGAAATGATGGCAGAAAGGAGTGTTGTCTGCTTATTTTCGCAAGATATATTTGTCATTTCATTGGGCTTTTGGTATAGAGGCAAACTGAAATTTTGTTCTTCATTGATTTCTAAAGTCATAACTAGGGGAACTTTAAACATTTGTGCCCTCTCCTCTCCTCCCCTCCCCTCCCTGTGACTACAGTTCATATCTGACCTGGGAACACCATTGTTGTTGTTGTTCAGTCGTTCAGTCGTGTCCGACTCTTCGTGACCCCATTGACAAGAGCACGCCAGGCACGCCTATCCTTCACTGCCTCTCGCAGTTTGGCCAAACTCATGCCAGTCGCTTCGAGAACAGTGTCCAACCATCTCATCCTCTGTCGTCCCCTTCTCCTTGTGCCCTCCATCTTTCCCAACATCAGGGTCTTTTCTAGGGAGTCTTCTCTTTTCATGAGGTGGCCAAAGTACTGGAGCCTCAACTTCAGGATCTGTCCTTCTAGTGAGCACTCAGGGCTGATTTCCTTCAGAATGGATAGGTTTGATCTTCTTGCAATCCATGGGACTCTCAAGAGTCTCCTCCAGCACCATAATTCAAAAGCATCAATTCTTCCGCGATCAGCCATCTTTATGGTCCAGCTCTCACTTTCGTACATTACTACTGGGAAAACCATAGCTTTAACTATACGGACCTTTGTCGGCAAGGTGATTTCTTTGCTTTTTAAGATGCTGTCTAGGTTTGTCATTGCTTTTCTCCCAAGAAGCAGGCGTCTTCTAATTTCGTGACTGCTGTCACCATCTGCAGTGATCATGGAACCCATGGAACACCATACATGCAATTTAAATTGAAGTAAAAAAGCTCCCGTTGCAACAGATGTGAGCTTCCCCCCCAATGAATAGAGCAGACCAGAGCTGTAGGGGCAAGTAAACACCTGCAATTTACTTTAAAAAAACTATTTACTCAGTTACTAATTGCATGAATCATATCATGTCCATTCTGGCTCTTGAGCCTGTCTTAAATAAAACATTAGAATAGTGCAAGAAACCACCCAGTCAAGCAGTTTCCCAATTTTGTGTACCTCAGTATGGATACAAAGCATGTGAAGCACACACAGCACACAGGTGGTTAGTGCAATAAAACCAAAACCAAAATGTAATTTGGAAAGCAAACGGTGGCACTTGTAAAACAGGCAGCTGAAGCAGGGGCTTAATAGAAAGCACACAGTTAGAGGTCGTTACGTAATACCAGCCTACAGAATTTTGTTCACCCTCGTAGTGAATTGAGTGCCATCGTTTTTGCCCTAATTTCTGCTCCTACTTTGTAGGCGCATAGGCAGATAACACATATGTTGTCAGTAGAGGGTGTGCAGCAACCATCAGACAAAGAAAATGGGCTCATTATGAGCTATAAAATGCCGCTGGTGCTGAGTTTATGTCGACCTTTTTACAAGGCTCCCCTCTAATTAGCCGGTTAGCTCTTCAAGTGAAAAGTAGCATCTTCTTCCTTTGTGTTTCTCTAGTGCGGTTGTTCACAAAAAGAGCCAGTACACTTGCGGGCACTGAAGTACCGTACTCACAAATGGGTCTTTGAAAGGAATCCTATACAAGAAAGCTGTTTGTCCCTCTCCCTGCTGAAGGGATGGGCAATCTCACTCCCAAAAGCCAAATATGGAGCTTCAGGCCTCTGTATCTGCCCTCAGAACTTTTCTCAGGTCCTTTCCCACCTCTGCTTCACACCCTGTATTTTTGCTCAGCGAAAAATTGTGTGACAAAAAAAATCACAAAACACAGAACACACACTATTTTTTGTGACTGTGTTTTTCGTAATGGCAAGTTTTTAAAATTGTTTTATGCTGTATTTTAAATGTTTGTATCCCACCCAGGGATCTTAGGGTGAAGGGTGGTCAATAAATTAAAATATCACCACCTTTTCTTCCTACCTAGCCCACCTCAGGGGTTGCTCCTAAGTTGCTCAATGAGGGAGCACAGTGCCAAGGCAGAAGCATCATCACCATCTCAAATGCCACCAATTTCGATAGTCTCATCTGTTTTGGTGAACGAAGAGGGTTCTCAAAAAGAGCTGTGCACACATCCCTGCAGATCATACGTTTGCCATTGCTTTTGGTGATAATATCTCACCAATTTTACAGCATGTTTTTATCTTCCCAATGAACTTGGGAGTGCATGACTGGGTACGCATTCAATAAGCTAAGAATTACAAAAATAATTTTAATAAATGGAGTAAAAGGGAATTCGAACATTAATTTCTGGCCTGATTGTGCCTACTCTTCATTCTGACAAATGAAATAGCCTTTTCCTAATAAATGTCCTGCTTGCAAGCTTTCCAAGGGCATTTGGTTGGCCAGTGTGAGAAAAGGATGCTGAACTAGATGGGGCTTTTGGTGAGAGCTAAGCAGGACAATTCTCACATTAAGAACTTATTTCCATATAGCAACTCAAGCCTGGGAGTGCTATAAAAGATGTAAACCACACATTTGAAACTTGTCCAGATGTTGTTGGGCTCCAGCTACCACTGCCTCCCGCAGTTTGGTCAAACTCATGTTGGTAGCTTCGAGAACACTGTCCAACCATCTCGTCCTCTGTCGTCCCCTTCTCCTTGTGCCCTCCATCTTAGTCTGAAACCTTAAAGATGCTTAATTTTTACTGGAATGTGTCCTCAGAAGGGAGGGAAAGGAAGTCTTCCAGTGGAAGCAATAATTCCTCCATGATAAGTAGCAGAGGCAGAATAAATGCATGCAAACCTATAACTGAAAATGAAATGATCTTCATAATTTGTTCATCTCACATAATTTCTGAGTACATTCATTGCATGACTTTTCAAGAATGAGAGGGCTTTTAAAATTTACTTTGAGCATACATCTGACAAGTGTTGCTTCTGATCAGCAATGCAATTTTCACAGTAAGTTGATGTCAGCACTGTGACTTCATTGCAGAAGACCATAAAGGTGCATAAAGGGAAATGCAATTTTGTAAGTAAAAATCCTAAAAAAAAAAACAAACCTAAACACAAAACCCCCTGCAAAAAGCATGGAAACCTATATACCTATATAGGTTTGGTTATGGCTTTTAAATATGGCGAGGCTTCCATGTAAATGGAAATGTAACAGGTAAGTGTAGAAATGCTTTAAGGAAAAAAAATGAGGCAAATAAAGAGTTCTTATGCCTGACAAATGGAACGAAGTTAAGATGATTCTGACAAATTCATACAAGCCTTAACTTGCCTACATGGCAGGCGGAGACGGACTAACTAATCAGAACAGCATTTCGAATGACCTTCATGTAATAGCTTGCTTAAGGTCTGACCAATAGTGAATTAACATGTAACAAGGGTGACTAAATAGATTACCTAAGTGCTTATGTAACTGAAAGAAATTAAGGATTCTGTTCATCTGCGGAACAATTTAATCATACATTTTGAATCTTGTGCTCATTATTTTTGACAGTCTACCTGTAAGAAGTTTTGGGGTTTCTGGTGTAATTAATTTTCTGAATTCTGCAACATGCATTTTTCTATATAACTGCTAATTAATGTTTTTAGAGTTTAGGGTGATGTAGCGCTTGTTTACTTGGATGTAAGTCCTTCTATGGTCAGTGGGGCTTATGAGTGCTGTACAGAAATGGTGGGCACATTTTACATAGAATCTCACCACCATAGAACATGCCCACCCTTTGTGCAACCCTTTGTGAAAGGGTGCTGGCGTGTTCAAAAGGCTCCAGGTGCGAGGAAATAGTAGAAGAAAAAACACATCCTGGCATTTGAGTCAACGGAGCTAGTGCTCCTCTGCTTGGATCAAGTTGTGCACAGTTGATAGGTTCAGACAGAACAGGAATGGGAGGACACACATTCACCATACACCACCAGTGCAGCAGGGCAAGATTGCCACCCATTCAGAGGGCAATGAGACAGCTCTATTTGCCTTCAGTTACAATGTCACTGCAGAGTCCTTCCACGGCCCTCACTCTGAATGGCTTGGGAAAGTGTGCAGTGTGCAGAAGAAGCAACAGCAAACTGAGTAAACAACAGTTAGCAGGAATTTTTCAGATCCATTCCACCAGCACTTCCATGCCCATTTTTAAAAGAATTAACAAGTCTCTCCTCAACTACTTCTCCAGTCTGAACTCCCTTCCAAAGCTGTTACATGCAATGTGTAGTTTGGCATTAAATACATTCATGGTGTATCAAGCATAGGGAGCCACCCTATACGAGGTCAGACTATATTGACTAGCAACAGCTCTCCTGGGTCTCTGGCAGAGGTGTTCTTTTTGTCCAAACTGTGGGCCAGGAATTTACCGTATTTTTTGCTCCATAAGACGCACTTTTTTCCTCCTAAAAAGTAAGGGGAAATGCCTGTGCGTCTTATTGAGCGAATGGTGGTCCCTGGAGCTGAATTGCCCAGGGGCCAAAAGAGGATCATGCTTTTTATTTTACAAAGAGAAAAGGGAGTGTTGAAAGGACCCCGCTCAGCAGCTGATCAGCAAGAGATCAGGAGAGAGATAAGAGTCCCGGCTCCCTTTCAGCCCCGCCCTCCTTTGTTGAATGTGCTGCAGAGGGAGGTTGTTTGTTTCCCCAGGACATGTGACTGGCTGATTAGATTATCTGTCTGGAAACTGTAGAAATGGCTCCCTTTCCTTAAGATTTTTCAGAAATGTGAGTTAAACCTCATAAAAATGGGAGCTTTGCTTTTCCCCCTTTTCAAAACAAGCTGCAAAACCTTTAGCTGATCCTGGGGGGGGGGGGAACCCAGGGCTTTTCCCTTTGCAAAAAAAGCTGCAAAACTTTTAGCTGATCCTCAAAAAAGCCAGGGCTTTTCCCTTTGCAAAAAAGCTGCAAAACTTTTAGCTGATCCTCAAAAAAAAAAAAAAAAAAAAAAACCCACAAAAAGGGCTTTTAGAGGAGGAAAACCAGAAAAATATTTTTTCCCCTTGTTTCCTCCTCTAAAAATGAGGTGCGCCCTATGGTCCGGTGCGTTCTATGGAGCGAAAAATACGGTATTCTCATTAATTTTCCACCCTCTGCTACCTTTTCCCAAAGCACTTAGAGAAGCCTGCTTCGGTTGACAAGATGACTCGACGAGTAGCTCTTTTATACTCTGAAAGCTGAGGGCAAATTACATGGATTATATTTGAATCTGGCACATTATGCGCTATTTGCCTAATAGAGGCCAATTGTGAAAATAAATAAATAAATCATATACATAATTTTGCTGCGCAGAAATTCAACAAGGTTATAATTCTCTGGGGTATGGGGAAAAATCTGCTTGGCACATTGGCGTACAAGAGAGTTATTGCAAATGATTCACAGTTGAACATGCCCTTACAGAGTCTCAGGTGTATACTACATATCAAAGATTAAATTACAGCTGGTGAGATTAAAAAAAGATGGGAGATTGTTAAACAATTCGAGGTTATTAATCTGTCAAATCCTTAGCATCGAAGGGAGCAAATTTTTAAACCACAAAGGAAATTAAATATACAAACTCCAACAAATGGTAACGGGGAATAAGAAAACACGGGAAGTAGGTTATTTCCCTCTTTTACATGTGTTTTCATATTATAGAGTAAAGGCTGAGAGGATTTAGAGTGCAACATTACTGTCTATCACAATGAAAAAAATTGAACTTCAAGTGAAAAATGACAATTTCTTTCATTGTCTGGATGAAGAATTATAAATACAGTCACAACTAAAATAAATGGTGTGTGCAGTATTAGGACCATTTAATATTTAATGTTTTTTCGTTTTGTTTTCAAGCACTGGTTGCCTTCCTTCAGATTTTTGAGACAGGGTTGACTGAACATTGAAATGCTGAAGTTCAACAAAACCTCTATCTTTGTCTAACAAATAAAGGCCATTTTGCTGCTGAACACTTTGATTGAGCATCAAAAATCACCTTTCAGTGCAGAAGAGGGGAAAAAACCTAAAGAACCAGCAAAATAATACCTCAAATAAGGCTGTATCTTCAGAATCTCTTTAGTGCAGGTTTAACTATATATATATATGATTTCATTTCATTGCTTTTAATTCTCTTGTGCCTTAAATGTAGGTGGGTTTATTTAGGGCAGGAGACAGGCAGTTAGAATGCATTAGTCTTTGAGCCACCATCTCACTGTTCGTGAAGAAATGCACTATCCGGAGAAGAATTAAGAATCTTGAATTTCTGAATGTGCTTGAAGAGGAAATCTTTTTCCCTCGTGAATTGAATCGCAAAAGCCTCACATGCCAAAGCTAGTTTGGTCATGAAAGAAGCTGTGTAATCAAACACTCCTTCCTATTCCCTAGTAGTGTGAATAGAATAATGAATTATTTCCCATTTTGCTCCCTCCCTTCTCTTGGAAGCTTGGTCAGTTACTTTTCTTTGAATAATTGGTGCCTCAGCCCTAGGCATATCTGTAACTCAAGTGAAACTAGACACCTTGAGCTTTATTATGCGCATGAAACGTGGGTTCATGGGTGAGACATTTGCACCTCCTATTTTTCAAAATGTTTTTTGACAAGGAAACTCTCTCCAGCTTTACTCTTCCCTTGAGAGTAAAGTAGGTTTAGAATATCCAGGAATCAGTGGAGAAGCATGTGGACCAAAGGCCTATAGCCGGGATGGCTGCTAACATTTTGACTTGGCTGCAATTATTAACTTTGGTGTTTTCATCACAATAGGACTTGTACGGTACTTATTTAGGAAAGTGTGTCATTACACACGCACAGTCTCCTTCACTCTAAAAAAATAATAATACTTCAATTATGATCAGGGAAAGAGCTGCCATATTAAGAGGGCCCAAGTATCATTTTCAGACAAGCAATTTAGAAATTAAGCCATACCAAATAATATATGTTTTTGAACTCATGTGTTGTTAACACCTACACATTTGTTGCCAAAATCTAAACACACAAAAATGTTAAAATGTGAGGAAAACTTGCTTCCAGTTACATGTAGTTTTCCTCATCACAAAAATAAATTAAACTATTCATTATCAAAAATACTTCTTCCTCTAAATTAAAAGTATTCCAACCAATAGACAAAAATAAAAATTAACGTTTCAAACCATATTTGCAGTGCATAGCTGAGTTCTGAAAATGTGAAGCAATAATCTCTGTTCATGTGTAGATTTCATCATGACAGACTAATCATTATAAAAAAAATAAAAAATAAAAAAATCCTTCCAGTAGCACCTTAGAGACCAACTAAGTTTGTTCTTGGTATGAGCTTTTGTGTGCATGCACACTTCTTCATTATCATTATCAATCTCTGTTATGTCTGAGATTTGGGAGAATATCTTTCAGGTTTGGGGAAGGATGTAGAGTTATGTCCAGATAAGCACAGAGCCTAAACTTTTCATTTTACAAATTCACAAACTCACAAAAGATCAATAATAGCGAGAGCATTCTCCTCCATTTCTCTGCATTCAACATATATCCCTTGCTAGGGGAATGGCTTGTTGGAAGTAGCTCTACTCACACTTTTTGGAAATATTCTGGAAAATACTCTGGAATTGTACATGGTTCAGATCTACCTTAGTTGTCTTGCCTATAGCTCCAACAAAGTGCATGATGCAGAGGACAGAGCGAGGTTGTGAATTTTATTCCCAGGGAATAATATCTGGAAAACCTCAGGAGAACTTCAGAGATCTAGTGCAGCCTGAGGTTATCCTTGGCCAGTGATCATTCCAGTCATGCAAACTTCCATCTTCTATGCCAAGGAAAGACCCTGTTGGTTCTTCTTGACTTCTTGACCTTTGAAAGTGGGGAGTGCTCTTACTTCAGGCCAGTTCCAGAGCATTGTCTAGGATGACATTCTTAATCCCTTAGCATTTGTACTATGGATCCCATAATATCTCATCTTGTTATCTCATTTAAATATGTAAATGAAGCTGCTGGGTGTGGTCAATCCAAGGCTTTCCAGTGAGATGACATGAGGACTCTGACAACACTCTGTTTTTCCATGTCATTTGAATCTGGAATGGGTGTTCACCTTTTCCAGGTGGGCAGCAGTTGCGGCCCCTCGCTCTCCACCAGCATCCCAGCAGACAGCTCTCACGTGCTTGTGGGCTGTTTAGAAATTCCCCTGGCTGTGTGATCTCAAGGCCTGAATGCCAGCTTCAAATGGGCCAATCAGAGGCCTCACCTGATGGGCAGTACCTTGAGTCTGGAATCGGAGATCAGCAGAATGAGGATAAAAAACCCTGAAGTTCAGTCCAGATAATATGGAGGCACTGTGGATAGATAGCTCCAGGTTCAAGAGTGAAGCCATTCAACCTCTGCAGAATGGAGTTGTAATTCCTCTGATAGATCAGGTTGGAGGATCTAGCACAGGGGTCAGCAAACTTTTTCAGCAGGGGGCTGGTCCACTGTCCTTCAGACCTTGTGGGGTGGGGGCCCGGACTATATTTTTTAAAATAAATATGAACAAATTCCTATGCCCCACAAATAACCCAGAGATACATTTTAAATAAAAGCACACATTCTACTCATGTAAAAACACCAGGCAGGCCCCACAAATAACCCAGAGATGCATTTTAAATAAAAGGACACATTCTACTCATGTAAAAACACGCTGATTCCCAGACCATCCGCGGGCCACATTTAGAAGGCGATTGGGCCGTATCCGGCCCCCGGGCCTTAGTTTGGGGACCCCTGATCTAGCACATTAATCACCACAAACACAATAAAGAAAGCAACTTGTTTTTTCTCAAAAAGTGCCAAATTTTATTGATGTCTGGTGTATTTTGGAAAGGATTCCCCTTCTCTGGGGCTAATAACATTGAAATTCGCTCAGGGGCATATGGAGTCAAAATGGAGTTCTCTCTCTTGGTTCTGTGGCAGTCATCTATGCCCTGATGATCTCCCAATTGGATTTGCATACAGTGTTACATGTGGGCTTTCTTTTGAAGATGGTTTGGAAGCTTCGGCTAGTACAGAATACATATGCCAGGATTTTCCTGGCACAGCCCATTTGGGATCATATTGCACCAGCATTAAAATAGCTCCACAAGCTGCCTGCCTGCTTCCAATCCCAGTCGAAAGTGCTTGCATTGACTTTGAATGCCTTAATCAGTTTGGGAGGTAGGTACCTGAAGGAGCACCTACTGTACCTATATCTCAGATTATTATCTGAGGAACTTCTCTCTGTTGCTCCTTTGTTAGAAGCAGAGTGAGTGAAAAGGCTGGGGGGGCCCTTCGATGGAATATATTCCTCAGGCAGTCTTACCTAGCACTAACATTGCTATTCATTAGGCACCAAGTACTGGGTAATTAAAAAAATAATATTTTGCTTTATCTTCCCCAATGTTGGGTCTCGAATGTTCTTAGACAACATCCAACCCCAACACCCGCAGTCAGCATAGTCAATGGTCAAGACTGATTGGGGTTGAGGCTCAAGGACAGGGAAGGCTCTTCCTGACTTTTTAAGTTTAGGCATTTTAAAATCTGTCAGATTGTCTGTTTACCCTGCTGGTTTGTTTGATCATATAGCTTTGCTGTTTTGCTGTTTTATTAGTGCAACACACACCCCCCCACACACAAAAGAACCAATTCCAATGGAAGATGGTATATACTAATAGTTTAAGTAAATCAAAACTGTAAATAATGTACACTAAACAAAGAACAGTATCTCAATCATTTTCAGGGATTATGAGCACATCTTCCTGAAGACAGAAGCGAGAACTGATATGCTCAGTACGTCTGAGGAGGAAATGTAAGCATACTTATTTAAATTTCAAAGAGCAGGCAATTCTGAGAAAGAGAAAACTCTCCTAGGTACATTGACAGGTGCAATCTGATTCTCAATGCACCTGTACCACTCAAAATCTCATGTAAATCTTGCATCCTAATGCAGATGTCTTTCTAGCTTGCCAGTACTGAAAGAGGACTTCCCTGCATTTCCTGTCTGAATAAAAGGTTTTGCACTCATGTGAATACATGCAGGTGCTGGGATGGGGTTACGATGACTCTGTACTTCACTCAACAAATAAAAGGCATGTTGATTTAACAATTTATTATAGTTTTCTTATTATAATAATGGTGCTTTTCTCTCATTTGTTTCTAATGCAGCAAATAACTTTGTATGGGAACATCCTGAGACAAATTGCTTTCATTTCTTATGCCCAACCAACAATTCATCACATCCATATGACAAGCATGTTAAGAATGGAATTGCAAAGCCTGGTTGTGATGTAAAGGTGTATTGCAGTGAATTAATTATTGTGAAGAAACCGTCTTCAACTGCCTGAGGCCATATGAAAAAACAAGTTCTCTCTGGAAATGTACCAGGACCGGCCCTATCATTAGGCCAAGTGTGGCAGGTGGCAGGTGCTATAGAGGAGGAAGAGCAGCAGACCCCTTGTTATTTCTAAGCCTACTGGCCATTCCCTTCTGGATGACAAAGTTGTAAATATGCTACATGACATGTCTACCCCCCAAAAACTAGCCTTCTTCCTCAGTCACCATCCTATCACCATTGTTGAGTTCAGATTCAGCTGTCAGACCAGTTGGCTTCTTGTGTGGAATGAGAAGAGGTGCCATTTTCCCCTTTGCCCCAAGGCAGCAAAGTGTCTTGGGCCAGCCTCACCAACTGCATAGGCATAATGATAACAAAGGCTACATACTTACCTGGGACCAACTCCCACTGAACTCAATGGGTCTTACTTCTGAGTAGACATGAATAAGCTTGAACTGTGAGCCAAACAGTGATTGATTTGAATATCATGTCTTCAATAAACTCACTATGACACATTAAGCAAGCCGTCAGTTTCAGCAATATGGTTATGATAATACTGGCCGACCTTGCAGGACAACTGTAAACTACAATAAATACATAATAAATAAAAGCAATATAATAATAACAAGGACCCCAAGAATTTTGAACTGAGTTTGAAGATATATAAACACTAACAGCTCATTCCTTTGCAACAACAACAACAACAACAACAACAACAACAACAACAACAGCAACAATTTTATTGTTTATACCCTGCCCATCTGGCTGGGTTCCCCCAGCCACTCTGAGCAGCTTCCAGCAAAATATAAAAAATAACAAAATGTCAGACATTAAAAACTACCCTGAACAGGGCTGCTTTCAGATGTTTTCTAAAAGTTGTGTAATTCTTTGCCGCCCTGACATCTGATGGGAGGGCATTCCACAGGGAGGGTGCCACTGCTGAAAAGGCCCTATGCCTGGTTCCCTGTTAATTTACTTCTCTCAGTGAGGGAACTGCCAGAAAACCCTTGGAAATGGACCTCAGTGTCTGGGCTGAATGATGGAGGTGGAGATGCTCCTTCAGGTATACTGTTTCCTTGGAAGATAGTTCCACTGTGTTTAATGGGGCTTTCACCCCTGGAAGTATGTTATTATTGCAGCCTAAATGCTACTATAAGGTGGCATCACTCATAAAACAAGACCATATTTTAAAAATAGTTAAGTTTATGTTGTATCTGTATTCCTCAGCTTATGTATCACACTAAAAGGGGGGAAACATTTCTTTGTGCATCAGAATCAAATTCAGAGATATCCCTCGGGCAAGATAACAAATTACACTTCTTCCTGTGAGGAAAATAACTCATTATTATTTTTTTGAAAACTGTCAAACTAGGACAAGGCAAAAACGGTGAGCACCTCCCCCACCCCCAGTTATAAACATAAGTGTAGCAATATCAAATAAATAGCATATGGTTATACAAATAACATCTCCAAGCATTTTAATGGTTCATAGCATACATACTATTGATTTGGCAAGTATGCCAGGGTTATTATCTCCAAATCTCAGTGGTTTAGTGCAGAAAAGCTGCAAGCCTAAGTATGCTTGCTTGAAAAGTATGCTCTTTTCACTTCCGCAAGACTTATTTCCAATACAATATGTTTGAACTGCAGTGCACATGCTTAGTGAGAATGGATTTAAATGCAGGGAGAAGAGGCATTGTTGCCTCTTTGGACAAGACCAATTCAAACATCTCAGAGGGCATAGACAACACTGGTGTGTTGGGACCTACCAGGAGTCCTTCCCTGTAAAGTACAACGGTGTAGACTAGAGGAGAAGCACTTTCTCATCAGTTCCTGCCCAGAAGCAGGGCAAGGAGATGCCCAAGAACTGCTGTCAATATCCCTGCCTCCTCTCAGAGGGATCCTCAGTCACAAGGAGACACCACCACCACCATGGCAATTCCTTCAACAACTGTGACTTGTTTCAGTGGTGGTAACAATGCCACTAATGTAATTATTGGGGTTGGAGCTTCCCTATCTTGAGCCTACTACCTTTCCTATCTTCAGGGGTAGTCTTGAAATGTTATTGTGGCATATGTTGAAATCCACAATACGTTGAAAAAGGAAATGACTGCTTTTCTCTAGAAGTACACAAGTTTATTGGTGCCTGATGCTTTCCTTCTTCAAGGGCTGATCTCAGTAACAACTCTGGAACATCTCTGAGTCAAAAAGAATCCTTCCTGAAATATATCAAGCATCAATTAAACCTGCTTTTTTGCTTGTGATCAGCCTGCCTGCCTCTTTTAATTCCTGTATGTGATGGGATGCTAACCCCTTGTGCAAAAGGCACTAGCTCTTCTATTATGTTTAGGCTTAATATGAAGTTGTTGTTGGTATGTGACACTGAGCACTAGTGTTTGCTTGCCCCCCCCCTGAAGATGATGGTTAAATAGAACCATAAATATTTAACAGTCACACACACCTGATGTACACAGGTCCAAATGTACTACAGAAGAGGATATCAAACTTTCTATCTCTAGAAATATAGATTTACTGCTTCGTTTTTTTTTATTTTGAGAAGCCCCAGCTCAGCTGCTGCAGTACCCCTTCCTGAACATTGCAAGAGGGTTCTAGGGTGTGTTCCACGGTTCTCTCTGTGTGTGTTTCCACAGGCCATCTTGAATCGCTTATGGAGCTTCCTGTCACTCCATGTTTATGTAAGTATTTCCTCAATGCTCCCATGAAGCTATGCAGTACAAAGAAAGCCTGGCAGTAGGAAGCAAATGGTCATTTCAGCAGTTTGAGATGAGAAGATTGGGCCTTCCCATTTAGCATTCAAGGCTGTTTCCCCAAAGCATGCCCATCTGCCGTACATCTGATGTCATATGCGATGTCAGGTGTGGGGCTGGTAGAGACATAGCCCAGCAAGGAGTTTGATCTCTCTTGGTTTGGTTGCTTGAATGAGTTCTCTGTTGTATTATAGAAATATATTGTTCCATCACATATTTATTTATTTATTACCCTTCATTTAAAGCACACCCTTAGGAATCTTGGAAACTGTAGTTTGTATCTCAAAGAGCTAGTTTCCAGCACCATTAATAAACTACAGTTCCCATGATCGTTTGGGGGAGGGGATAATGTGCTTTAACTAAAATAGTGTGTACAAAGTTTAGATCAAAACTGGAGCCTCCCTGTCTGCTTCAAAGTAGTATATAAAACATAGTCAGGAAATCCAATCATGGATCTCTTACATCATGCCTGTCTCTGAGAACATTAGCAGTGTTGGAGCAATCACACTAGACTTATCACTGTCCCAAAAATAAGAACACAAGGTGGCTTCACATAACCATGTCACTCATATGAACTGACCCACAGGGGGAAAGCTGGTTACAAATCACTTGGAGCTCTAAATCAAGGATTTCCTTTAGAGGGCCTTTCCAAGTACTAAGTCATATCAATCGACAGCCAATTGCCCCATTTCCCAGCATCTCTTCACTAACAGCTAGAAGCAGGAAGGGTGTGTGTGCCTTCTTCTCAACTGTAAGTCAAGCAAGGAGTAATACTTGTCTTCCAGTGTCTAGCTGCCATTATCCTTCACTCATTCAGGTTCAGACCAAGACCTGGTTCTCAGTCATATGATTTGTGTTTCTCATGGTAGGAATAAGATAGCAGCTCATAAGCATTGTTTTTTCCCCTCAAGGGAACATTTCCCTTCAAAAAGAACCCATTTGGTTCGAAGTCATGATGTCTTCATCAACCAGTTCAGAGGGAAGATGCTAGTATGGACAAGTTGCTTAAATATCTTCCCTTTTGTCCATTAAGATGTAACCCAGTATTTTAGAAATGCTTTAAATCTATAGAATAGAAACTTGATTTTTAAAGGGCATGGATTCAGAAGAACACTAACATTTGATGAATTATTTGGTACCGCCCATACAGAAACACAAAACCAGCTACTGACCTGCTAAAAGAAGTAGCCAAAAGCAAAGGATGAAGAAGATTTTCCCTCCATGGGAAGCCCAGAACTTTCCATGGCTCTTTCCAGTTCCAAACACTGTACAAACCTGTCTATTCAAACCTGCCAGCTGCACTGTAAGTGGTATTCATTTCTTGATGGAGATCCGCCAAGGCAGATGGAGTTAGAAAAGTTTCTTTTATGTAATACATGTTTGGCAAACGATGTTTCTGAACATGTCAGGGCAATTAAAAAGAAGGAAAGTGCAACTGGCAGTACTGATTCGTTACCTAAAATTGGCCAGGATTTTTGGAGGGTGGATTGTAGATCCCACGATTAAAGATCATACTATTGGTCCAGTGTGTCCCTTACATACAGATGGTGATGACAGCCAGGATAATGGAAAAAGGATGGAGAGTGAAATCATGTGCTTGAGAGTGCTTGAAAATGCAGACTACTTTGAGATGTGTTTCTCTTACGTTGACTTGCAACTGTTGTGTTCTCAATAACGGGGTGGCGAGTTTATCGCATATAAATCAGGAGCACTATCTCCAACACTTTTGAAACCATCCCAAAATAAAATTCACCCAGGAAGAAAAGAAAGTTATGAGTTGATACTATAAGTGTGCTTTAAATGATATAGATGTGGCCAAAGGTCCTGCCCATGCCATACATTTAAAACACTCTTTACCACTTTAAACAGTCAGGGCTTCCCCCAAATAATATTGGCACATGTAGTTTTTTTAAAGGTGCTGATAGTTATTGGAGATCCCCTGTTATTTCCAAAACCTGGTATCTCACGCTACCCATTTATTTCCTCCTCCTTCTCCTCCTCCTCTGGAGCCATACTTTGCTTCTACAGTGAAAAAGCTCCAAGGTATCAGATCTTTCTCTTGGGTCACTTTGTTCTTGGATTTAATTCTTCATAATCACAGGATCTTTCTGCGGAATTACATTTTTTTTAAAAAGAAGAAAGAAAGAAAAGGAAATAAAATCCCACAAGCTTGTTCTGCTCCAACAGGGTCTTGCAAAGATATTAACTGCTAACTGCAGCATTATGAAAGGAAAGATTTAAAAAGAAAAGAAAACAGCAGAAGAGAAAATATGACTTAGATAATTCTTTGGTCTTTAACATACCATTTCTCTCAAAGCTCTCCACCGCAGACATTGACCGTTAAAGAAACAACCTAGTGCTACAGAAGCAGAATATTACTGAGCTAGGCTTGTGTCTATCACATTAGAAATCTAGGTTGTGGTCTGGTTAGGGAAATGTCAGATCACAAGAAATTATATTTTTATTTTATATGGGATAGGCCAAAGCCAAGAAAGGTGAGTGTACATATTTGTGTACATTTGCAAATCCTTCTCAACAGCCTTTGAAGCCTACCGCCCATGAAAAAACATAACATGGGGATGGGGATCCCTTTCAGCCAAAGACCCACATTCCATTCTAGACTGTAAAAAGCCCCATACTACCCAGAAAAGGTCTGCCAGATGGCACCAAGTCTGCTAGGTTCATTTCCCTATCACTTGCTGTGAGATACCGGTACTTTTTTTCTCCACCCACCCTCCCTAAAAAACCAGGCTGAGATACACACACCACAAACATTCACACACAGAGCTCTGGTCTCCCTAGGGAAAGCCTCCTACTATTTATTATTTAAATCCAGAGGAAAGGAACACCCTGCAATGGGAAAGATATCCAGCCTCAGCCTATTGTTCTGAAGAAGCATCCCTAAAGGTGATTAGACTGACACAAGACAGGTGTAAAAACAAACACCGACCTTCATGACTCTTCTGGAAACCGAAGCTTTTGTTTTAACATAGTTTCCATTCCACTTTTATGATCAGGATATGTCCCTCTGAGGTAATATGTATGTCAGCATGATGATTGACATAGTTTCCATTCTGCTCTTCTGATTAGGATATGCCCCCCTTGAGGTAATATGCCACAAATTTTACATATTGCAATAAATATAATCCTGGCATGTCTGTAACCTGAAAAGAGCACCTAATTGATATGGATATGCTGGACTCTGCTCCTAAAAGAGCTAAATATAAAACAAAGGGCAGCCAAGGTCTTATGCCCTCAGTGAAATTAATGGTGGTATCTGAACTAATGCATCAGTGTTAAAATGCAAAGAGAATGCAGCTCCCCTCAGCATGAGAACAAATTAGAGCACCCACTTGTTCACCATAGACATTGCTAAAGCAGAGCAAATGGAGCTGATACTTTGATAAATTAAAAGCTGTGTCTTTTCATTTTTGCTCTTGCAATATGCTAACTAGATAAAGCAAGCAGAGCCCCTTGCAAACACAGTTACAAGATTTACTGTTTAATATCCAACCAAGCAATGAAAATGACTCTGTTTATGTTAGAGGAGAGAAGCCAAAGAAGAGAGGTCATTACATTGTGTCTACAGCTTTCACTCCTAATATGTTAGGTGCATTTCTCAGTAACGAGAAAATCAATATTCTTTTTGAGTTGCCGTGGATTCTGGGTCGAGAAGGCTTTTATCCGTTGCATGGAGGTGACTTAGAATGATCATGAGAAATTATGCAATGTTGTTTTTACAAAGCTCATATGTTCCCTTCAATAGTTTCTAATTGCACTGTGGAGTCTTGTCTAGGTTGGTAAAGGAGAAAACATTTCAAAGGGGTTGAGACTCGGAAAGCCGTTTAACTCTTTCCTTTAGGACATGTCTCATGGTCAAACTAGATGAGACACAGGAGACACATGTTAACACATTAAAAAAAACACAACCCCCCTCCCCTGAAATTAAGCCATAGGATGGGGTAGACTACAAATTTGATCAGAGTGGGGGCATGGAAGTGGTTTTTAACCCTTTCTCTGCAGATAATTTTTGCCACAACTGCTCTGTGGAAAACTATTCTAAATGTAGTTTCCCTTTGGAGGGCAATAATGTCAGTTGTCCATACACTGATGATGCCAGTTGTCCATACACTGATATGGACAACTGACAATGCCAGTTGCGTATCGAGGACCTCAAGCCACCCCCCAATGAATTGACACAGGAGACATCATTTTTGTTTGGGTTTTTGGCAATAATTTAGGCCACAACTTTATTTAAATACAAATTCAGTGAGTGGTTGCGTAGGCATTGGTTCAGACTACTGTCCTACCGGGACAGAGGCTGGCCTACAGCCAGCGATTGGGAAAGCGCAACTGAGGAGAGTTAAGGAGCAGGGGTCAACGCTTCCCTCTCCCCAGAGGTCCCAGGGACTCGGCTACGGCCCTAACCCCTACCGGGGGTTCGGACAAAGCATAAGAGCCGCTGGATTCCTTTAACGGAATTCCCATTATCATCATGATTCTGGATGTGGGCACCGCCCATCCAGCAATCCACACAGGAACCAATGCCTAACCGCCAACCTTACAAGTTGTGACAAGTTGCTACTGCAGTAGGCGAAAACCAAATGGCAACAGCCAATCAGCTAGATGGAAAAATTCCTACTGGGCCTCTGCCCCAAAAGCAGACGACCCCATGACAGGCAGTTGCAAGGTCAAGAGCAGAGGCCTAAGGAAAAGAGGGGGGGCAGGATGGGTGATCAGAAGCTTGCAGCCAAGAGAGAGATCACCCTGTGTGCAGAGGAATATAAAGGACGCTGAACTGTCCATCACAAATTGCTACATCTAGCTTTGCCCAGCAACACCTCTTGACCCTATAGCAGCTAAGGCCGGCTGCCGGCCCCACCCCCACAGGACAGGGAAGTGTCTTGCCAGGTCCCGACCACAACACGTGCTCTTACTCAAGGTAGAACGCGATTTGTCCATACACTGATGATACCAAGAACAAACTTAGTTGGTCTCTAAGGTGCTACTGGAAGGATTTTTTTATTTTATTTTGTTTTGACTGATGATGCTGTTCATCTATGTTCAGGGAGTAAGCCAGTGATGAGAAGAGCAACTCGGTTTTATCTCCTTCTGCTGCCTCTTCCTTCCCTCCCTCTTTCTCTGGGCCTCCCCATTTTTCTTTCTTTTTCTCCCCCTTCCATCTCTCTCTGAGGTCATGGACCAGATCCAAAGGTGCCATGGGCCAGATCTAAGTCCATAGACCAGCAATTCCCCATCACTGCTATGTACAAGTAAGTCTCATTGAACTCAGTGGGATACAGCTCTGAGTAAACATGCATAGAATTGCACTGTAAATGTTGTTTTTGAGCTTACTGGAGGTGGGGGCTTCTCCAGATGGCCTGTTTATTGAGCATTCACACTAATTTGCTTGCACAAAACTTATGCAGAAGTTAGCCTTTGTTGAGTCTCTATTGAGTATTCATTCTGGTTTGTTTGTATGGAGTTATGAAACACCGAGCATCCATCTTGATTTTTTTGTGTGGTGTTTATACATAATGCCATGAGCCCATTCATTCATCCCACACTTTTCAGTGCATTTCCTCATCGCTTTCCTAACCACAAAATAATTCATTCAATTATTTTTAAAAGTGGATTTGTTGTGCTCAGGCAGGTGTGGAGAACAACTGGCCCTCCAGATGTTTAATTGTGCAAACTTTAATTGTGCAAATTTCTGGTATGTGCTTGAATCCCACAAAATTGTGAGTCTGAAGATGTCTTTGCCGCTCCTAACTGCAGATTATGAGAAGATGAATATGCATAAGCAGCAATGTTGGGAAATGCCTCGTGACATCATTGCAGGCACATCGCCACCAATTAATGCTTTCACAATGTACCAAATACTTTAATCTTTTAATGCATACACACATACAAGAAAAAGTCTGTGTCTAGGTAAGGATATGCAGAAAGCTGCTGCATTTTGTGTTGACTTGAACAAAGATTAATTTTTTTCACACATACTCTTGGAGATAAACAGGACTTACTCCTGAGTAAATGTCCACTGAATTAGTCAAAAGCAGAGAAGGTTTTTTCAAATAATAAATTATTGTCATGTAAGATTGCAGATCAGCTGGAGACTTCTATATGTTTTGTATTCACCTCATGTCACTTCCAAGACTGTTCAGTGCCAAAAGAAATATTATTAATGCAACTCAGGAAGAGTTCTGCATAGCCAGAGGACACAATGGATACATCTAGCCGCTGATGCATAATCTTGGGAAGGAAAAAAAACCCCAGTGATAAAGAAATGAAAGAACCAAAGACTACAGTTAATGCAGCAAAATTAAATTTATGTACAGTATATTAACATTGTATTAAATCGGCAGATTAATCTAGAATTATAAACCCTTATAAAGTATTTGTAGATTACATTCATATAGTTAGTTCCCCATTGCTGAAACAGTTAACTTCGCTTTTACATCTACCAGTAAAAAAAAACCCTATAATCTACAATTTATTTCTGCCGTATTTGTAAATAGTTAGGGTGCATTCTTATATACATTCATTAGTGTCAGAAAATTCAATAGGATTTTGTGTGGGATTGTGATGTCAGGCTATAATCCAATGCACCCTCACTAGAAGTTCAATTGAACTGAGTGTAATTTATTTCCGTTCAAAAACTAAGGAATGTTAAGGCTGGATTTGCTGGCCCAATGCATTTTGGCACCTCAGGCAAACCATAAAATGGCATCCCCTCCCTGTCAAGGAAGAAGGAGTGAGTGAAGAGCTACACCAGGAACAAGAGGGAATAAAGATCTACATTGGGATCTGCTGCCCCTGTGGCACCTGCCACCTGAGGCAGTCACCTTACGTTGCCTCATGGATGGGCCGGCCCTGACTAGAGTGGAATTAGGATGGCTAGCAGACGGGAGGTTTTGATGCCCAGGTGGGTTTGGATCCAATGGATCTTGAACCCTTCAGTATACCAGCCTGGAGCTTGCATAGCAAAAATAGAAAATAAAGGAAAACTGTGGCAGACGTTGGCACCTCAAATTTCAGTGGCACCCTGTCCAACGCAAAAATCCGGTGCCCCCCCTCGCCTCTTGCCTTCCATTTGACATCATTGTTGCAGCACTTACTGGTGCGCCAGCAGCTCCATGCCCAGTGCAACTGCATCAGTCATGCTTCCTTAGATCCACCTTTCCCCCCTTCACCTCCTTCTGCCCTGACTAGTGTGAGCCAGCAGAGCTCTGGGTGCATCAATGAATTCACTGTCAATCCTCCCAGGCCTCATTGGATTCACTGGGATTTTCTTGCAAATATGTATCAGATAAGGCTACTACACCACTGAAGTGCTAGAGAAATTCTAAAGTGTTGTAAGAGCCTCTTTTGCAGGGGGTTTTCTTCTTCTTCTTCTTCTTCTTCTTCTTCTTCTTCTTCTTCAATTAGAAGACATATTTTGGTGCAGCAGCAGTTGCTGCTCCTCACTATTCCGCCTCCCTCCACCTTAGTTGTTCTTTCACAAGGTGTAGGTGCTTCTTAAACCATACATGCACGTTTTGCAGCCAAACTGACTGCAATTGTAATAAACAATATATATCCATATTGTTATTGCTTTCACAAGGTTTTACAGCCAACTTGATTGTGAATATAATATATATTGCATGCATAGTCTTCACAAGGGTGTGTGCAGAGAAGGTCTTTCAAATTGAATATAAAAACGACACATTTAATGTTGAAAGTAGTTCTATGTGGAAAAGCTTCCTTGGAAGGGGTTAATTAGCTAACCTATATATTTACCTGAATGTATTGTTAGTCCAGTGAATGTATTAAGTATAAAAGTGCCCCTGTTAAGCTTTTCTGTATGAAACTGCTCTGTAAAGCTGTGAACTTTGATCTGAATTGTACTTCTCTCTGGCAAGCTTTGCCTTACTAAGTGTCTGGAGATAAGAACAGCAGACCTTACGCAGAGAGTACTGTAGCTGTCCTTGCAGAGAGGAACTGTTGCCTAGGTCAAGAGATAGGATGGCCTTGCTGGAGTGCACATGAACCAACTCTGGCTAAATGTCATTTGCCTTATATGTACAACAGGAAATGTTCCTTATATGGACAAGAGGAAGTTTTCCGAAGGTGGGGGGAATGAGTTGGAAAACTGTATAAGAACTGCTGGTAAACTGACTAACTTTTGTACTTGCTTGGCTATCTAAACACCGAAGTACCTCTGCATGCAGAAATTAAATCTTTCTCTCTCTCTGAAGCCAGAAGCCTCAGGTTTTTTTTACTTCCATGTTCTCTCACCGGGCGCAACAATGGGAACCCGTAGGGGCAAATAAGGCTCCATAACGTGGTGCATTGGCCGGGAACCCTTCGCTGTTCCCCGGGATTGAGAAAACAGGGAGTCCGAGGCGTCGCTGCACAGCAGAAAAGGCTCTCCTGGTCTGGCGTTTGCTGGCCCCAAGCGCGCTTCCTGCCTGTTTGTGGGAAGGGACTGGCTCACCCCAGGGGGAGAGCCAAACTGCACCGTGGCGACGGGAGAAAGAGACAAGCGGCCGCAGGGGGGAAGGGAAGTAAGATCTGCAGAGGACAGGTAAGCTCCACAGGGGGAGCAGCTTCCCAGGGAAGGGGAAGCGCAGGATGCGATCGATCCTGCAGCGGCCGTGAGCCGTAGAGGGCCGCCGCTAAAATCCGGTAGTGTGCAAGTAGATTTGCCACCGGAGCCTGGCCGTGAGCCGTAGAGGGCCGCCAGAAGCCTGGCCGTGAGCCGTAGAGGGCCGCCAGGAAGGAGCCAGCAGAGAGCAAAAGAGTGCCGTTGGCTGTGGGGAAAAAGAAGGGGGGTGCCCTCTCTGAGGAGAGAGAAGGGGGTTAAGAATTTTTCAGAGAGAGAAGGGGGTTAAGAATTTTCCTGTGATTTTACTCTGTGTATGGGAATGGTGTGTGGGGACACTCCAATGGATGTATTGAGTGAATGAGACGCAGGAACTCAGTGTCCCTAGCGAAGCGGAGAGTGTGTGCATGAAAAAAGTCTGGTTAGGTGGAAGGAGTGTCCCACTGTCCCAGGTTGAACCTGAGCTAGCTGAGATGGGGAATTGGAATTTTTGTTGCTGTGTAAAAATTTATGACTTGTAATAATTTTATGATTTTTCCTTCAGTATGTGTGTGTTGTATGAGATCTGTATTTGCAGTGATTGTGCAGTGTGATTTTTGTGAGTTTGTCTGTGTCTGCAGTGCCTGTGTGTGTGTGTTGGTCCCTGTTTGAGGCTTGCATTCATTTTGGAAAGGTGGTGCAGAAAGCAGCCCTAATCTGTGTGTTCCCAAACTCTGTGTTCCCAAAATTGTTTCATTTCTTGCTGCATTGCCAACGAAGTCTGGGAAGTTCGTTTTTTCCTTGTATATGTGGCTGCACAATTTGTATTGGTTGTTTTGTTTTGTTGTCCCTTCAAGGAATCTGTTTGAACCCCAGGGTTAGGTGAGTGTGTTTTGGAAATTGTTTGTGTGCCAAGGTATGTGTCTTTAATAGAATGGGCTGTAAAAGTATTTCTCTGCAATGTTAAGGTGAATGTAAAAGTGTGTCTGAAGCATTGAAAGGAGGGCTGCTCTTGCAATCAGGAATGTTTGTTAGTTTGTTTTTAAAGCTGGTACAGTCTTATTTTGTTTCTTAATTGACCTTTGGTAAAGCAATGAGAGTGGGGAGATGGACAGAAATGGAGAGAAGCCTTAGTTTAAACAGCAATGATTTTTTTTTCTCTTTGCAGCAGTGAATCTTGCAAAGGAAGGGAATTTGCCACCCACAAAGGGGGGGGAAAGATTATGTCTTCTGAGCAGTTTGATTGTTTCCAACAGAAGTTGATTAGAGGGGAAAGTTTTATTTTATATCCCAGGTTTTAAGTTTTTCAGGGAAGGTTTTGAAACAGAAGAAATGGCTTCTTGGCAGAAAGTTATTTGGGAATGTAGATGTAGGTTTGTGGGATGTAGAATGAAGGAGAAGAGAATGTTGAAATAGAATGGGAAGGGGCTCATGGTTAGCAACTGACAGTGTAGCCCTGACAGTGTAAGTTAGGATTTGGAGGAAGTTTGAACCTCAGGAGGAAAAGGGGACAGAATTTTTTTTGGAATGATTGGAAGAAAAATTGATGATAAAGTGAAGGTATACATATCACATATCATAGAATCATAGAGTTGGAAGGGACCCCAAGGGTCATCTAGTCCAACCCCCTGCCCAGCAGGAAACAATATTGAAGGCAATACACCACCCTCCATGCCAAGGTTGCAGAGCACATCTAGGGGGGTGAATCCATTGTCCAAACCATGGAGAGGACCGCCAGGTTGTTGCCATGGAAGCGTGAGACAATGAGAGAGGCCTGAAGATGGCTCTGCTTCAGAGGTGGTATATATAGTAAGCCCTTCAAAGATTGTTTTAAAAAGACAGGAGTTTTTCCTATTGCCCTGTCCATAATTCGTTGTTACCTAAAAGAAGCCTGAAAATTGTCACTATTTGAATGAGCACATCAAGGGTTCAACTCCATTGTCCTAATGAAACACCGTTGTGAGGAGTTAGCAATTTTGCTAAGCTGGCTGCCATGTGTGAGATGATGAGAGTGACCAACCGATGGCTCTGAAGCGAGATAGGCCAAGTTCTGTTCTGTCTGACAACCCAACTCTGTCAGAATTTGTTCCCTACTGCCCTGTTTCCACCCTAAGTCCTCCTGAGGGTCAAAAATAGGTTGGTGGTGGTGAGTTAATTCTTGGACACGAGGTCCTGATAGGCTTGGTGAGGTGATAAGTAGAAAATTAGGTACTGAGAGTCAATGGCTGGTGCTTGGATGCAGGAAATAGAAGAGGAGGGAAAGTTAGTTTTTGATATGGCTGTTGGAACTGGTAATATAATTGGGATGGAGAAATGGAATATTAGGAAAGAGAAGACAGTAAGGAGAAAATAGCTATACCCAAACACCCTAGATCATTTGTACAATGTTATATTGGAGAAGATTAGTTGCTATGTAAAAGTTTCTTAAAAGGAGAATGTTCTGAAGGATGTCAAGATAGTAAGAATTGCAATAGCTCTAGTAGTGTGTTTGAAAGTGATGTTGAAGAAATGGATCTTATTTGGGAAAAAAATGTATCTTTCTGTTCCCTGACATTAGCAGAGTTTTATATTAAATTGGTCTGAAATTGTGGTGATGCTAATGATGATAGCGTGTATGATTGTATTGTGTATTTGTTTATATTTGTGTGTATTCTAAGTTTGGAGTGTTTGCATGGATTGGAAAAATGAACTAAATTATTATTCTGAGCCAAAGGAGTAGACCAAAGAGCTATGGGATAATTATTGCGGAAGAATATTGTATTTCGAGGAGATAGTGATCCGGCATGGTCAGTAATATCTTGTGAGTGTATGGGAGGCTGTGCTTATTTGATTGGGTTATTCTAGCTTACCTCCAACAGGGAGGAGGACTGAGGTGTGATCAATATCGATACCTGTGAGGTTAATCTGTGAGGCAAAAGAAAGGCAGGAGGGGCCCAAGACACCACCCTCCAAGGGCAGATATAATCTCTGTAACTATCTCCTATTCTTTTAGCAGGTGCCCTAATGCCATGTAGCTTTGCTATGCTAGTTTTATCCCTATGCAGAGACTCTGAAACCTAAGTGGCATAGATCCTACAGTCTTTATGACAACACTGCCAGTGGTGAAAGTGGCTGGTGTCCGCCTCCTCATGTAGAGACAGGACCTGCCACAATGTGCTGAAACATCCCTTGAAGCTGAAGATCCAGGGAAGCAACAAAGGCCAAGAAGCAACAAACCTGCTGCCAATGCACAGGGGAGGGGCCATTGACCCTGTGCACGCCAATAGAAGAAAGGGAAGGAAAAGAACACTGAATGGGAGGACTGAATGATCATATTGCCTTAATTTGTGTTGACCAGTTACCAGATAATGTGACCAGTTGAACAGTTTCTGTAATTAGTGTTAGGGATATTCAAAGTAAAATATCCTTAGTTGTATCTGTTGATATTGTGTTCCCCATTGTTATTTTGCCTTTGTATTTCCTGTTTAATGCAATGCATGCATATAAAGTTGTGTCATAGATTCTTCAGCTCATTGCCCTTGCTAGAGAATATCAGTCATTTCCCAGGGACGCGCTGGAGAAAGAATTCCAGCGGTCCGAAGAAGAGGAGGGAATGGAAGGGGTTAATTAGCTAACCTATATATTTACCTGAATGTATTGTTAGTCCAGTGAATGTATTAAGTATAAAAGTGCCCCTGTTAAGCTTTTCTGTATGAAACTGCTCTGTAAAGCTGTGAACTTTGATCTGAATTGTACTTCTCTCTGGCAAGCTTTGCCTTACTAAGTGTCTGGAGATAAGAACAGCAGACCTTACGCAGAGAGTACTGTAGCTGTCCTTGCAGAGAGGAACTGTTGCCTAGGTCAAGAGATAGGATGGCCTTGCTGGAGTGCACATGAACCAACTCTGGCTAAATGTCATTTGCCTTATATGTACAACAGGAAATGTTCCTTATATGGACAAGAGGAAGTTTTCCGAAGGTGGGGGGAATGAGTTGGAAAACTGTATAAGAACTGCTGGTAAACTGACTAACTTTTGTACTTGCTTGGCTATCTAAACACCGAAGTACCTCTGCATGCAGAAATTAAATCTTTCTCTCTCTCTGAAGCCAGAAGCCTCAGGTTTTTTTTACTTCCATGTTCTCTCACCGGGCGCAACAATGGGAACCCGTAGGGGCAAATAAGGCTCCATAACGTGGTGCATTGGCCGGGAACCCTTCGCTGTTCCCCGGGATTGAGAAAACAGGGAGTCCGAGGCGTCGCTGCACAGCAGAAAAGGCTCTCCTGGTCTGGCGTTTGCTGGCCCCAAGCGCGCTTCCTGCCTGTTTGTGGGAAGGGACTGGCTCACCCCAGGGGGAGAGCCAAACTGCACCGTGGCGACGGGAGAAAGAGACAAGCGGCCGCAGGGGGGAAGGGAAGTAAGATCTGCAGAGGACAGGTAAGCTCCACAGGGGGAGCAGCTTCCCAGGGAAGGGGAAGCGCAGGATGCGATCGATCCTGCAGCGGCCGTGAGCCGTAGAGGGCCGCCGCTAAAATAATTATGCCGCAATGATTGCTTAAAACTACATAAAAGAATTTATTCCTTTTGCCATATGGTTAGCTTCACAAAGGCTTTTTGATGCTTGATGTTAAATGGTATACTTTTTTGTGTATTCATTAACATTTGTACACAGAACTCATTTGATTGATTAGTTTAAAATGCAACATCAATCCCTTATTGTGGCTCGGGAAAAAGACTTGTTGGAAGATTAAAGCTTTTTTTGTATTCACTTCTTTCCTCATCAAGCAACCTCATGCTGCCGGTCAGCTTGTTTTTCCAGCTCTTGAATGAATGAACTAATTTAAGATGTAATTGAACAATCATTTAGGCTGTATCCCAGGCATCCAATTTTAACACTAGGCTGTGTGCTCCATAAACAAAGAAGAACCATATTAAAACACTATTTGCAGTCTGGCTCTCTGGATTTTTTCTGAAATCAACTTAAATTTTTGGGGAGGGGGGAAAAACCACCCAACCATCAATTTTTGTTTCTGCATTTTACACCTTACTGCGGTTTTTGTAAAGATACCAAATCATCCCTTTCTTCTTTTATAGACTCAACAATATTAAGAACATTTAAATATAAGCCAATCAAGCATCTTGTACATTTTCCCATTAACTGGCTAAAAGGAAAAATACTTTAAAATGCTTTCTTTGGGCAGGGGGCCCAAAGAACCTTCCAGTTCTTATCATTCTGGTAGATGCTATTGGTTGCCAGATGGGTACTTTTAATGTAGAACTGTAGGTTCAGCTGCATAGACTCCATGTTTGAATTTCCAATTTTCCCCTCCCAAAAAACTTCTTTGACTCTCAACTGCCCTTACTCACTGTACAGGGAGCTGCTGAGATCAAGTACAACTGAAAGGCTACATCTTCTCTCAGAGATCTTAACATGTAGCACACAACTCCTCAACTAGAAATATACTTTGCCCCTTCTTTGCCTCCCAATATTGTTTTTTCTTCTTCTTCTGATGCCACCACTCCATGGGCTTCTGAGGTATTTGGAACTTGAAGGAGAAGCTGCAGTGGCCTAGTGGATATATAATGGATGAGGCAGTATTTAATGTAATATAGAATGTTTTGTCATCATATATCTGTGTGTGTGTGTGTGTGTGTGTGTGTGTGAGAGAGAGAGAGAGAGAGAGAGAGAATATCAGGAGGTGAAAAAAGCATCTCAGTTTTTGGTAAAATTTAAGCACCATCTTGAACATTTTTTCTAAAACAGATTCAATCCCATGTTTTCCAAAGGAAATAGTGATTTTCTCAAAATGTTAATAATTAGGAAAACAGTATTTAATGTCAGTGGGCAAAAACTGAACAAAGAAACACCCCCCATCTCCTGAATACAATTCTCAAGCACCAAATTTGTTAGCCGCTAAAATAGATTATAAAAGCAATTGAAAAACATTCCTATCTTGCTAATGTTTTTGTACTTGACCTACTTATATTTCACAAGCTCTGGAAAGGGTTTTTATTAATGGCTGCAAAGTAATACTGAAACTCTGTTAAATTTTCCATTCTAGGGGGTTCTGCTTTGTTTTTTTTTTATTAATATCTCTTTTTTGTCTACAAAATACGTTTTTATGGCTTTTTGCATCTGTGGAAAACTGACAGAAATTTTTCTTCTGAAAAGTTTTTTTTTTTAAAAAAAAAAGTTAAACATCACGGCAGACCATTAGGAGTGGGGGGAAACCCCAAATAAATTGCAGTTAAGGGAGAAAATTGACACTAACAAATTGCCTGTTTGTGGGTTGCATTTTTGCTGCAGTGCCCTGGTCATGAATCTCAGTTAAGTGAATCCATCTCCAAGGACTAATTATAAGCATCTCCTTAGGGAGAAGTGCAAAAGGCTAAGGAAGAAAAACTGTCTGCAGTAGACATTCAAGGCTGTAATAGTATTCATGGATACAAATAGTTTCCCCATGTTTAAGGAGAATAAAATGAATGTCCCAACATCTGTGGAGAGCTTCAATAAAATAAAATAGATGATACAAACTTTGCATTTCATCCTCATATTTCCTTTTGGAAATCTGATTATTAACATACAACCAGAATCATGTTGGACCTGTGTGCCCCCTCCCCAAAAATAATATTTTGTTGGGCTCCAATTGCCACAAACCCCAGCCAGCATAGTCAATGGTTTGGGATAACAGTACCTGCCGTTCAATAACAACTGGAGACCCACAGGTCCCCCCCATGGCTCTGTAGGCATGTTACTAGTCAGACTTGCAAAAGGAAATGTGTGGATGAAAATGCAAAATTTGAAACATCTATTCTGATTTCCACTTTGTCTGATATTATTTACATTTCTTTATTAGCAGCTGTGCCTGACCTAAAGAAAAGAATTTACTATTTAAGTTTCATCATGGAGGTGCACTGATGTCATTGCTTTTGGTCCTGGATGGTGATTTTCCTAGCCTTTTCTTTCAAACATGCCGCAGTTGTTGTGGGAGCTGACTTTGATTAATGCTATACCTGATATCCTTCTGTGTATTATGTTTTCCTTGGCAGGTTTTAGGTTTGAAAACTGGGAGAGGATGGAAGGGGAAGGAAATACAGAAAGGGAGGGGTGCATTTTGAAACCCACAAGTCATTTTGGGGATGTAGATATATTTTGCACAATTTCGTATTTAGAAATACACACTCATCCTGAAAAATGAAGGAACATTTTTTATGTAAGGCCTGAAAAAAAAAACCTCACAATTTTTTATTTAGCATACCACATTTTTGCACATGGCACCTTTTCCTGCTCAACTAGAGCTTTTTAATGTAAATATGAGGGTGGGGAGGGGGAGAGTTTGACTATATACTCTAGTTGATGTCTCTAAAATATGTATCCCTCCCACAATTTAGAATAATTGTTAGTTAACATTTTGTTTAATTTTTATTATTTCGTTTAAAACCAATACATCCCAAAGGCTCAGTATACCACCGCAAGAGTTGCAGGCATGCTTTAACCCATTGTCTGTGTTTCTTTTCAGACAAATGAGACACAGCGTAGACTGTGATGTCTTTAGGATATATGGTTTATTTAAACACATATAGTTACAAGCTGAACCTGGATGGAGGGGCTCACACCGAAAGCCCCTCTTTCTTCCATAGCTTCAGCCTTGCACTCAAATGGGCAGCAAAGCTCTTACCCTGCCCCCACTCCAGATTACATCCCTGCTAACTCCAACCCACTGGTCTAAACCCTCAGCTTCCCCCCCCCCCCGACGGTGGGAGGAAGCGCTTTTCATATAGACCAGGCATAGGCAAACTCCGGCCCTCCAGATGTTTGGGACTACAATTCCCATCATCCCTAGCTAACAGGACCAGTGGTCAGGGATGATGGGAATTGTAGTCCCAAACATCTGGAGGGCCGGAGTTTGCCTTTGCCTGATACAGACTGTTGGAAACTGTCATCCAGTAGTGCTATTAATATGCTGCTGACAGGCAGCTCTATCTCTCCATTCCATCTGCATCAGGAGAAGTTGTGAAAGTGTTGGATCACATAAGATGCACTCACTTTGGGCTGGTGTCTCCCGTGTCCAGGGATTAGGTGGACAACCTGTCCTGGGAGGGGTTGCACTCCTGCTAAAGGAACAGGTTTGTAGTATAGCAGTACTCCTGGATTCCAACTTTCTTCTTCAAGTGGCTTCTGTCACTAGGAATGCTTTTGCCAACTTAGGCTGATTCGCCAGCTATGGTCATTCCTGGATCGGGATTGGTCTCAGCTGTCCGTTCTCTGGTGACCTCCCATCTGGCCTACTGTAATGTGCTATATGTGGTCTGGAGGCTGCAGCTAGTGCAAAATGCAGATATTAGGTTGGAAAATGGGGCAGCCCAATGAAGAAGAAGAAGAGTTTGGCTTTGATATCCCGCTTTATCACTATCCTAAGGAGTCTCAAAGCAGCTAACATTCTCCTTTCCCTTCCTACCCCACAACACTCTGTGAGGTGAGTGGGGCTCAGAGACTTCAGAGAAGTGTGACTAGCCCAAGGTCACCCAGCAGCTGCATGTGGAGAAGCGGAGACACGAACCTGGTTCCCCAGATTACGAGTCTACCGCTCTTAACCACTACACCACACTGGCTCTCAATGACACCGTGAGTCACTAGTCCTGATATTCCTGCATTTGCTGCCAGTGAGCTACTTGACCAGATTCAGGGTATTAGTACTTAAGCTGTAAATGGCTTGGGAACCATGTACATAAAAGAGTACCTTTCCCAAAATCAGCCATCTTCGATCCTGTGTTTGGCAGGAGAGGCCTTGGTGGTGGCTCCACTGCATACTGGCTGCTTGGTGTCGACCAGTTTGCAGTGTGCAAAAGGCCTTTTCATTCCCTATTTGTGGAATGCCTTCCATAGTGAGGTGTGTCTGTCTCACTCATTAGTAACTTTCAGGAGAAAGTTAAAAACATTCCTGTTTACCCAAGCATCTGATGGCTAAAAGATGCTGTCTTTGAGATAACACGTTTATTTTTTAAATAATGTGTTTAATTTTTTTAATAGATTATCTTTAATGTTATTTCATTGCTTTGTCTGCCTTCCTGGGCTCCTTCAGGAGGAAAGGTAGGCAATAAATCAAACAACAACAAATATCACACTCATTAATAATACTTAAATAGCAAAATAAATCGGCCTTGTCCATCATTTTAAAACTGGATGAGGCTGCTGCCCTGGTATGTATCTCCTAGGCCTGGCTAGATGAGACTAAAGCAACGAGTTCTGGCCAAACTTGTTCCAGCTGGGTTCCATGTTTTTCTTTCCTAGGATTACTTTAAGCTTCAAAGCATTTACTGCAGTACATGCTAGATTTTTTTTCTGCTTAGAAAAAAAATATTTTGCTACAAGCGCTTTTAAGTAACACCTTGGACTTCTGGAAGGAATGAGGGAAGAGCAGAGAAGTTTGCAAAATTTAGCAACAAAATGACTTTAAATCTAAGTGTGTGCCTCTCCCAAATCCACGTAGACAGTCAGAGAAAGACAAACGTTAGTAATGAGAGGATAATATGCTTCCCCTATACTTTTAAAATTATAAGATGTGAAAAGGGGTGAAAATGTTTTTCTTAGACTCTGCTGAGAACCAAACTCTTGAAGGTAAAGCCTGTTACCTTTGAACAGTGGCATTTGGATCCTGTTCCTTGTAATCAGAGACTATGAGAGATTGTTCCACACAGTCTAATTGCACAAATTATTACACACACACACACACACACACACACACACACACACACACACATGTTGGAGAGAACTGGGCAGATCTCTGCTTGTCCAGAGGTCCAGATGTCAATCAGAACCCCATGGAGATACGCATTTATAAAATAAATTTGTGTCTTTTTCATGTAAATAAATAAAAAACATGCTTCTCCTGAGACAGGGATAGTACAGACATGAGGATAGATGTACTTTGTTTCTTAAGGCTCTACTCCAGCCCACAGTTTAATGTATCTCGTCCCCATTTTAACAAGATTTGCCCAAGTGCAACTGTGGACAGAAACGCTGCCTAGAAAAATCCAGCAACTAAAAACAACAATAGAGGCTCCATAGGTAGCCAAGTATTTAAATCGAGGGATAAAATATTTGGGACCGTTTATCATTATTGTGGTTTCCAACTTTGCTCCAAACTATTTCCTGCTGTTTCTGATTTGTTGCACTGCCAGAAATATTTGACCTTAACTGAAGATTAACTGAAGATCAAGTTTATCCAAACCCAAAATTATTTTGTTGCCTGGAGTGAAGAATATGTCTGATTGGTTTAGTATTCTAGGAAATTAATTGAAATATGTAATGCTGTCTGATCCATTTTCAGCATAACCACTCAGATTTAAAGCGCATCACATTTTAACTCACTCTTTTGTGTGTGCAGTTTCAAAACTGGGGATAACGTCAGTCATTTGTAATAGTGGGAACTTGAATGTGGAAAAGTCACCTTGCAGAACATTAAGGAATTACAAGAAAACACCCCAAGGCATCCTTTTTGAATACCTAACCAAGGGCACATGAAGTATCATATTTGAAGCAGCTTTGGCTAAAAAAATACAACTTTAAATGAAACAATAATCTAGTTATAGATTCTTGGCACATGTACATAGATAATATGCTATGCCTTCTATCTCCTGGAGCAGAGCATTTTAAAGTTGCAACTGCTACTGACTATTCATAATGAATAGAGCAAGGTCAGTGTCTGAGAACATTATTAATAAAAGATTTCCTTGCCACCATATTCTGTTAATTATTGAAGGAAGAAAAGACATTCGCAGGGCATTCTTAAAAGTGGTAGTAAAATGTAATGGGAATTGTAGTACATCTCCTCTTTGTCAGGGATCAGGAGTTGGATTCCTCTTCATCAGGTGATAGAGTTGAGGACTCTGAATATGAAGGAAAAGGCATACAGGGCCAACCCCAGAGGCATGACTACCAAAACTACCAGTGGGGCTAGTCCCTGTGGGAATACACTTTGTGGATGTCTTTGCATCCGCGATTATTTGTGTCTGGTTAATGTTAAAACATGCACTATTTAACGTATTCTTCCGTCTAAAACCGAAAGTGAAAGCAGGGCTCAGTAGGCGTCTTGCCACTGAGATCCCTCCGCTTAGACTTTTGGCTCCAAAGGTTTGGTTGGGTTGGTTGGGTTGGAAGCGCGTGCAGGAGGTAGAGAGGTTTAGCTTGCGGAAGATTTGGCGGTAAAGGTTTAGCTAGCTTTAGTGTTAGCCTAGGTTAGCATTGCGGGAGATTTGGCGGTAAAGACTTAGCTAGTTTTAGCATTGCGGAAGAATTGGCGGTGCAGGGTCTGTTAGCTTAGGAAAGCTTAGAATAGTCTAGGCATAGGGAAATGTAGAAGCCCATGCGGGTTAGCCAAAGCCATCTAAAGAACTAATGTCGTCTGTCTTTATTTCGTCTTAATTTAATTTTGGGGGGTCTGTTTAGCCTTTATGCTTGGCCGTAACTTTGGCCATCATTTGCTTGGGTATGTTACTTAAGGGAACACTTTAGGAGGTCGCAAGTGCTTGCAGGTACTTTCACGAGGCATTTTTCATCTGAACTACTCACGCACCCTTCAGATTTAGCCTGGCGGACAATGGCTCGGTGTGAGTTTAAGCTCTGGAATTATCGGCTGTTCCATTTGCAGGCTTGGCCGGTGCCCGTGCAAGGACGCACATGAGACGCTGGCCGCAGATCCCCAGCAACTAGTATCCCGTGTGCAGTTGACCTTGTCCTGCACACGGGAGGCTCCAGCAAAGAATCCCCGCAAGTCCCCACCCACCAGCCCAATGATGTGGCGCTGCCATCCTCTGACCTCATTGTAAAAGACCCTAGATAACCTGAGTCTCCTCTGCTCGGTCAGGTAGGAGACTGCTGGAGAAGGCTGTGTCCCTTGCAGCACAAGTGTACATACTAACAGATTTCATAATTTATATACAATATGGTATAAGATTGGCTTGTACAAAGGGATGTGTCTGTTTCTTCTTTTTTGCAGTAAATGATGGTAAACAAAATAAAGAAATGTGGAACAAAATGGTTATGTACAGAAATCAGCCTAAACCAATAACATGGTCCAGTAATACATCCAAAATGTATAATAAACACTACATAAAGGTTTCAATACGCACGAACACACACACACACACACACACACACAGCCATTCCCCCTATAAGTATCACAGCTGTTAATGAATAACAAAATCACTCCTTCAGGTAGATGAAGTATGCAAAGCAAGATATTTTTCAGTGTATCGCATGATACTGATATTGAAGACAGCTCCTTTTTCACAATGTACATTTTTGTCACAGCAAATATGGCAAAGACCCATAACAAATTCTCATGTGAGGGATTAACACATCAAAGTATCAGTCTTCTAATAGAAGTGGTATTTGGCAAAGAAAAGAGCTTTTCAGACAATTTTGGAATATTTTACGTGGGGTCACCAGTGTCAATCGTTGGCAGGGTTGACCAAGATACCGTCACTGTTGAGAGAGTCATCATGAATCTCTCAGTGCTGCTATCTTCTCTCTCAAGCAAGCTATTATCTTCACACACACACACATTACATTAGCAACAGGAATCTTGATATGATCTACAGACCTGATGATAGCATGCTTGTTTTTTGTCCTATTTGTTTGTACAGGTGGGTTTGAGCCTATGTTGTGTTGCCTTATCTGAAAGGTGCCAGGTTTCCCATCTGAATGAAACTTTGTAAGACTCTACCCCTAGATTTTAGATGTTTGGCTTCTGACATCAGTTATGCAGTAACAGCATGTACATCTTGAAGGGTATTCTTTCTTCAGTAATAGGTTCCAGTGGAAATTGAGCTAAAAGTAGATCATTGACCGTCTTTTGCCTAAGGGAGGTAGGAGCAAAAATGCAACAGGATAGTCATGATTCAATGCATTTTGGATCTTGCTGGTCCTTTTCAGGGAAAAAAATAGCGAAAAGGAAGTTTTGACATTTAGATGTGCTGTCTAATCTAAATGTTAAATGTTCCCCGCTCACACACACAAAAATAATGCTCACTACACGTACGCAAACCAAAGAAAAAACCAACCACAACCCTAAGCACACCCAACCTCTCTCCACCAAGGAAATACAACAAGTCAATAGCAAGAGAACCCATACAAGTAACTCTAACACACACACACACACACACACTAGAAGAACAGAAGCATAACCACCTGGCTCCACCCCACTCACCATTCCCCCCTCTCCCCCTTTTTTTTTCTTCTTCCTCTTCCTAATTGTTTAAGCCAATTCATAAACCAAGAACTCATACATTGACCATGAATAATGAAATGTATGTTGAAGATTTTTCCACATTTGTTATGCCATTTTTGTGGTATACAAATGGCATGAGAAAACTTGGTATACTTATTGTATAACATCGTTCTACAAACAAACAAACAAACAGACAGACAATGTTAAAAGTTAAAAGTTAAGTGTTAAATGTTAGCATTTCCTTGAAGGACCAGCAGAGTCTGAAATGCATTGGAATATGTCTTTGTCTACTTCATTGCTTTTTGCTCCTATTTCCAGTTCTTTGGAGGCGCCCAATTTTCTTGCATATTGCCCGAGGGCCCATAAAAATCTACAGCTCACTCTGCAAATCCAGATTATAGCTGCACGAGATTGATTTTACTAGGAAACATGCCAAAGAAAGTAGAGCTGACAGATGTTCTGTATGCAGTATGCTATGATAGAGAGAATGCCTGAGCAGGAATGGGAAGAACAATGGTACAATCTCTATTCATCTGTGAAACGAAGTGGGACACTGAGTACTGCAGTTACTTTGTGATCTTATGCCAGTCATTATATTTCAGCCTGGCCTACCTCATAAGGTGGTTCTATAGCTAAAATAGAATGGGGAAGCCATGTATGTCTCCTTGAAGTCCTTGGAGGAAGGGCAGGATAGCAGTAAGATAAATAAACAAATAGCCCTCTTTTATAATTTAACAAGCCCAATGGAAATTACACTGGTTTTCACACTTGCTGATTTACAATATTCTTAAACTGTTTTTAAACTAATAAAAAGCATTGCTCCTTGACAAGCATATTGCAAGCCACATTTCCTCACAGACTGATTATTTATACCCAGATTCTAGCCTACTGAAAATAGTGATTTATATTTATAACGGGAAGTAGTCTCACTCTTTTTTGAAGTGATATTAGCAGCCAGGGCTATAACAAAAAGAGGTGCTATCTTAACAAGTGCACATATGAAGCAATAAATAATTTAGCTAGGATAGAACTAATTTTATGAGATAGGTGGACAGCTTAACATAAAATACTCAAGACCCCCCAAACAAACAGGAGACCACAGGAGACCTTGTAAAAGATCCCTTATAGACTAAGTCATTTATGGATCCTGCTTCCCGCACCACCAAAAAGAATGAAACCCCTTATTCATCACTTCAGATCTTTTGATGATCTTGTATATGTCTACTGATAAATTCAGCAGGTCTTACTTCCCTCTCCCCAAGATAAGTAGTTATAGGATTGCAGCCTTAATTATGTAACAGCCAAATGTGCATGATTTGGCTCTAATTTGCTTTATCTTCCTGTCATAACTTGGGATACCAGGCAGCCTGGAAATTAATCTAGATATCAGGTATCCAGGGCACATGGCTGTCTGACTTGAAGTGTGATGTTCTTGGGACCTGAAGGAACCATCCTGCTGAGTGTGGGGCAGCAGATAAGCAGAATCCCCACCCTGGGAGACTTGGCAATCTTCAGAGTGAGTTGGCAGTGAGAACCCTACCTAGGTTTAAACAAGTGATAGGATTTGAGGTGGGTGGTGTTTTCTAAGAGCATAAATAAGGGCAATGCAAATTGTCATCCCTACTGTTAGCTATTATGCCTTGCTGTGATGTTAATCATCTTTAGTAAAGTTGTCGTGTTTGCACCAAATCTGGTAAAACAGACCTTAGTCGGACATAGCAAACCTGATGTTTACAGGACATGTGACTACATGTTAGCTGAAACTGGGCAGTATAGAAGGACAGGCACTTTGATTCTCACAAATGTAACGAATGTAAAAAGTGGGATTCTGAACAAGGTGTTCCCAACACTGAATAGTTTTGTGCTATAACTTGGAAACCATGTTCCTATTGATAGAACATAAAACAATATTGACCTTTGGAGCTGTAGCATAACATTACTGGTTTGGGGTCAGTTTATTATCCACAATACCTTTTGATCTTTCTCTTAGCTAGTTATCTTGCTTTATACATTTGATCCTTATGTATGTCATATTTATTGTTTACTTCTATCCCTTGGTACATGCCAAGGATCTTCCAAAGTATTGAGATCATTTTGAATTTCAAGCATATCTTTGACAATCCTTACACTATCCACAAATTTCTATCACCTAGTTTGATAATTGATGACGGTATGAGTAGTTTTGGATGCAACTGGCCACTGCAAAACACCACCAAAACAATAGTTTTTTTTTCTGATGAATCCTCCCTCCTCATTTAATCCCCACAAGAATCCTGTGAGGTAGGTTAGGATGAGAGACAGTGACTGGCTCAAAGTTACCTAGTGAGCTTCATGGCCAAATAGGAATTGAACCCTCCTCTCCACTCACTCTAACCATCATGCCATGCAACTATTATCTTCTTGGGATGAAAAAAAGCTCTGCTAAGTACAGTCTACTTGCTGGGCCATTTTTGGTTGCTTTAAGAGCTTTAGCATAAGACCACCACTGAGAATCAGTACAGAGCTTCAGCAAATTTATTTCTACTTCAAACCTTTTCACTGCAAGTTAATAGAACAGAATAATTCTCAAGTCTTGATTAACAGTTTCTCTTAGATATTTTTCTTCATAGTAAAGCCAACAAGTAAATTATTTGTTGCTGTACAATAATAATAATATTGGGTGCCCTTGGCCCATCACCAGTGTAAATAAATAGTCTTAAAAGAATATAGTTCTACACACCATAATTTGTAATTGTCAGATTAGGACCATTTGAGTAGACCATATTTGACAGCCAGGTGCAGCTTGATTTACACAAACAAGTTTTTTTTTTTTTTAATGACATTATATATTACAGTACAGGATATCTCCTTTTAATTTGACATTTTTGCCAGCTAAGGCCATGCGTAGTCTGGGGAGGAAGGAACTTCATTGTACTTGTGGTATGATGATATGGGTCTGATAGAGCTGAAAGGGCAGTGGAAATAATTATTTTTATGCTTAAAGCTTTATGTTACAAGGCCCAGACACTTATGGGCATGATAAATAGCAATCAACACATGGTCCAGAAACTGTATGTCTGACACCTTTGGTTTAAAGTTCATCTAACAGTCCTGCATTGGGGGAGGGGGGTTGTACTTTTAGAACATGGCTCAATCAATTTTAAATAAAGTGAAAGTGACAGAAGAAGTAACAGAATGCCCCCCCCCCCGATTCTAAGACTACCAAGTCTATCTGTTAGGTTGCATTGCCTTGTTCCATATACACCTAGAATGGATAAACATTTTACAATATTGTTACATTCCCAATGGTTGTGATTTGGAATTGGTTACTTTTCAGAATATATTGTGCTTTGGTTAATAAAAATAAGTTTGGAAAACTCATCATCATTAGTGCTCATAAAAATGTGATTCAGATGCTCCACCAAGAAATAAGTGGAATATTCATAGCTGTCTCCAAATGGGACATAACAGATCTCACTGTGTGCAGTGTTGCATTTTTTTTTAAAAAAATAATTTTTAAAAAAATAAATAATAACTTATAATAATTTATTATCTGTACCCCACCCATCTGACTGGGCTGCCCCAGCCAGAGGAGATAATAGGAGACAATAAGAAGTCTTTATTAGCCTGAATTGCCTTTGGCTTATATAAAAGCTAAACAGTAATGCTTACAGGTCAGTCTCTAAGCCTGTGCACATCTCAAAGCTTAAAACAGTGGATGTAGTTTTAAGAAACTGAACTAACACACCTTAGAACTAAAACAACCAGTGCTCCGGCACAACCAATCTGTAGAGCAGACAAGGGAAACCTCTGGTCCATAGGCCAAGTTTGGCCCAGAAGACTGTTTTGCCGAAACCACACCCATCTGTGTGTGATATCACCTGCATCCTTCCAGATGTTGCTTGACTCTGACTCCTGTCACCCCCAAACAGCATGGCAGTCAGTGGTCAAGGGTGGCAGGAATTTTAGTCCAACAATTTCAGAAAGGCCACATGTTCACCATCCCATCCCATGTACAGAAGTAGAAGACCACTGTGGCTAACAATTCCCCGAGCTTTCTGACTACTCCATTACCAAACAAATCACCCAAAGTAAAAACAAAATGATTTATTGACATCTCCAGACCAGAAAAAAATTATTGTTTTAGAGCTCGGTAATGGATGGAATAGCATTCACCTTTTTATAACATGCCCATTATCATTTCCTCTGCATCCCTTCTTGAGATAAGCTTTCTACTTACTTACATGAACAGCACACACTGTTCCCTGACCTTGGATTGTGTTACATTTTATGTCGGTAGCTGGTAATAAAATCACGGGTTAAAGGAGATGAATCAGGTGAACACTTAACTGTCGTGCTGAAACAACTCACAAAATTCTGAACATTGTTCTGGAGAAGTAACAGCAGAATGTCTTGGTACTTTTGTATACTGGCAACTCCCCATTTACTCATGTGCGTGAGAGCACATGGAGACACTGCCACGAACACAGAAGTAAAGGGGCAAAATGGCACCAAAAGAGCACAAAACAGCGAAAATAGCGTCTAGCAATCCCACAAGCCCTTGCAAGTGCAATCCCATGAGCCCTTGCACCGACCTTTGTGGCCTGTGGAGAGTTGGAGCTTGCGGTGTTTGCAGACTTTTTCAATGGTGTTCCAAATATATGAGATTTTATTAGAACACATGATGCCTCAGAATGTAACCCCCACATAAATGAGGAGTTGCCTACACTTTTAAACTTTCCATTGAAGTGTCACAAACTGTATGGTTTGCATTATGGTGTCCATTTGGTCCCACTGTTTACCATCCCTCCCTGCTATATATCTGTGTGATACCAGAATATAAAATTTTCTTGAACAGTCACAATTTCACAGTAAGAAGCAACCTATGAGAAGGCAATATATAAGTGAGAACAGGAGACTTGAATATGTTTATTTTCATATCAGTTCAGATTTATAAGAGATATATGAGAAGAGAAAACAATCAAATACACTGGCATTCACCATTCCACTTTCAGAAGTAATTTTATTATATAAATTTTAAAGGAATTGAGATTTTTGGGAAGCTGAAGAGAGAATATTATGGCTGTACTGAGTACTACAGTTTTAAAAATGTGTTTTCAATACTGACTTTGTTTGTTGGAAGTTTCCCTACTCATTGTTTTTGTACAGGGCAATGTTTAGTCAACTGTCTAGTTCAATTGTTTCAGGGCAAGTCCTACCGAAAGTGAAGCAGGCAAAGTGAAGCTGGTTGCTTTAAGAAGAGGAATAGATGGAAATTAATGAAGGCAGTCCTTGAAGAGTCAATGAGAACTTTTAAAGTATTGATCCTAGCATTTGGACACATGTGTGGTGCTGCTTGGTTCTTTGCTGCTTTCAGCAGTGAATGTCTTGGGCCAGCACTGATAAAACTTAGTAACTCAGTGATATGCTTATGTAAAACAAAAATCATAAAGATTCATGACCATTTATGAAATATTTAATAAAGAGAATTTTGAAATAATACCCTTTATAATGAGGGGAAATTATCAGTGGGTGGGATCTGAATGCCTGAGATCTTTTGGAGGATATGAGGAACACTCTCTTCTAAAACATTTTGCAGTTGAGCTTTCCACTGGAAAAACATCTAGAACACTAATCAAGAACCTAACTGGGTTTCGTCCCATTAAGTTCCAATTGGAAACTATTTAGAAAGTAGAAAACTGTAAGATTGGGCAGAAAGCTTCACTGATAAATTATATGGGTTTTTCATCAAATGCTTGCTTATGAACTATCCTGAACCTAGCAAATAGAGGAAACACTTCACTTTGCCATCAGATTTGTTCCCACAATTTTTAGATTAGACTGTAGATTCAGTATACCAGTCCTAAAATCTTGTGAAATATCCTAAGAAGTATACTTTTGCAAATGGACAAAAGAAGGGAACCCAGGGTTACATACACCACTGGTGGAGACAGCTGGGGGCAAATATGGACCAGTGTGTGTAGCCTGATGGTAGACGTTATGAATTAGATCAACCTTCCAGAACCTGGTGCTCTCCTAACACCAACGATCCCTGACCATTGTCCATGCTTGCTGAGGCTGAATGGAAGCTCTGGGAAGACTGAATAAGATATATGTCTGCCTCCTTCAAAAACCAACATATGGATGCAGCACAAGTTTCCTTAAACCTGTTGGCACAAAAATATGGGTTGTACTGAACCTAAATGAATAATTATGGCTTGAATCCAAACTTGTACAAAGAGAAGTCTGCTAAGGCGATATGGCTTCCCCACCCGCATCTTACTGCAGGCCCACCCACATCCATCCTATTCAGTATTGGTCCAGAAGATCCCCAAACTTCAAAGGTTGGGAGTTGCTTTTGGATGAGCAGAGATTTCAATGGTCAGAAAGGGCAGGAAAGACCCATTGCACGACCAGGCTCTTTTTGGAGCCATGAATTTGGAGCCCAAGTGTGTAACTAAAATATATGTGTTATCAACATAATGAAACACCTATGATCACCAGTGATTTTTAGATCATCACAATTGAGAGAAAGCTTCATTTATTTAATTTTGGATTTGGTAGGGAAATTTGACCTCACACCCACACTGAACTTGGTTATAGAACCAAAAAAATGGATTTCCCTCCTCTTTTGGATGTTACATGTGTGAATGTCTGCTTTAAATTAGCCTAGTTTGCAAATTTATCTATGGGATGGCCCATGCAACTTTCAGTTCCTTTTCCAACTACAGTTTTATTCTTTCTAATAAAAAAAAATGGAATACATAAAACACCAGGGAGCTGGCCCACAGCTAAAAGCCCTTGTAATTCATTGTCAACCTTTGCTGAATTTGCAAATTGGCAGCTCAAATTGACAGAGGGATGCCAGGTTCTTTGAGCTACTTTTTCCAAATACATCTATATTTGCTGTGCTTTCTCCCTCAATTATTGAGGACACAGTTGACTTCATACAGTATTTTTATTTCACTTTGCCTTTCATGTTCATTCTAGCTGTCATGGTTTTAGAAATAATCATTTTGTATGTTAGCTGGTCAGTTTTGGAAATATAATTTTTGTGTATTAAAAGGGACTTGAATTGAAATGAAAATTAGAAACCTCTGACCAAAGAATAATTGTTATACAATGAGCTTCAATAACCAAGAAGTATGTCAAGCCTCCCCTTCATGGATCACTGCCTTGTCGTGGCGAAGGGGCTTGAATTACTCAGGCAAGCTATGGACAGGTCAAGATGGACAGGTCATAGCGGAAGAGTTTGGACCAAACGTGATCCACCTGGAGAAGGAACTGGCAAGCCGCTCCAGTATCCCTGCCAAGAAAACTCCATGGACAAAGACAACAGCATATAAAAGATATGACGCTGGAAGATGAGCCCCTCAGGTCGGAAGGCGTCCACTTGCTACTGGGGAAGAGCGGAGGACAAGTACAAGTAGATCCAGAGCTGATGAAGCGGCTGGCCAAAGCCGAAAGGACGCTCAGTGCGGATATGCCTGGAAGCGAAAGGAAAGTCCAATGCTGTAAGAAAAGTATTGCATAGGAACCTGGAATGTAAGAACCATGAACCTTGGTAAGCTGGATGTGGTAAAAAGTGAGATGGCAAGAATAAACATTGACATCCTAGGCATCAGTGAACTAAAATGGACAGGAATGGGCGAATTCAGTTCGGATGACTATCATATCTACTACTGTGGGCAGGAATCCCGTAAAAGAAATGGAGTGGCCCTCATAGTCAACAAAAGAGTTGGCGAAAGCTGTACTGGGATGCAACTTCAAAAATGATAGAATGATCTCGATACGAATCCAAGGCAGTCCTTTTAACATCACAGTAATCCAGTTTATGCACCAACTACCAGTGCTGAAGAAACCGAAATTGATCAATTCTATGAAGACTTACAACACCTTATAGAAATGAACACCAAAGAAGGATGTTCTTCTCATTATAGGGGATTGGAATGCTAAAGTAGGAAGTCAAGAGATAAAAGGAACAACTGGCAAGTTTGGCCTTGGAGATCAAATGAAGCAGGGCAAAGGCTAATAGAGTTCTGTCAAGAGAACAAGCTGGTCATCACAAACACTCTTTCCAACAACACAAGAGACGACTCTACACATGGACATCACCAGATGGGCAACATCGAAATCAGATTGATTTATTCTCTGCAGCCAAAGATGGAGAAGCTCTATACACTCAGCAAAAACAAGACCTGGAGCTGACTGTGGCTCAGATCATCAGCTTCTTATAGCAAATTCCAGCTTAAACTGAAAGAAAGTAGGAAAAACCACTGGGCCAGTAAGATTCAATCTAAATCAAATTCCTTATGAATACACAGTTGAAGTGAAGAACAGTTTCAAGGATTTAGATTTGATGGATAGAGTACCTGAAGAACTGTGGATGGAGGCTCGTAACATTATACAGGAGACAGCAACGAAAACCATCCCAATGAAAAGAAAATGCAGAAAGCAAAGTGGCTGACCAATGAGGGCCTTACAAATAGCGGGGGAGAGAAGACAAGCAAAATGCGAAAGGAGATCGTGAAAGATACAGGAAATTGAATGCAGATTTCCAAAGAATAGCAAGGAGAGACAAGAGGGCCTTTGTAAACGAGCATGCAAAGAAATAGAGGAAAATAACAGAATGGGAAAAACCAGAGATTTATTCAAGAAATTGGAGATATGAAAGGAACATTTCGTACAAAGATTAACACAATTAAGGACAAAAGTGGAAAGGACCTAACAGAAACAGAAGACATCAAGAAGAGGTGGCAAGAATACACAGAGGAATTATACCAGAAAGATATGGAGGTCTCATACACCCCAGGAAATGTGGTTGCTGACCTTGAGCCAGACATCCTGGAGAGTGAAGTCAAATTGGGCCTTAGAAAGCCTTGCTAACAACAAGGCCAGTGGAAGTGATGATATTCCAGCTGAACTATTTAAATTTAAAAGAGGATGCTGTTAAGGTGCTGCACTCAATATGCCAGCAAGTTTGGAAAACTCAGCAGTGGCCAGAGGATTGGAGAAGATCAGTCTACATCCCAATCCCAAAGAAGGGCAGTGCCAAAGAATGCTCCAACTACCGCACAATTGCACTCATTTCACACGCTAGCAAGGTTATGCTTAAAATTCTACAAGGCAGGCTTAAGCAGTATGTGGACCGAGAACTCCCAGAAGTGCAAGCTGGATTTCGAAGGGGCAGAGGAACCAGAGACCAATTGCAAACATGCGCTGGATTATGGAGAAAGCCAGAGAGTTCCAGAAAAACATCTACTTCTGCTTCATTGATTATGCAAAAGCATTTGACTGTGTTGACCACAGCAAACTATGGCAAGTTCTTAAAGAAATGGGAGTGCCGGATCACCTCATTTGCCTCCTGAGAAATCTCTATGTGGGACAAGAAGCTACAGTTAGAACTGGATATGGAACAACTGATTGGTTCAAAATTGGGAAAGGAGTACGACAAGGCTGTATATTGTCTCCCTGCTTATTTAACTTATATGCAGAATACATCATGCGAAAGGCTGGACTGGATGAATCCCCAACCGGAATTAAGATTGCCGGAAAAAATATCAACAACCTCAGATATGCTGATGATACAACCTTGATGGCAGAAAGTGAGGAAGAATTAAAGAGCCTTTTAATGAGGGTGAAAGAGGAGAGCGCAAAATATGGTCTGAAGCTCAACATCAAAAAAACTAAGATCATGGCCACTGGTCCCATCACCTCCTGGCAAATAGAAGGGGAAGAAATGGAGGCAGTGAGAGATTTCACTTTCTTGGGTTCCATGATCACTGCAGATGGTGACAGCAGTCACGAAATCAGAAGACGCCTGCTTCTTGGGAGAAAAGCAATGACAAACCTAGACAGCATCTTAAAAAGCAAAGACATCACCTTGCCGACAAAGGTCCGTATAGTTAAAGCTATGGTTTTCCCAGTAGTAATGTACGGAAGTGAGAGCTGGACCATCAAGAAGGCTGATCGCCGTAGAATTGATGCTTTTGAATTATGGTGCTGGAGGAGACTCTTGAGAGTCCCGTGGACTGCAAGAAGATCAAACCTATCCATTCTCAAAGAAATCAGCCCTGAGTACTCACTAGAAGGACAGATCCTGAAGTTGAGGCTCCAGTACTTTGGCCACCTCATGAGAAGAGAAGACTCCCTAGAAAAGACCCTGATGTTGGGAAAGATGGAGGGCACAAGGAGAAGGGGACGACAGAGGATGAGATGGTTGGACAGTGTTCTTGAAGCTACTAACATGAGTTTGGCCAAACTGCGAGAGGCAGTGAAGGATAGGCGTGCCTGGCGTACTCTGGTCCATGGGGTCACGAAGAGTCGGACACGACTGAACGACTGAACAACAACAACAACAACAATGTCAAGCCTTCAACTATTCCAAAGCTGGTCTTTCTATTTTATTTGTATTATTATTCATTCAAGTATCACTTTCCCCAAAGGGGTGTATAGGGTGTTAGGGGAGGGGTAGTATCTCTGGTGGGGGATGTGTTGTGCTCCTTCTGGGATAGTTTGTCCATCTTTGGTCCCCACCCTACACTCAGCTCTCACCATTGGCTCCTAGAAGCTGTCAGCATGTGACAGTGGCTTCAACTGGCTAGCTAAACCAGGTGAGGATAGCCAATGGGTCTCAGACCCTTGGTGAGTCAGAGACTTCCCCTGCATGCAAAGACAGGCTCCAGTGGATTGAGCTGATGAGACAAACAGTAGGTCTAATGGTCAAAAAAGTATTTTCTGCATGAGCTGTAGAGGGGAGTGAGAAGCAAATGGGGCTCATCAACCTAGGAAGGTAGCCTATCTAGGAGAAGAAAAACTCTGGTCCTAACCCCTGCTGCCTTGAGAGATATATTCAGGAGAAGAAAAGGCTAAGGAGTAAACCCTAAACAAATCTGGAGTGGAGACTCTAAGACAGTTGAATGGCACCTTGTATGCCTCCTTCTGGCAACTCCTGTAGCCAAGCTGGTGCCAAACGTATTGCTCTGCTTTCCTTTGGACCACATCAGCGAGGCTGAGAGGGGGGGTCCTGTCATCTGGGCATCCCAGGACATGCAAACACTGCTCAGGCTTGCACTATGGGGCGGTCACTTCGGTACTGCTAACAGAGCAGTTAGACTTTACCCCTGGATGTGCAGTGCACTCCATTGTTTCTCGAGACAGATGCCAACATACTTTCTTGAAAGGATTAAAAGATGTTTGCAGTGCAAAAGAAAATGCAACTTTAAAAAAGCTCTTTTTAAAAACAACACTGACACTACATATGAACAGCCAGAGGAATTATATTCTCAGTTAAATGCCCGATCCAACAGGTTTCTTGCACTTCCTCCAAAACACCTTCAAAGAGGTCTTCTAACATCTTCAGGCAGCAGGTTCCACAACCGTGGGGCAATTGTAGAAGAAGTTTGACTCCCAGCTGTCATGGCCTGTCCTACCATTAGAAAGATTTAGGTGGCTCATGAGTACAGGGAGATGGACATGGATTATGATAGCAACTTCTTGTCCTCACTCATTACTCCTGAGCCTCCAGGCTGTTCTATCTTCCTGAGATGGCAGCCCTAGTGGTGGCAATGCTTGCTTATTGATGGTCTGGGGTGGCTGGCTGACTGGTGTATTTACATTGGAAAGTCAGGACATAAATACTCAAATTAAAAATACATACACCACTTCATCACTGTTCACAGCTGTCACAAAAACAGAATAAACAGTAATGGCTGCTGGTGGGCCTATCGTTTCTGAGTGAGATCATATGGAAAAGACAGACTATAAGATCTACATTTCCATTTGTCAGAATCAGGTTGTTTTAGAAAAGGAAATGTGTAATGAATTGAATGGAAACGTTTTGTCTCAATGAACTCTAATAATAAATATTTGGGCTACACTGTATAAACTCTAGATTCAGTTTTCAAGTTGAAACTAGCAATTCCTGTTCTCCTGAAAGAGAAAAAAGAAAATACCGTATTGGCCCGAATATAAGCCACACTCAAATATAAGCCGCACCTTTAAAATTGGGGGGAAGGGGAACAAAAGAAGAAAATACCCAGATATAAGCCGTTCCATTCCTTGCTGCTCCTGGCTGCATACTGGGGGGGGGGAGCCACACTGCATTTCCAGCAGCCTTTCCTCTTCCTTGCTCTCCCTTCCTGGCCTTGGGAGAGAGGACGGAAGTACACATGGGGCGGGCGCCGCTTTGCTGCGCTCCTGGTGCTGTTTGCCCCATGCTCCTGGCTGCATACCATAAGGTCGCAAATATAAGCCACATTTTAACTTTCCATGGTCAGAATTTGGGGGGAAAGTGAGGCTTATATTCAGGCCACTTGTATGGTAATATCCCTAGCTCATTGCATTTCCACACACCCATATGGTAATCTGACCTAACCAGGGATCACATACTGAATGGGATGCTGTCACAATGCTACACATAGAATTGTAGAGATGGAAGGGGCCACAAGGGTAATTTAGTCCAATCCCCTGCAATGCAGGAATCTTTTGCCCAACATGGGGCACGAATCTACAATCCTGAGGGTGAGTCTCATGCTCTACTGACTGAGCTATCCCAGCACATCTCATAGCCAATTAGATATGCTTGCATGATGATGTCAGCAACAGCAGGTGAGAGTAATTTAGACAAATCTGTAAGCTTTTTTTTTAAATGAAGAATGCCAACAAATGGGGAATACATTTTTTAACATTGCTGAAAACGTTCACATAAAAATTCTGCTCAGCCTTTATAAACTTTTTGATAGAGTAGAGTATAAGATTGGCTTCTGCTACAGTGACATACATAGTCAGTGATATGTTCTAGAGTTTAACCATATGGCTAGCCAGCAGAGCAGAGCACCCTAGCAATGACCCATTTAATAGGAACCTTTTGGAGCAAAATATTTTCTGCTGCATGAGAGATGAACCTCTGTAGGACACCCAAATGTGCAAATCAAATTTTATCCAATGTTTGAATAGTCTGTGATAAATAACTCACAGTAAATTACTATTTATTAAAAAAATAAATATCAAAGAGTTACATGTGACTACAATATGTAGTTACATAACTACATATTACAGAGCAGATTTCCCTGAATTTACACAAATACATGCTTACAAAACTGATGTATCAGAAGATCTCGTCAAACTAGGGCTCAGAAACGGAAGTCTAACATATTCATAGCTGCATTTGAGAGTGGAATCAGCTCACAAACGTTGAGTACACTACCATTTTCAGTTGACTGATGGCCAAATTGATGCTGATCTTTCTTTTTCAGGTTAAACTCATTCATGATTATCCACAGCAGGTGAAAAATGAGTGCTCTTGTAAAACAGCATGAAGTAGAATCTCAACAGCATACTGAATCAGCTAAAGTCCTTTCAATTACTTGTTGATGAGTTCACTCCTTGAAGGCATGTTTCAGAAAGTCTGGTGTGACATTAGACTCCACAAACAATGAATATGTTCCCTAAAATAAGAAAAACAACATTGCCTCAGCCATCAGGCTAATAGTACCGAAACTAACATTTCATTGCAGGTCAACAAAGATCTCAGAATGTTTCAGAGAGCAACACGTATATTGGAAACATTTGAGAACTGAGACCTACTGAGACCTAAGAACATGTGCTCAGAAATGTCCCACTGAGTTCAATGAGACCAATCCCTTCTTTACATCTACCTAATTGCTCGCTGGTGCCTCTGTGGTTGCTTCCATATCACTTCAGGATTATTAAAAAATAACCCAACAACAACCATTTGGCTACGTGGCTCATTCATTCATTAAAAAAATTAACTTTCTGTATTTTCTTTTTGTTTTCTTTTTTGGAATTACTAATTAAGACTCAGACATGGGCATAGCCAGGCAGGCAGGGGGGCAGCTACCCCCCTAAATCATGCAAATAAATAAAAACACTTGACAAAAAGTAGACATAGAATATTTTAAATTGAAATGTTCGCTGAGATCACTTGGATGATGTTGTGGTGCATTCTAGAGACACAACTGGCAACACAACTGAGCGATAGGCATGGCTTCTGTGAACTGACCAATCGCATCATAGGTAGCTCGGTGAGTGTCCTGGCCCCACAACAGAAATCCTGGATACACCCATGGACCCAGATTCAGCATATATCTGTATTTCATGGATAACATAGTATCCTTCAGATTTTTCTGGACTCCAGCCTCAGCCAGCATAACCAATGGTCTGGGATGGTAGTATTTTAGTCCAGCAATAAATATTTGGAGAACACCATGTTGGTTACCCTTGCTCTAAGTAATCAAAACAAGGCTGTGAACCACAAACTCCAAGAAGGGCTGCCTTTCTCCTGCTGGTGCCACTGTTTTTTTCCTGGATTAGGCTGAACTGGTAGAATATTCTGAAATGCCTTCTTAGAAAAGCTACAAAGAAAGGTTTAATTTAGCAGGTTTATTTTCAGTGTGCTTAGTAAACCAAGCTAAAGAATTTGAAATTGCAAAACTTACCGAACACTTATTTGCAATTAACATGCAGTCATTGGGCCAATTACATTCTCACAACACACTTCCACGCATGCAACAAAACATCCTCTTCCTCTTCCCCACAGTCCTCCATGCACCCTCAAAATTTGTTCCAAAGAGCTGAGGAACAACAATATATAACATGTCCTTAAGATGCACGAAAAGATAAGCAATGTCATATTTAGATACTTTAAGATGAATACTATTTTTAATTTGACAATACAGCCTAGAACTTGGTCTCCTGTCACTATTATTTGCCCTAATTCCTCAGCTGCTCATCCTGAGGAAACTGGACTAGGGCAGACATAGGATTTTACCCTACACCTTCTGCTGTCCATACAGATGCAAAGAAGTCATTCAGCTTTTCTTCGGTCTCCTTTTCCTCCTTTAACAAACCTTTGGCTCCCTTATCCTGCAAAGACCCAATCAGCTTCTAACTGGTTTCCTGCTTCTAAGGTATTTAGATCATTTGTTATTGTTGGTCTTAATGTTTGCAGTGATGCACTCCCTGAATTCTCTCCGGGCCCCAATCCTCATTGTTGGCTTGCATTTCTTTTGCCCAAGGTTGTATTCCTTTTTGTTGTTCTCATTTGAAATGCTTCAGTAAGAAATGTGGGAGTAGAAAGAGGAGAAAGGTCTGTGGGAGGAGCTGGGAACAGGAGTCATGGGAGAAGCAAAGTAGCTCTGTAAGCCTATGTAAAACAATCCACCACCCACAGGCATTTAAGCTTTGCTAAGTTTGTTGGTGCTTAATAGAAACTGGCCATCAGTTTTCAATCCTTGCATCCATAAGGTTACAATATTTTCAGAAAGAAGAAAAGAAAAGGCTGAGACTATGGGCACCAAGGTCCATGAAAAATATCAAATTTTGCGCATGGCAATCTTGTAGATATGAGAAGATGCATTTGGCTCCAGCTGTAATTAGCGTACAGCACAGTTTGGAGTCAAGCTGTTTCCCCCTAATAGTTGAATCATGGGTTTACACAGATTGTGAAGCTGCCATTCCTTCTAATAGAGATTTATTTACTGGCATTTAATTCATAAAGAAAATTAATGGTATTCATCAGAGTACTGATATTTTTTAATAAGAGGCATTAGTATGGTTAGCTCTTTCTGGTTCTCATTCCTCTTCTTATGAAAAAAAGAAAAAAGCCCAGAGGGAAAGAGATTTAAGACCTGGGGCAATGGTAGGATTTATCTTCTTTTATCAGAATTTCAGCCCAGGAAGTGTCACCAGCAAAAGGGATTAATATTTAGTTTTTCTGACAGTTTAAAAAAAAAAAAAGAGGAGGGAGGGAAGATTTGGATAAACTGCAAAGCTGCCGGCAGAGTAAAACATTTGCTCTTGATTTAAGATGGAAAATTCTGTAGACAGGGCTTGTTGTTTTTTGCCAAGCTTCAGCCCTCAAAGCTTTCACCAGTCAAATAACCCTGGAGGGTTAATAGCTGGTAGACGTCCACAGGCAAAAGTAAGAAAAATGAGTTCATCAAGGAGCTGTATCATGCTTCCAACATGTGGCAAAGTAAGTGCCTCTTCACCATCTGTTACTTGTGTGACTATTTTATTATGTAAATGTTCGTACACATTGCCATCTAAACAAAGAGAAATTGCTTCTCCAGCAGTGTGTTGATGCTGCCAGGCATCTTTGTGTGCCATTATATTTCCTCCTCTCCCCTCCCCCCCCCCAAATGTGGCAGACAGAAAATCTTGGCTTCCATTCCTCCAGATTCTTCACACCACAATTAGTGAAAAAGAAACAGAACAAATACTATAAAATTAGAACAAATCTGTTTTTCATTAATATTTCTCAAAAAATATTAGACAGCGAAAAAGGATGTAATACGTAGACCATAGGCACCTAGGAAGGTGCCTTTATTCTGAGTCAGAACTAGATGGACCAATGCTGTTTATACCAACTGGTAGCAGCTCTCTATATCCTGAAGCTGGGTACTGGGCAAGTGATTTGGGATGATCCACATGCAGGAGTAGCTGGATTTGTTTCATGTTAGTGTATGCCGGCACAGCTGGGCAGAGAAATGTTACGTGTGACAGGAGGGCAGTACACAGAGACAACACTGGCCATTGCTATGATCATAGCAACTGGAACTAAAATTGCAGCAATAGTTGTAAGTGTCACGTACTCCCTCCCTGCTCATAATTGCTGGGAGTAAAGCAACAATGCTTTCAATAAGTTAGCCTGAACCAGTGTGTGTATAGGCAACCTATTCTTCCCTTGCTGATTCCTTCTTCAGTAACTGCTGACATGTACATTGTTTCTCAGGTTTCACTTCCTTCCTGTTCAAGTCAGTTAGTCTTAGACCTTTTGTTTGACTTCATGACTCCGTGATAGTCACATCTAAGCTTATACTTAAACTTTTTTTATTCTTTCAACCAGCAGTCTTACCAGACTATTTTTTTCAGCACACTACAGCCATATATACCCACATTCAACCATATTAACATTGTCTTGTGCAGTTGCATACCTGATGATTGCATGGATAAACAAAGAAAGCTACTGATGTTTTACAACTTAGTCATTGGATAGGACAAGATGTCTTTATCGGATGAGCTGCTTCTTTTTGAGGCTCAAATAACAAGTGGTGTGTTTGACTGAGATGCTGTACATAGATGCTTGGTTGCAAGGAAATCCAATTGGTCTTGTTGCACTCCACCCAACCTCTGAGCATTGCAAGATTCCAGCGGTTCTAGGGTCTGTGTTTCCTTTGGAAATGAGGCACAGTGGAGATTGTGGTGCCTTTATGATAGATGGTTTATTTACACATATATACAACCCAAGCCTACAATGGAGGAGCTCACAGCATTAACAGTTCAAGAGGGTCCTGCTTCTCCCATAACTGTAACCTTGGATTCAAAGTGACCTTAGCCATGGCTCTGACCCTCTCTCCAGCTTGCTGCATTTTACAGACTTTTGCCTTTACAAGGCTGCAACCTTTCTCTCCTAGCTCACACCATGCAAAAACTCCAATCCTAAACTCAACTCCAAAACTTTACTTCAAAACTTCAAAACTCTGGGTTGAGGGAGGGGCACCTCCCATTTGACTTTCTTAATGACCCCTTACCTTCTCTTTTCTTTCTTAATGGCTCATCTCCCAGGTGATTACCAGGCTGGCCTGACTATTCCAGCAACTGTGCTGGATCCAAGAATTAGAAGGCGGGTCCAAGTATTCAGCCTAACCTCTCAAACTCATAACAGTATGATTCTTTTTTTAAAAAAATGGGGTTGGGATAGATGACATAAACAGAGAGTCCATGTGAATTGACCAAATATGAGCATTTTATTGGAACAGATATATATATAGAGAGAGTATGTGTTTAAATATTCACCTCCATACTTACAATAAGCTGTTAGGGTTTCAGCAGACCAATTCCCCTTCCTCTCCTCTCAGTTTTCCATTGTTTACTTCCACTGACCCTCTAACATTCTATATTTCAACTGCTCTGAAGTAAAGACTTGGTTAAGAAACTTGCATGATCTACGTATGTAATGTCCAGTCCCTGAGACTCTTATTTTCACTTCCTCACATTGGTGTTCAATGTGAACTTGAAAGTTCCATCTTCAGATAAGGAGGTGAATTGCCAGATAAGGAGGTGTGTTTTTTTTTTAAAAAAAAAGAATTTAGCAGAAACTTCCATCAGCGGAACAGAGAAGAAGGCAACTTCCACCAATTTCCCTTCCCCTTTGCAGTCCACAGTGTCACCTGCACTGTTCTGAAGGCTCTCTAGAGCAGATTTTGAGGGTGTGCAGACGGGAGAGGAAAACAGCAAACACGTCGTCCTTCTCCATTCCACTGACAGAAGCCTCTGCTGAACCAAATAACATTCCATCAGCATGAGGGACACTATTGTTCAATAATCCACCATGTTGTTTAGAGTGAACTCGGCCTTAGAGAGGGAGATTCAGTGTTGCAAGGACTAGAATCATGAAGAATAACAAACTGATCAAACAGATATTTCCTTCTTTCTGTTTCATTTTGCTTTTGCCTTGTGACAGAAATTATTGGGGTTTTGGGGGGTGGGGAAGAAGTAAAAATTCATGTTATATTCAATATTTATTTTTACTCTTGGGACTTCATGCTGTCCGCTAAGTCCAAGCTTTGATGGAACTTCAGTGTATGTAATACAAGAGGGTAGACTGCACTCTGTGGAACTGGACTTTTATGTTAGCGCACAAGGACTACTGTCTGGAAAGCAAAATATGAGCCGCTTTGTCTAGCATTCTGATTGTATATTAGCATAAAATTACCAATTTAAATTAAAATGTAATTATCCTAACTGCCAGTAGCGATTAAAATAAATATGAGCTAGACTGTACCCTCTGAAAGCCCACTGGACTTACAGCATTGGCCCTTAATCAAAACTTGCCAAGGACACAAAAGCTTTCAGTAATCTATGCCAAGCTATCTTGGTTTTGCCTGAAGCACCCTTCTGGTGGCATTTAAAACACCTGGTGCCCTAAGGAGAAAAAAAAAAATCCATTATACACTACCCACCCCCTCGTTCTCTTTTTCAGCCATCTATGTACCAAGACTGGTGTCTGCATTGCTGATGGCAGAATAATATTATTTTATGCAAAAAGCAACTTGAAAAGTAAATTAATAGTTTTAGCAATTTGTTCAATCCCTGGCACCCAAGTGGTTATCTGCATGAACAGACTTCCTCATTGTGTGTTTTATGTGGCTTAATATAATTAAACTATCATTGCATGCATTGATTTAATTTTAAATCTTAATTTGATAAGTGGGGAACGTGTACATTCTAAGTGTGGGAGATTAATTGATACTTCAAGTGCACTTGGACAGAAGTAATTGAAGTCACTGCCAGGCTCAGCCAATTTGCTGATTTAAATGTGGCTACTGATTTCATTCTGTTTGTATGTTTCCTTATACTTGGAGATATCAGTTTACCCTGACTTAACCATGGCAAAGAATTTAACTTTAAGATAACCAACTACTGCTGCAGCTGCATTGATTAACTTGGTTTCCTATTAATGTGCTAAATTTTGTAGTAGTAGTTGGGACATACAGTATTTTGCAGCAGAGCAAGTAATAACTAAATAAACCTTGGCACTAAGACATGTCCTAACCACTCTTTAATGGGCTCTCCTTTTTATCACTCCATAATTTGCTCTCTCATTGTGTGTGTGTGTGTGTGAGAGAGAGAGAGAGAGAGAAATGCATGTGCAGCAAAGGCTGTACTTTTATTCCTGTCCAGCTGTGAAATGAATATGAAAATAGTATTGTTTGTAAACCAGAGTATAAAGATGGTGTCGGATTAAAAAAAAATACAGTTAAATATTTGGATTATATGCATAAAATCACATTCTGGATTAATCCAAAATTATTCTCTTTCATAGGCGCTATAATCACATTCACTACATTGATTGGAATGGCCATTGCACATGTGTCAAGCCACTGGAAAAGTGTGAGAAAACATTGTCCCCCACCCCTGTCATCACTATTCCATCTGCGAATACAAATGAACTTTGCTAAGAGTAGCTGCCACAGGTTATAAGTACATTCCAGGGATGATGAGAAGACATAAGACATATCTGTGTCTTAAGGGTACTTTTGCACATGCTTAGGGCTCATTCACCACTTTCCTTAGTGAAACCTGTGGTTTAGCACTGAATTGGAGACAAGGGAAATCAGGTTTTTCATGAATGCTTTCTCTGCAAAGGGCAAGCAGAAGTGTGGACCATCTCTGCTGAAACTTGCTTAGCTTCACCTACTTGACCAAAGTTCTGCAGAGCATTGGAGCGCCTGCCAGAATGGACTCTGAGAATCCACAGCATTCCTAGTCCAATGGGAAATCTGGCTATATCTCATGACCACATCAACTGTTTTAGGCTTGCTTGTTGAAAACCTCACCATCTAAATATTTGATTATGATGACTGATCATCTGCTCTGCAGCTCTATGTCAACTTCAAATAAACAATATATTTCCATTGGATGTGCCCCCCGTACATGTCATATACCACAGATCCTAATAAATAAAATTATATTATTTTGACATTTTATGTATTCATTTCTTTTCCTTTTTGGCTGCTTTAATAAGCATATGGATACAGGATATAAGATGGAGATGGAGAACCCTTTTTGAGCTGAGGGCTATCTCACCCCAGTAGAAAGCTGTTTAGCTACTCACCTCAACACCTGCATAAGTTCTGTCTACAGCCAAGATTTTCAAACTGATAATCTAGTGACAATTCTCTGATTCCCCCCTCAACCTTTACTTTTATACTGACTCTTGCCATTCAGCTTGCCTCACTTTGTATAGTTGGCTAACATTGGAGACAACCACTGGGACTTATAGATATGGGAGGAAATTGTTCCTTAAGCATTTCTGTCATGAGTTCCTGGATTTCTGAAAGTGACACAAATGTTTGTTCTACTGAATATCTGTCCTTCCACTTTGAACATGTGGCACATAATAACCTCAACAGCTGTGAAACCAGTAAGAATGTTTCTGAAGAAATGTAATCACAAGCAATAAGCAAGCCTGAAAGACAAGAAGCTCAGTATTTTTGACATGAGTTCAAAAGACTTGATGCTTGGCCTAACTTATTTGGTTTGACAATGAGGCTGAATACTTTCTCTATTAGTGGTCTTGTAAAATTTCCAGAGCTTCTGAGTTTATGTGCTCAAAACACTGCACATGTAGACCTCCTCCCCTCACTGATCTGTTGAGGTATTTATTTCTGGCTCCAAGCCCAACCACAGCTACAAAGGGTATATTTGTTTTAAAATAAGGCCTAACATTAAAAATCAGAGTAAAAAACATGATTCCAACTTCTTATAGTTTACCAAAATCACTTGTGTTGCTTCTTTACATCTTCCCTCCCCCCTCTCTGTATTTTCTCTAGCTTGTATTGTTTCCATTTAACTATACTCTCTTTCATTTTCTTCTCTAATCTATCTTGATGACAAAAAGGGACGCTTCTGAAATTCTGAAATGGTGAAAAACAAGCTTTATCCAGGGATTGCAACTCTTTTCAAGTCTCACCTGTTCATCACAGGATTAATTCTTCTGCAAAAGCAGACCTGCTCCCTGGGCATATAATCTCAGAAGAGAACACATGAATGTATACACCACCCAGATCTGCTGGTTTTTGGATAAGATGACTTGCCTGTGACTAGAGCTGGGTCAGGGCATATTGCTTCAACTTAAACTGAAATGTATTCCAAATTCAACATTTGGGGCATGATCATTTCCTGCCTTAAAACATAAGAAGCTGGTGCCTATTGCAATTGTTGGGGCCGATAGGACAGCTAGTGGTAGGCTGAGCTAGAGTAGGTACACGGTCACACTTTCATAATAAGGCAATTGCGTGTTAAGACCCAGAGACCTCCCCCCTAAATAAACACACATTTGACTCAATTTTTAGTTTTGGTTTATGGCAGAATTTAGGCCACAACTTTATTGATTACAGAAAAGTGAGTGGTTGCATAGGCTCTGGTTCGACTAGCTCCCTGTACTCTTGCAGGTAGCACTGACCCAGAGCTCCATCATCGGTCAGCCAAGGGTGAACACCTGAGGTAGGTGAAAAGCCCGGGAACAGACTCTTTTCACTCCCTGGATGCTCCCCTGGACTCAGGCATGGGCACAACCCTCAAGCAAACCAAGCTGAGTCCCTGGATTCCTTTAACAGAATACCCTTCACATAGGGATGGAGAGACCGTTCTCCTATAACTATCACCTGAACCAGAGCCTATTCACAACCTTACATGTTGTGACGATTTGCTACATGGCAGGAAAAACCCAAATGGCAACAGCCAATCAGCCAAGTGGGAAAAATTCCTGCCATGCCCCTGTCCCAATGACAGACAAGACATGACGGCATAGCAAGGTCAATCGCAAAATGCCCTAAAAGTAGGGAGAGGTGGGCGGGTGTTCCGATGCACAAGCCAAAAGAGAAAGCTCTGGGTCACGTGCATGGGTATTTATAGTCCCTCGGTCCGTTTGGACTGCACCCTATTGGCTAGATTAAACCCAGCAATGAGGGACCTACCAATCGGGTGTTGTGGCTGTCCAATAGACCTACCCACAACCAGGAGGTCAGTCTCCAAGTCTCACTGCAACACGTACCCTCTTTTAGAGAGGACACGATTTTGCATTACATGTACAAAGAAAAGGAAATTCCTCAGAGTTCAATGAGACTTGTGAGATGAGTCAAAGAGATTTTGAAAGTTACGCTACCTCCTGAATTCCATTCACTGTTACCACCCACAGAGTTTGGTCTAAGACAATGGTATAAGATAGCACAGCCTTTGGAAAAACCTATTTGCTCTTTCCCTGGTAAGTTTAGATATTTCATCCGGGCAAGTAATTTAAGTAAAAGGTGCTTAGCATAGATTTTCCCTATCACTGACAGTAGACTTATCGGTCTGAAGTTCTTTGGTTCATCCGGATCACTGATTTTTGAAGACTGAATTAATTATTGATCTAAGTCATATTTCCTTTACTTTTGGAAATTTCCCCTGGATGTCAATTCTGCCTTTGAAATCCTGGTAATGTCCAGAAAAATCCGGACTTTTGAAGCCCTATGCTACTGTTCATATTGCCAGGGAATAGGGCACTGATAACATTAGACAGAAACTTTGTCACAACCGGTTGTTTCACCCTATAGAACTGGGATTTACCCACTTCTGACTGCCGTTATTCTATTGTTTGAACCTATTTTGATCACATGTAGCTAGGGATTAATCAAGTAGTCCCTGTCCATTACACACAAGTAGTCTGCCAAGTCTGTTTGATCCAAAGTCTGCACAATTTAAAAAAAAAGAAAAACAATTTTTAAAATCCATAAACTTTTAACAGATCAGCATTGTTTTGGAAGTATTGATGAGGTGGTTTGAGAACTTATTTCTTTCTTTTAAACTATTTTTAGCTGCTAGCAGCAGCCTTTTGAAAAAAATTGTACCTCTTGTAAGAAAGGATTAGCTTTCTCCTCAACCCATTCCAGATCTATTTTGAATTAACAATTGTACGTGGCAGGGAATGTAGGATATTAATATTGAAGGAAACACATTTATAGCACCATGATAAAATTTGTAAAATGTAATTAAAAACTGTTATACTTCTTTGTTCTCTAGATTGAGTAATAACATAAACAAACATGGGACATGATTCGGCCAGAATTAAACACTTTTAAGTAACATTGATTTAACTAGGCACTTACTTACTATTTCAGAGAAATCAATAGAACTTAAAAACACTTTGCTTGATTGGCTCATGACCCTTAAAATATTTAAAAGACAGCATTCTAAATAGACACGAGAAGACTGTCAAGGGATTGCACTGATTTTAGTTCAGGAGTCAAGAGTCTTTGGCCTTCCAGGTTTTGCTTGACTACCACTCCCATCATCCCTGAGTACTGGCAATGCTGGCTCGGGTTGCATAGCAACATCTGGAGGACCACGATTTCTGCTTTAGTCTATTAATTTGTTTGTGTGTTCATTAAAAGTTAGATGCATTTACATATTATGTTGCAGAGGTCATTGAAGAAACTGAAGGAAGGCAGTATCTTTCTAATGTGAAATCTTAATAATTACCACTCCCCACTTCAAATGGGGGGCGCCTTTTGGATGGTTGCATGCAGCCCCCCGGATCCCATTGCGACTCCTGGTAGTTAGGGCTGGCTTCATCCTCCACAGGCTGGATACCTGGAGGTCTCCGCCTACCTCAGCCAATCGCCCAATCCCGCCTGGGGAGGCGTTGCCAGGGGATTAGCCAGGTAAGGGGAGGGACCGCCCTGCCCACAAAACAGAAGGTGAATCTTACCTGCGAAGCGGCAATCGGCTCCAGAACTTCTCTCACCCTCCCCTCCCTCAATTAAGTCTTCTTTTGCAGGTTAAACTCTTCTCCACAGGTACGCAGGCGCTGCTATGTCAGGGTTGCTGTTGAAGGGCTAGAAAGGAATTTTCCTGCATTGGCAGGTTTTGCCTTTCCTGTAGCAAAATGTCACAACTTTGGCAGTTTCAGGCCTTGGGCGGAATCCTTTAGTTTATCTTCCTAAATTGGGGGGGGGGGGCTGAAATGGTGACCCATACCCCCTTGCAGCGGTGATACCAGGGTTCCCCATTAAAGGGGTCTTCAGGAGAGGCATTGACCATACGCCGAGAGGTTGTCATTGCTCTCCCCTCCAGTGGTGGTGAAATGGGGGGGGCGGGCTCTCTGCTTCAACATATGTTTTCCAGAGCCAGCCCAATCCCCACACATTCTGGATAACCCTGAAGAAGAAGAAGAAGAAGAAGAAGAAGAAGAAGAAGAAGAAGAAGAAGAAGAAGAAGAAGAAGAAGAGTTTGGATTTGATATCCTGCTTTATCACTACCCGAAGGAGTCTCAAAGTGGCCAACATTCTCCTTTCCCTTCCTCCACCACAACAAACACTCTGTGAGGTGAGTGGGGCTGAGAGACTTCAGAGAAGTGTGACTAGCCCAAGGTCACCCAGCAGCTGCATGTGGAGGAGCAGAGACGTGAACCTGGTTCACCAGATTACGAGTCTACCACTCTTAACCACTACACTACACCACATCACTACACTACACCGGCTGGGGACTGGGAAGGATAAATTCCCAAGGCCTGAGCCAAGGGATCACTACATCTGAAACTTTATAAAGTTGTGTCCAATTTTAATCCCATAGCACATTGTCTTGAGTCATTATTCCGCTCGGGGGTCGCCTGAGGGGGGGGGGGCTCTGTCTGTCCATGCAATAAAAATTAATCACATTGTTAACAGGAAAAAGAATGTCAATAGTTGCTTTTTTATCAGTTTAGGCATCTGAAATATGTACGATTTAGTTTTTGAAGGTGGATCCAAATAAAAACTGCTGCTTTGCTGATGTTTGTTTGTCCTGTGTTGGTTTGCGATTGCAGAGCAATGTGGAAGCAGTTGGGCTCTAAAGTTGAGCAAGTCTATTTTAGTGCCCAAGACCCCACCTTCCATTGAGAGCCGGGATTCTTTCTTTGGAAAAAGCAGGTGTAGGGACAATTCTGGCTAACAGCTGGCTACAATGTTTCCTTGAAACATTTTCAGCCAGTCTACACATGAATGCAAGAGTGGCTTGAACTGTGCTGTTTCAACCTGTATTCATCCTGGAATTGATAATCAGTTGTGTCAGCCCTAGGAATTGGAACTGATTTCAAGAATTATTGTCCCCTCTTGTCAAAAGAGTTGACAATACTTATTATTTCTATGTATAGCTGAAGGAGGAAGATCTTAGTGCACAGTACGTGTATTTTGGCTGCTCTTTTAATTTGCAAGAGTAGCATCCTGACATTTTATAGTTTATCAACCAAATATAAGGACTTGCACTTTCAGAAGGTCAAATCACTGTGGATTTTATCAGAGGTGTTAGGGAATTGGAACAGAGATTAAAAGATTAATAGATCTTATCTTTGCTAAGGAGTAAATTCAAGGACTTCAAATAACACTTCTAGATGGAAAAACTGTGATTTATTTTTCATATTAGGATGTGTCTGAAAGGAAGACATGAAGGGTTATTTTAAACAAGGCATTCATAATTGATCAGACTTTCTCAGTTCTAGAAAGATCCTCAAAATAGTTTTCTAAATAACTGAAAATCCAAGTTATATAATTTACAAAATGAGCTAAAGCACTTACTCAAACTCGGATATGCTCAAAATGTATAATAATTTTGATATAGAATATTCCAAAAACTCAAGTTTCCCAATAGAATAATGGGCTTGTGTGAGAGATGATTTAAGCCTAAAATTTTGGCATGAAACAGCTGACTTTTATTTATTAATTTTAATTTGGTAAGTAGGTATAGTTTTAGGAGATCTACACAGCAGTTCCCATCTTGGGTATCAGGCAGCATCTACAGGGATGTATGTCATGTGCTCTTTCACGCTACAATCCATTATATTTATTACACTTACACTTACCCAAAAGACATTTGGGAAACATCTAGCATCCCAAAAGGATCCCAAAAGCTCAGAGCTGCAAGCTTAATGATAAAACCTGCATAGTGTACATTGTTTGGAAAGTCAGTAAAATATTGAGGACAGGTTGTATTGGCTCAGAGAGTAGCAACCAATGGTAAAAAAACAACAACCCAAAAAACAGAATGTTGGAACATGATCAATGCTGATCAATACGTGAAATGTTTTATGGGTTTGGCTTCATATTATTTTAGATTTAAAGAGAGCTTTGCTGCCATTGCTCTCTCAGTATTTTGACTGTCAAAAAAATAGAGAACTAAATTCAGTTGTTCCTAGTCCTGCCAGGTAACCTTTCTGGAATATACAAGTCAATTTATGACTGCCCTTGTATTTATTTCTATATTTCCATTTATTTATTCAATTTATATATCACCCTTCCTCACAAAGGACGCCAGCCAGCAAACACAATGATAAAACAATTGAAACACAAAAAATCATCTAAAAGTAAGTACTGTCTTACTGTGATGTCAACGTGCCATTTATTCTTTCATCTTTCCAAGGTATTTTGAATTTTGTATTATGTATGCTTTTATAATTACAAGTCACTTTGAGACATTTTATGTAATAAGTGATGGATAATTGTTGTTGTTGTTGTTGTTGATGATGATGATAAGAACTTTTGTATGTGAGCTGTGGATTTGCTCTCTTCTATCCCAAATGGTAGGTGGTTATGAGAAACTCATTGTTTATGCCAGCTAAGACCTATATAAAGCAGAGCAGAGATACATCAGCTACCTGCTGTTAACAAGACATTGCCAGAAATTCTTAGGGTAGGATAGGTTGCTCAGTACATGATACCCATCTCCTATGGATACCCTATGGATAGTTTTCTACCCGGACCTTCCGTCAAACTTGCAGCAAAAGGGACGTTCTCCTATTTTCCTGTTTATTACATGATTTCCCTCTTGCACATGCCTGCCTGTATGCCTAGCAGTCCCAAGAGTCATTTCCTCAAGTGTTCATCTTCTTTTTCTTCCAGGTAAATCACAGCCCATGGCTGTTCCTGTTCAGCTGCTTTTAGCTTATTTACATCTTTCTCCAACTGTTGAATGGCTGTAGGAATATTCTTTGTAGTAGAGCTTTCATCAGATTGGCAAGATCAATCCTTCTTCTCTGAAGTGTGTAATTGCACTTGAGTCATAGATTGGTGCCTCACTAATTCTACCTTGCTTGCTTGTGCCACGACTTTATCCAGTGTTTTATGCTTCAACAGTCTCTGCTACATTTACTGATCACCCTGCAATTGATCACCCCACAATTGATTGATCACCCTAGGTTGCAAACTGATATATTCCAACATGTCTGGTATATAGGGGGTCATAGTGGTATAGGCTGTTAGCCAAGACATTGCAGGCTTTGTGTCAAGGATGTTTCACCTTTCTGGTCTGTGATTTAAAAGTTTAGTGAGATACCATTCAGAGGAAGTTGTTAGCTCTAGCACTCTTTGCAAGTTGGTGGCCAATTTGGTTATAATTTTTACTGATTCTGGAATTCAGTCCCTCATTGGGTTCACAAGCTTTCCCTTGCAACACCCCTTAAAAAGTCACATTTGCATTAAACTGTGCAGCAATTTGAAATTGTTCAATCCTGTTTTGTCCCCCACCACTGCAGCCTAGTTGGAGATGCTGCATGTGAGCAGAAGCTCAACCACTGAGCATTTTCAAATCCTGTTTGCTGCCACCAAATTGTAACAGATGTATTCTTAATAGGGCCTGGCTAGAATCTTCCACATGAACCCACAGCAAAACAGGACAGACTACTTTATTATTATTTTACAAGCAACATCTCACATGCTCAAGACTCTAAGCTGTTCAGAAAAGACAATCTAAGATATTCATTTAAAAATACCAGTAAAAGTAAAATGTTAAAAGCGAGTGAAATAAAATAAAATCAGTAATTTTAAAACAAATTTACTTTTTAAAATCACATGCTAAAATTTCATGGCTGGTTAGGCTTGCTGGAAAAGAATTTTTTTTTAGCAGGCACTGAAAACAATGCAGCAAAGGCACATTAGAAGATCAGTTTCTTGCAAGTGCAGAATGAAACATTATGTGACACTTGTAAAACTGCCAACTCCACAGATCTAAGTGGTTGATTGGGCAAATGGCAGGTCTAGGGGAGCGCGGCCACTTCAGTTGCACTGGGCATGGAGTTTCTGGGACACCACAATAGGTGTTGCAACTATGTTGTCCAATGGAAGAAGAAGAAGAAGAGTTTGGATTTGATATCCCGCTTTAATTTCAGATAGGAGTGATTGACAATGATTGATTGGCCCTTGCAATTATTGCTTCTTTGATGGGTGCTCTGGGAAGTAATCATGTCATTGGCACTTTCCACATATCAACATTTTATATTGCCAGAGTTTCACAGAACACAAAGAAGCATCAAACATGCCAGTCATGTAACTTAAGAAGGCTTTCATGACCAGAAGGGTCAACTGCCTAAAGAAAAAAGGGTAAAACATTATTTTGGACCAATTGTGTACTTAGGACATGGAAGAGGATACAGCAGGAGGCCGAAGGGCCTAAATTCCACTCCAGGGTGTAGGGCTCTACAATTTTACCACAACACAACTTCTAGGAGAAAGTAGGGTCAATGGATGAGCCAATCAACACTATTCATTAAACTGGCCTACACATAAGTCCTCCTTTCTCCTCTGTTGTAGAAATTTGAGGCCCCCAACAACTTTCTGTCTCTCATTTTATGGGACCAACACAGCAGCAACTTTCTGATAAGGTTATCGTGCATTCACTCTCTACACTACTGAGCCAAAGCTGTAAACATGTACCCTAGCATGACTGCATAAATGTAATTTATCCAAATTTCTTCCAATATATTTCCTACAACTGTACTCTTCAAAAACAGAAACAACATATATGTAAGGTTTTTTTTTACATGCATACTTTTAAAACTGTCTCAGTAATAATCTCCACATCAACTCAATATAATTACTATTCATTCATATAAATAGGTTGGAGAATTTCTCTTTGGTGTGAGATGCATTTGCGTGGACAGGAGGAGTCCCCCAAACCCCAGGCGACCCCCGAGCAGAATAATGACAGAAGACAACATGCTATGGGATTAAAATTGGCCACAACTTTATTAAGATTCAGGTGTAGGGAGACCTTGGCTCAGGCATTGGGCGTTTATCCTTCCCAGCCCCCAGCCGGGGATCTGGGAAACTTCAGGGTTATCCATAATGTGCGGGGATTGGGCTAGCTCTGGAGAACATATGTTAAAGCAGATAGCCCGCCGCCCCCGCCCCCCGTTTGCCGCTACTGGTGGGGGAGAGCAATGACAACCTCTCGGCATATCGCCAATGCCTCCCCCCAAGACCCCTTTAACGGGGAACCCTGGTATCGCTGCCGCATTGGGGGCGTGGAGTCACCGCCCCACTCCCCCCCCCCATTTAGGAAGATGACTAAAGTATTCCGCCCAAGGCCTGAAACTGCCAAAGTTGTGACAAATTGCCACGGGAAAGGCAAAACCTGCCAATGCAGCGAAATTCCTTTCCGGTCCTTCAACAGTGGCCTGACATAGCAGCGCCTGTGTACCTGTGGAGAAGATGTTAACCTGCAAAAATAAGCATTAATTGACGGAGTGGAGGGTGGGAGAAGCTCGGGAGTCCGGCTGCTGCTTCCTAGTAAGCTACCTTCTATTGTGTGGGCTAGGTAGTCCCTCCCCTTACCTGGCCAATCCCCTGGCAACGCCTCCCCCAGGCGGGATTGGGCACTTAGCTGAGGTAGGCGGAGACCCCAGGTATCCCTCCTGGGGGAAGGCGCAGCCAGTTCGTACTACCAGGTGTCGCCCAGGAGCTCAAGGGCCTGCGCGTGACCACACAAACGTTGCCCCCCATTTGATGTGGGGAGTGATCATTATAACCAAATGCCCTATTGAAGACACTGTTTACAAGTAAAATGAATTGCAGACATGTCTGTCATCCAGAAGCAGCATAACAGCAATGTATGGGAATATAAGAAAACATGGTTTTAAATCATGCTTTCACAGACCCACTTTGCCATAATGATCCAAAATTCCATAAGATGATATGAAGACAACAAATTCCATGAGATGATAGGAAGACAACAATCTTGGCAGGAAAATAAGATGTTTCAAAACCATCTCTTTATCTGTCACGTTTATTTTCCATTAGCTCCCCTGCCACTTTCAACAAGTCACTATCAATCATTTGTTTGCTAAATGTTTCTGAAAGCTTAGAGAACCATATGAACTGCTACTGCTGTTTGACCTCTCACACTCAAGGTTAATGGACGTTCTTTGCAGAGTCAGAAAAAAAAGCATGGCTTTAAGCTAAACTAACCTGTCAGGGACAGCCAACCACGAATGGACCCAAAAATATCAATGCTAGTCAAGGTAATTCAAAGCAAACAAACCCACCATTTTAAAGTCCCTACAGCTGGATTTTATTCTGCTGGTTTCAGAAGGCTGATCCTCTTTGTTACTAAATATCACATTTTTGCATGCACTTTCAAGTATCTTTGAAATGACTTATTTTATGAGGTGAATGTAAAATTCTTGCATCAAATGGTTATGATTTTTGTAATCTAGGCCTAATCTAGGACCTGGAAACCTGAATTTACTTGTTGAAAAAGGAAGCAGTAGTGACATATAACACCTAGATAAACAGAATAAGGTTGAATTTTTATTTACTTCCAAATGGAAAGGCATTTTTGGGGGGGACCAGGCTTGATATTTCACTTCAACTGTGTGGCATATAGACTTTATTAATTAGCACATCATATTAGTATGGCAGCACGCAGTACTGGGGAGGGACTTTTTAATTTATTTTAGCACATGTGTATGCTGCTCATCTTCTATACATGTATGCCTTACAAATGTGTAAGAACCATACTTATTTTACATCCTGAACAAGGTCTGTATTATCTGCCAGCATGGAAAAAATAATAAATTATTTCTTCAGCTCAGAATGAGCCCTAAATCATTTGCAACATTGCATTAGAATCTAATCCCACTGAAGTTAGTAGGACAACTAGTTTGCTACCAACAATCTCTTTAATAACATGAAACTCCACAGGAAACTACCTTATACTGAATTGGACCATTGGTCCGTCTAGCTCAGTATTGTCCATGCTAGCTGGCTGCATCTTTCCAGAGCTTCAAATAGGACTTTCCCAACCCTGTCTGGAGGTCTTCTCTATCATTAACCTGTTATTCTAAACCGGGGTGGTCTGAGAGGCACAACTGCTGCCAGTCATCCCTCCAGAGCATAGCTGTTAACTTTTCCCTTTTCTTGCAAGGAATCCTATTCGGAATAAGGGAATTTCCCTTTAAAAAAAAGGGAAAAGTTGACAGCTATGCTCCAGAGGCTACATGCCAACAATTAGCATGGCCTATGTCTGTGCACACACAGACACCTACACCCACTTATAGCACCCATATACAGTGTGCATGCACAAACCACAACACTCACCACACATAGATATACAACACACACAAACTCACCACACATGCAGGTTTTGTTAACTGTATTGTGTATTCCACCTATACCCTTTTCACTGGGAACTGCTGTTTGCTGCAGTGTATTGCTCACCAGCTCTCCCTTTTCACTTTTGTTGTGGCTGCTTCATGAAAGAAAGAACAGATTGCTCATGGTGCCAAGTGGCACCTGTTTAACTCCACTTGGGAAGAGCAGTGTACATTGGCACCAAGTTTTGCAACACATTTGGGAATCTCTTAGCCTGAAAGACAAAATATAAAATTAAGCAATTCTTAATAGCAATCATTTATCTCGACAGTGTCATAGATCTTTGCCTTCTGCTGGAGACAAAGCTCAGACACTGTAGCGGCTGATTATCTTATTGCAGAGTCATAACCACAGGCAATATTGATTAAACACTCACCTCAGAAAGAGAAAGCTGGTGTATATTTGGGTGAAAATGGCTGCTTACTGTACCTCCTTGGTGAACGGTGGTTGCGGTCCAACGCGGCACCTCCCTCGCTGCTCAGACGCGACGCTCCATTATGAGCACAGCATGTCCTCTTCGGCAGCCGTGGAGGCTCGCGGGTTCCCGCCAAACCCACTGATTCAAATGAGCCAATCCACGGTGGCTTTAGAGGGGCATGGTTTGACAAATGTGCAACAGCAGTATCCACCACTATGTCACTTGAGAATAAATGACCCCTCTTTCATCCTTCTTGAAGACAACAATGCACCCCACCCCTCACTCTGACACTCATGCAACTTATTTAAGATGGGGTTCTTTGATGAGTTTTCAGAGTGTTAAGTATAATTGTTTAATGGAAAATATATGTATTGCTAAGGGTTTAATATTGGAAAACTCCATCGGGGTTCACTAAAGCAAAGTAGGGCTCTAAGCACCTAAATGGGTTAATAATTAACTGTTGGTGTTCTCTGATTTTTGACTTAAGTAAGGTATTGAAGTAAGGTATTCAATTGCAAATCGCCATTTTGAATGGAGTTGCCTTTGATCTTTGGTTCCAAGCCACAGTGGCAGATGTACAAATGAGTATCTCCTAGATAGAAAACAACTCCAAATTAATGCAGGCTAGGGAGAGAAACAGATCTCCAATTTTAGGTCTTCTTTTGAGTCATTTAATATTACTAAGAAAATGCACCCATGCTTTGACAAGCACATGTCTTTTGGAACTATTTGGATGTATCATTACTTGTTTTTGTATCTGTTTTTAAGAAGGTGGTAAAGCTTTTGAATCATATTTATGGGTCTGGACAATTTTTATTCCAACAGAAGTTGGTTTTATATGTATCCTATTGCTTCAAACTGTGTAATATTAATATCTGCAATAGATACATCTTGGATCTCACTTTATTTATTTATTTGTTTATTTATTTATTTATTTTGCACCATCAGGGTGCATGACACTTTTATGGAGGGCAAGAAGGCAAGTCTCAGTCCTGAACAGTTCTCCGTTTAACATTTTCACAATGCAAACAATAGCCGCTCACATCAAGTTCAGTCAGTGTGGAACTCCCGGTCTTCTGTTCAAGTATTCCATGTTAGCAGCTGTGCTGCTGTCTGCTGCTTCAGTTTCTCTTCCCCAACCCTAGTCCAAATATATTTAGCTGGGTAGTAGCAGATAAATGTGATGATGAACAAGACTGCATCTCTGCCTATTTTGGTATTCTGTGACATTCTCATCTTAGCAGCCTGTGACTGGCTGTCTCACAATAAGGCGTTGGATATGTCAGGGAGATGGATTATATCTGCAGTGTCTGAATTTTCACTCTGCATGCTTTTGCTTACTTCAGACTGTGTAATCAAATTAGACCCACTGCATTAAAAAAGCAATCTTTATGATGCTAGGTTCCTAATGTTTAATAATACATAAAATAACATTCTAGTACAAGGTGCACACACATTTTCTGACAGGTAGCATATAGTAACATTGATGCTTAAAGATCTAATTAAGATGAATTTCTGCTGCCAGTTGTTTGCTTTTTTTGCAATAATTTAAAGTTGACACCCCCAGACCAGCCAAATACAAAAGACCAAAATATATGGATTAGGGGAGCACTCTGACTAACATCTGCAAGTAAAGATTATTTCTAAGATCTTTAGTGAAATAGATTCCATAAAGCCTTGAAGAGATTGTTGCTATACTGAATCCAGTTCCTTGTAAATCCCAAGAAAACAATGTGCATGGCTTTCTACAGTTAAAGTACTGCCCACAGTGAAGTGAAGGCAAGCGCCTTTGATTTCAGTAAGACTAACTCTAGACAGGATTATATGCTGCATAGCTATAGGCTACGCATAACTGTTTCTCTTTCATTTATTTCAATGCTACTTGGGCCTTAGCTTTTGTTCCATTTATTTCAGTGGTACTTGTCGAAAAGTGTGCAAGCATCTTCATGCTAAATATGCACTGCCTAGTCTGCTTTCAGCATGAGAGTAAAATGCCGCAGGACTGGGAAACATAATGGGAAGCAGACCAAGACTGTGGATCAGCTTAAGCAGCAGCAGCAGAAGAAAATATGTTACAGATGCATCTAAAGCAGAGTCCTAAGCCTACATGCCTATCCATTTCCGGACTGGACTTGATATTGCGGGCATATATTGGCTACACATTCAGATATGTATCCAAAAGATGGTGCGCTCGGTCAACACAGCAGCACTTTCAATGAGATGGGCAAGTTGGTGAGCATTTGCATTTCACAATCCAGCATTTCTCAAATGATGGGCTGGGGACCACCAGTGTCGCAGCCCACCCAGTACCTTCTCCCTTGCCTACCTCACTCCTTGGTTGTTCTATGGCCTTTGGACTGGACTGAGGCCAGCACTAAGTATTCCCCATATACTAAAGAAAGGTTGGTGGGAGACAGAGAAGTCTGAGAGAGAAAAGGATGAAAGGAGGCACTGGGGGAAATTAGGAAAGGGGAAGAAGAAGAAGAAGAAGAAGAAGAAGAAGAAGAAGAAGAAGAAGAAGAAGAAGAAGAAGAAGAAGAAGAAGACTATATAGGAATGGCAATAAGAGAGGAAATGTGTTATAGGAGAAAGAAGCAAATCTAACAGGAGCAACAAGGATAAATGAAAGAAACTAAAAGTTTGGGGCAAATAAGGTACAGGTTCAGTGTGAAAGGAGAAGAAATTGTGAGCAATGAGTAAAAATACTTCAGGAGGCATAAGGAGGGGAAAATATAAGGTAAATTGCCTTCTCCACTTACAGCCTCTGGATCAGCAAATTCTTCCTTAAAAGCGCAGACTGTAGCATGTGAGCATATACCAGAGAAAAGACAGAACGACTTGTGAAGATAAATCAACCCCACATGTTTTGCTAAAGCATGAAAATAATAGATATACAAAGATTTATGTCCAAGGAGTTGGTAAGTCTGGTATGAAACTTGGCATCATAGGTATTTAACTTCTATTTCAGGAATAAATTCCTTATTTGATGTATATTCATGAGTAAATCCCTTCAAAAATGCTTCTAAAATGTGTGTCTTTTTAATCCCGAGTTTAACATCTTGACAGCACCTGATGTTTAGAAAGGGCTGGAACTCTACCCTATGGAAACTATCTCTCAGACAGAACAGTCAGTGCACGTTTTCTCAGATTTGTTTAACTCATTGACAAGGTTCAATAAAAATGAAACAGAGCTAAGTCACTTATACTAATTGTTGGGAAAAAGCATGGATTCCTGTGTACTTGCATGCACCCAGCACTTTTTTTTCCGTAAAAATGTTTAGGGATACTCTCATTTTGACTCAAGAAAAATCACCCTTTTATACTTCAGATCGGGGAAAATAAATACAGTAAATGGACGAAAGTACCGGTACAAAGAACATGCATTACTCATATTGAAATACTGCCCCTCAATGAGGCCAAACTTTCATCAGTAAAACATCATACATCCACATTCCACACTGCTTCACACATTAAATGCTTGCTTCCATCTGAGACTCAGGAAACACCGGGAAAGGAAATGAAGCCACCATCGGAGGTGGTAACAATGAAACTGACCGATCATTGTGCTAGATTCCAACTCCTACTTCACACATTAAACGCTTGCTTCCCTCTGAGACTCAGGCAACACCATGACAGGAAATGAGGCCGCCATCGAATGTAGCAATGGAACTGATGACTCACCGTGTTTCTCCCATTGGATTATCAAAATGTTTAGGGGTATGCATACCCCTGCATACCCCCAGGAAAAAAACCATTGCATGTATCATTATTACTGCAAATGGAAGTAGAAAACCAATTAATTCCATTGTTCTCAAATTTTCTTATGGTATACTTTTTATACCATAGGCTGGGGCAGGTGGGGCAGCTACTACCTTAACTCATCCTGGTCCTTCAAAGAAGTGTGCCAGCTGGGCCAAAAAGGAAGCAGTGGAAAGCTAAAGATTCCTCCACTGCTCAGCAGCCACCCATGGATGGAAGGAGTCTTTCTGTTCTCAGAAGGCAGAGTCTGGATCCAAACTCCTACCTGATAGTTTTAGCTGGGATCGCAAGGATGAACCTGTGATCTAACACTGAGCTGTGGTGCCATATCCCCCTTAATGGTCTGACCTTATAAGGCAGCTTCTATTGCTCATATATCTCCACTGCTCAGTATTAAAGCCCATGACTGGGATACAAAAGGTCCCAGGTTCAATTTATGGCACCTCTTTGTAAAAGGATCGGAAGTATCAGGGCTAGGAAATACCAGAGAGTCACTGCAAGTTGGAGAAGAGAAGACTGAGCAAAGTACAACAGTGAGTTGACTCAGCGTAAGGCAGCTTCAAGGGACGTGGGTGGCACTGTGGGTTAAACCACAGAGCCCCTAGGGCTTGCTGATCAGAAAGTCGGTGGTTCGAATCCCTGCAACAGGGTGAGCTCCCATTGCTCGGTCCCTGCTCCTGCCAACCTAGCAGTTCAAAAGCACATCAAAGTGCAAGTAGATAAATAGGTACCACTCCAGTGGGAAGGTAAACAGCATTTCTATGTGCTGCTCTGGTTCGCCAGAAGCAGCTTAGTCATGCTGGCCACATGACCTGGAAGCTGTACTCCGGCTCCCTCGGCCAGTAAAGCGAGATGAGCGTTGCAACCCCAGAGTCGTCCGCAACTGGACCTAATGGTCAGGGGTCCCTTTACCTTTACCTTTTAAGGCAGCTTCATGTGTTCACATGAAATAAAATCTCCACTCCTACATTTCTAACGTTGATTCCCTGGCAAAGGAGATGCAGGCAGAGCGAAATCCTCTTAAGCTCTGCATTGTCAGAATGGTGATTATAGATATTTCTTCTTGAACATATTCAGAATGTCCTAACAAAACGCATATTGACTTCACATTTCAGAGGACATCAAAATGTATTGACCCTTGAGGTAAATATTAATCTCCGCTTTGGCACAAATCAATATTTACCACTTGGGTCACTGCATCTGGATGCTCTGCTCAACAGAATCCAATATCTGCTTAATTTGCAGCAAAGTTAATTATGCTGTTACAAGGTTTTACATGATGCCAGTACCTGAAAAAAGATTTTGAACTTTTATTTCTAAATATGCTTAAGCCAAGAAACCTTATTTACCAAGGACGCAAATCCCAAGACCATTCATGCTACATTCACATGTACACAGAGACATGCTGTGTTCTATTCATGCCATTATTGGACCCCTGCCACTTTTGAACACCCCCCACCTCACCTTGAAGCAATTTGTATGTGTATGACAGGGTCTATAATGTATGCATAACATCTTTTGGCCATGCATATGTGACTATTTTGGACTCTAGATCTAGTCTACATATGAGTAATGAAACCAATCCAGGGCAAATCAGTAGAAAATTAAGGCTGCATTCTGTGTCTACTTGGGAGTAATTCCATTGAATGCAGTAGGGGTAAACACTGCTCAGTAAACACTCATGGGATAAGACTGCATGTCTGTGAAGTGAGAGCCAGACTTACTTGCTTTTGTTCCCTGGAATAATTGTCTAGGTCTCACAGTCCATCCTGCCTCTCCAAATGACCACCCAGAGAACAGCACATTATGGGCATTGGGGAGAAGCAAACAGGCTCACATCAGCAGCTGGGCTGGCATGGACAGGCTGGAGCACACCAGGGCTGATGCTGATCTCTGCTTTCTTTTACTTCTGGTTATTTCCAATAAATATATATATAGTCACTGGGATGGCTGGTTGAGCAGGCAGATGGTGATGGATGCATGGTTTATTCCTAAGTAAATGTGTTTAGTAGCAGAAGCAAGCTCCATTTTATTCATGTAGTCTAGATGTTGTTATGATCTCAGTTTATAATAGGTAGGTACACATGCTCAGAATGTTATAGTTAAATTAGAATTTAGGGTTGCCATATGCCCTCTTTTTCAAGGCCACGTCCTCTTTTTCATGGGTATGTAAAATGAGAGCTGCCACAGTGATCCATAATTACAAGTCGGCAAATGTGTCCTCTTTTTTGTGCTTCAAAATATGGAAACCCCACTTTTTGTGTGTGTGGTTTTGCTCTAATAGATCAGGAATGTAGAAGCTATGTAAAGCATGGAATGGTGGTGAAACTGTATGCTTCATAACTGATGGGATATACATGGCCATCTAAAGGGAGCCCCATATAGAACCACAAAGTCCATGCACTGAAAGAAGTGTATGCATCAGTGGCGTAGCTAGCCTCTGCGCTGCTGGGGGCAGCAGCAGCGCAGAGGCACCCCCCTGGGGGAGGGGCACGACGCGTGCGTCGTGACGGCATGATGATGTCACGGCGCACGTGGATGCAGAAAGGGGGAATTTTTCGCCTTTCCGCCGCTTTTTTCGGTGGGGGGTGGTGGCCAGCGAGGAGGGGGTGACAAGCGCCACACCCCCCCTCACTGGTCAACCCCCCCCGCCAAAAAAAGTGGCGGAAAGGCGAAAAAGAAGCAGAGCCGGCTGGCTCTGCTTCCTTTCCCTGCCCCCCCAGCGTTTTTTTCGGCGGGGGGGTGACCAGTGAGGGGAGTGACAAGCGCGTGACACCCACCCCCGCTGGTCGACCCCCCCGCCGACAAAAGCGGCGGAAAGGCGAAAAAGAAGCAGAGCCGGCGTTTGAATGCGCCGGCTCTGCTTCCTTTCCCCCCCCCAGCGGTTTTTTTCGGCGGGGGTGGTGGCCAGCGAGGAGGGGGTGACAAGCGCGACACCCCCCCCTCGCTGGTCGACTGCCCCCTGCCCAAAAAAGCGGCGGAAAGCACCCCGTTCGTGTGCTGCTGCTCCCGGGGTGATGGAGGGAGCGGCAGCGCGTGGGAGTGGCGGGAGGGGCCGCCGCTTGTCCCCCCCACCCGCCACTTGTCACCCTGTCACTGGGGGCGTACCGCCCCCACCGCCCCTCCCCAGCGACACCCCTGGTATGCATATCATCTTCCCTTCCATGCTATTGGTAGGGACGAATCCCACAGCCAGCGCTTTGGTACAGCATTTTCTTGCAGTGTGTATGAACCACCACACAGAAATCAGAACTGTCAGTTCTGACAACTTTGATCACTTGCTTGGGGGACAGGGGATTGATTCCAGATACCTATTTGCTGCTGTATTCCCTTCCCCCACCATCTCAAACTGACAACAGGGGAGATCCTTGTATGTGTTAAGAGTGTGGCCAGTCTACTGTCATCTAGGTGCTGTTTCAAAAATGCAGGGATTCTTTCTTTGAATTGAATATTGTTCCGGATGAGAGAAATGTCTTCTGTAGATTATGACTGTTTACCATGAATGCAATCAGTGTTTGTAACAGAAACACAAACAATTCCATAGTAATGAAATTGCATCTGTAATGATGTTTTCAAGCACTGCTCATGTAATTGCCACCTATGACAAGTTGCCAGTCACCTTTTGGATGCTGCAGGGGATGTTTCCGTTGTTCAACCAGGGAATGAAGTACTCTTGTGTTTACCATGGTGTTAAACTATGAAATGCGAAGAAGCTCGAATCAGTTGCAACACCCCCCCTTTTTTAAATCCATGGTTTATTAGCATTTTCAAATTATTACAATAAAACAATACAATCTCTCAGTATCCCTTGTCCCTAGCTTACCTCTCTCCCTCTGACCTTATACCGAGAGAGAGAGAGAGAATTTTCATCTCGAATATTTAGTTATTTAGCATGGTAACCAGTGTTCATATCAGCATCCTCAGATAAGAGTTAGGATAAATGAGTGTCAAAGCTCTGCTGCACTCCTAGATTAAGTTGGGGAAGTTTCCATCCATGCACTGTGCCTCCCCCTGATTCTAACCGTGGATATTACTTGCTGAAGAGCTCTTAAAATTCAGCACTCCAAATCTCTTAGAAGCTTTGACTTTTTATGTAGTTTTATAGAGTAGAATGTTTTCATGAGCTGCTAGTTGCAGAAGGTCTTGAATACAGTTTCTTGTGTTTGGTGTGGCCAATCCAAGGTTGAAGGATTATTCATTTTAAAATCAGAGTTGCATAGGAAACTGTTTATTGCCAAGTTAGACCACTGGTCCATCTAGCTCAGCACTGTCTTCACCAACTGACAGAGGGTTTCCAGGGTTTTAACCAGAAGGAGGACATTCCCAGTATTCCCTTGAGATGTTGGGGTTGGGAACTGGAACCTTCTGTACACAAAGCAAGTAATAATAATAATAATAATAATAATAATAATAATAATAATAATAATAATAATAATATTTGTACCCCGACCATCTGGCTGGGTCTCTACCACTGAGCTACAGAATGAGCCTATCCCACAGAACTGGTCATAAAATGGCATGCCTCTGCTCCTCAGAGTTGTAACATGACTAAGGCTCATTCTATTACACAAATTCAAATTCCTGCTGTTCACCAGTCTCTCTCTATGTCTTTCCATTGTGTATATTCGCAAGTGATCAGAGCCCCCACCATTCTCTGATACTGTATTTAAATGTGTTGCCTACTAACAATGGAAATCATTTCTGTGTGTAAAAGCCAGATAAATGTAGCTTGAATTAAATAATGGAATATGTTTCTGGTTGAAATTTGGTCTTGCCTTTGGACTTTACATAGCCAGACCAAACTGCTTAGTGGGAGTATTTGTTTGGGAAAGAGACTCATAAAGTTGTAGCTCCCTTATTAGTCATAGAAATCGGCACTAAATCTGAAGTTGAGCAAGAGGATCTCCCAAGCAGACAAATTCTGCCTTTGTGTAAATACATGAGTTGAGGGCAAAGACGTCATAAGAGACTTTAAAAAAACATTAAGAAAAATAATCCAAGAGAGTCCTCTTTAAAGTAGGCACCAGCAATTTGGTGATTAAGATAATCCTCAAAAGTGTGCTTTTTATTACTGATAAGTATGAAAAGGAGTTACTGGGAAAGATGGTGGAAAAGGAAGTGTTAGCGTCACTTCTGCATAGCATAGACCAGACCCCAATAAATAGGTTCACTGTGTGTGTGTGTGTGTGTGTGTGTGTGTGTGTGTGTGTGTGTGTGTGTGTTTATCTAGGTAGCTTTTCTGTATGGGATCATGAAAATCAATGTAAATAGTCATGGGTTTGAAAGCTGATTGCTGAACGGATTATCTGCATGTCAAAGAGGTTTAACAGAGATGTGTGAACTTGAAGTTTTATGAATCTTCCCTTAAGACTTTAAAAAATAAGATACTAGAAGTTAAATCTTCCATCACTCCCCCCCCACACCCCCACCCACCAGAAAGAGGCTCTGCACGGATATAGGCATATGCACTAAGGTGGCCTAATTTCAATAGTGTTAAAATCTGGGATAACAAATGAAAAATGCTGGATCTATTGCTCACCCTGTGATGGAAGTGAAATTCCCTCTTTTTAAAATATGCTTTAAAGACCAGCGAATTTGCAGCATTATTTTCCTGTTGTTAAATAAGCCTGAGTCACAGATCAGTAAATTTGTAATTGTGTGTACTGGGATCAGACTGGTTCCACTTGACTCTGAGATAGCATAAAACTGATCTCAGCTATCTGAAATACATTTTCAAAAGTGTCTCAACCAGTCTAGGAAGAAAATTAAAGCTTTTTTTTTTAAAAAAAGTCTAGTATATTTGAGGCTCTGAAGTACTGATAAGTTCATATGTAAGTGTTTCATCCTGCTTCCAAAGAAAATAATTTAAGGATTCCAAAGCAATAGCCATGCACGTATTAGAAGACACAGCACACAACTACTGCAGAACAATAGGTTTAGTGACTTGGAGGCTCAGATGTGACACTTGGTGACAGGTAACCGATTCCACAACTTTTTAATATATATATAGCAAAATACAGTTTCAGGATGCTGCAAATTGCATGTGGGGTGTTATATCTTTTCCTTGTGGGCCATATTTGCATTCTCACCTATAAGGAAGGAAAGAGGATCTGTGGGAACAAATAGGGCAACAGGAGAAGCACTCTGGAGAAATGTTGAGGTATTGAGACAGTTGTTTCTGGTAATGTATATTATTTAATGTTTGCATGGTTCATTTTCTCCCTGTTTCTTTCTTTTCAAATTTAATGTTAGGGAGAGGAGTACAATGTGAGTTGCACCTAGGGATGAGGAGAAAGTTCATTTCTTTCCACATTTAAAGGCAAACCTACCTAATTTGCACTTTCAAAACAATACATGAAACACAGTCATCCTTCAAAATGCATAGTTTTCTTAATTTTGCAATGCAGTTCTCCAGCCAAGTAATGTGTACAAATATGCATGTGATGTGGTAAAATGTGCCTTAAAATATGTTAGTGAAATGAACATACACAAATTAGGCAAAATTGTATACAAACATGCATAGGAGAAATTTGCACTAAAATGCTAATAATTTTTCATTTTAAAAAAATTGCAAACTGATGTGCAATGTAGAGAACTGCTATATATATATTAAAAATGAGAAATAGAGAGAAACTGAAACTGAGAGATTTGCTTATCCCCAGCAAGCTGTATCTGTTAAGTTGGATCTCTTTGAAGAAACCATCAAACATTATGGGAGAAGACATTGTGTTGAGCCTGGATATCTAATGCTATAGCATCTTGTACAGAAGCTTTTCTTTGGCCGTCCTATTCCTCCTTCGATTCATAATGAAGAGTGATAAGAAGTAGAAATAGTTTCTCTCCCTGCCCTGCACATAATTCCTTGCCTCATAAGGAAATCTGAAGAGAAGCAGCAGAAGTCTTGGTACTATGATTATTAAATTTCTTTTAACAATGTGTGGTGCATGAGAGGGCTGTCTTTGCTTTCCAACTTTTATTAACATTATAGTGCTGTTATTCCATAGTGTACCAGGCATCAATACAGACATTTTCAATTTACGCCCACCATCACTGCCTCCTGGGGGAGCGAGTTCCAGAGTTTGACTATGTGCTGTGTGAAGAAGTACTTTCTTTTATCTTGCCCCAGTCTTCCAACCTTCAGTAATCTAACTGCTGCCTTTTGGACCAACTGAAGTTTCAGAGTCATTCCTCAGAACATTCATGAACCCATCATATTCTATCAGTCTCCAGGGGTAGACTGTTTCAATGGGTCCCCCATCCTTGTAGAGTGTAGCTGCTATATTCAGCCCATACCTCATCAGGGAATGGTCTATACATTCACAAGGAGTCCCTCAATCAACAGAGTATTACCAATCTGCTCTGTTGCAAAGATCAAGTAGGGGATATGCTTGCCCACATGTGTGTGAATGTGTACTGAGACACAGCTCAATGGTTGTCATGGAGTCCATGGAGTCTCAAACTGGCCTCTTTGAGGCATCCTCAGCATGGATGCTGAAGTTCCTCAACACCGCTGTGAAAGGGTTCGCCAACACCACATGCAAGATTATTTCCACCAGCTCGGTTAGCAAGCTTGTAGCACAGCAGGGTGGACGGTACACTAACAACATCCTAGCTGACCTTATATTACTAATGAGTTTATTTTGGAGAGGAGGAAAACCATTTTGAAATGGATTCCACATGTTTTGCAAATGCAAATGCACTAAAGACTGAAAGACTGAAAGGCCCCCCTTTAAACTGAGTTGCAAATTGGCATTTCTGGTTCAATTTCTTCGTAAAGAAGTTTACCATTTTGAAGGAACCATTTCATATCTGACATACTAAGAGTTAAAATAGTAAGGTGTAAACTGGGACAGCCTTGATTCAAACCTCACACCCATTAATTCATTGGTTTGTGTTTGACCAAAATCACCATTCCACCAGCCTCAGTGTGTCTTGCTTCCTCAGTCTGCAAAATGAAACCTGAGGATAATAATACTGACTAAACTTACAAAGCTGTGGTAAGGATCATTGAAATAATGTGGGTGAAATATTTTGAATTTTGCAGCGGTGTAGGTGACAGCTCTTTATCCAGGTTTATTGTTTGCCAAAACACCATGCTAAAACCTTTTACCTCTTACCACATGAATCAATCTTCATCCATTATAAGACGCCATCACCAAATAAATCTATTTCCATCAAGTGTTAATCAGGTGTTTTGGTAGACACTGTGCTAATTGTAAAGACCAGAAACTATAGTGCACTTTCACATTAATGAAATCAGAAGTAGTGGCATCCTCTTCTTCTTTATCTGCAGTTTTTATTTTCCGGTATTTAATAGGTTGGTTGGTTCTCTTGTCCAAAATCTATTAGTGTAGCAGTGTAAGAAATGAGACAGATATTGGTGCAATGCATTCACCCTTTGGGGAGGAAGTCAACTGGTGGGAAATATTACCATTCATTTTACCACCACGACCATCCAGTGTCAATTGTCAAGTTTTAATTCCAGTGTGATCTTTGGGCTTTACTTGTTTCACAGAGCAGTAGTTGCCCTATTCACAAATTTCCTTCAATTTATGAGGCTAAATGCAGGACCTCATCTCCTGGTCCTCACCCCCAACATTCATGGGTTAAGCATTGATATCTGAAGGTAGAACCAGCTGTACACACCTAGCTGTTCCTCTTGAACACTACAACTCTATGCATGCATGTGGACTCTTCAGATGCCTGCATTTACAGTAACACACCAGTGTTGGTAAAAGTTGCATGGCATTTGGCATGCTACTAGAATCATGGTCCTCATGTGTCACTCTATATGTGGAGATGAAGAGAGCTGCTGTTTTCTGGAGAATTGGGTTTTAAATTTCATTGTAGCTTAATGCAAGAAGTAGCCTTGCTAGGGAGCTGAAGCATTACAATTGTCAGTTTCTCTTCTTTGTAATCAGCCATTACTGTCAGTACTGTACAAGGTGGGTGAAATCAGAAATACAGAGGAAGGGAAAGGTATTTCCCAGGTAGACCTGAAGTGGAAAACTTGTTCTCAAGCCTCATTAGACACCTGTACTGTGCCTATGTTCCACCTGACCTATTGCCTTTTAGTTTTGTTGTGAGTTTCATTGCTTCACAGCACAATGAAAAAGCCAAGGAAGCAATTGGAGAACATAACGTGAAAATAAATCCCATTTCCAAGTAAAAGTCATTGAGCTAACTGTGGTCTAAGACTGATAAAATAACTGAAATAAAATGGCTGAACAGTTTTGCTGCTGGGGATGAGATCGGTGGATCCAAGTTCAGCATAGCCCTTGGAAATAACATTTAGGAGTAACAAAGGCAGACTAGAGTAATGTTCCATAAGACTTGGGTGGGTGAATTTCCAGGTTTCATTACCTGAGATCAGTTGCCAAAAATTAGGAATTATTTACCACAGAACTCTATGGGAAATTTCTTCCCAATTGGAATCCTAGCATCTTTGGAGTAGAGATTTTCCTTAGGACTTTAGCAGAAGATTAAAGGGTTATCCCACCATGCCTGCTCTGATCCAATTAAATATCAGCTCCCCAAATGATGTAAATACAAGGATGCATTTTTAACATCACAGGTAGTACCTAAGAATCAAATTGGGTTTTAAAAAAGACCTATCAAACTTACATTACCAATATATTGTTTTCTGGTTTCTTTCTTATCCTTCATAGCCATCTTTTCCTCATCCATATTGAAGTACACTTCCTCTAGCGTGAAGAGAGAGATGGAAGTGATGAATGAGACTGTAGTTTTCAAGTAACCCTATGCTCTTTATACTGCTGAGAACAATATATTGTGGTAGATGGGTCAGTGACATGAGCCAATAAGGATGTTATTGAGTATGGTGGGAAAAGACCACAAAGATCGCACTTACAACATGAGTTATAAAAAGGCCAGGTGTACAATGGAATTTATCCTTTGTATGTAAAGACCCAGTGGTCAGATGCTTGACTTGACCATTTGTTACATCCACATTATCTCCTAAGTTCAAAGATAAGAAGGTCATTGTGGAACCTTAATTCTCTATGAATATTTCATGGTTATAGCTGCTGCTTCAACCTCAAATCAAAATTATTACCATTATTAAATTAAAAATCAGAGTATTAGTGATTTAATACAATCCATATTTCCATTAATAACTTCCAAAGCCTATCCAACTTTAAAAAAAAGAAATCTTCAGAATTACATAGCTACCATAAAGTCTCAAGACAATGGTCACTCAGTTCTCTCACAGCTGTGTTTACATAGGGCTTTGGTGTTCTCTAGATATTTTAGACTGCAACTCTCATCAGCCCAAGCCAGTGGCAAAGGCTGAACCGATCTGTTCTTTTTGGTTGCAAATTCATTTGTGAAGCTCACTTTACTTCAAATGTTCCCAGAATTTACTTAAAGTTGCAAACATTTACTTTTCAAAAGATACATTCCAAATTTAATTTTGAATTATCAGCCCTCTGCTTCAGAAACTGGGATCTGACAGGATGGAGGTTTGTTCCCTTTTGCTACTTTGAAATTATCTGTATCTCAATGCCTTTCATCATGTACTGAGGAGTTTCACCATGGCCAGGAATGGTGTTGTGTGCAAAGATGTCCATCAATAGGTGCTTTTATTCTCCATAAAGGAAAACACAAAGTCATAATTGCTTCACACAAATGGAGCCCTCAGAAGGTGTCAAAGCAGATTACAACAGGAGAGGGAGCTCTCACTGCACCTCACAATGACAAAAGTATAACCCTATGGGACTCAAGCAAAAGAGGAGCTTTTAGTCAGAAACTGGGGACCACTCATTCTCCCGCTTGCTATATTTTGCATTGAGCAAAAACTAGTTAGCTAATTTTGTATTTGTTTTCATGAGTGTTTAAAGGCACATTTTCACCCATTTTTCAACAGTTGTAAGCTAGTATGATGTTTCAATGCTGTTTGTAACCCTAGCAGCTTGTTTCATTGCTTTCCTTCTATTACCATCAGTATTTGGACTCCTTACCACCCTCACTGCCACTTTATCTGATTGACTGTGTTGGCTTGTACGGTTTTGTCATATGGACTTCCTAACATAAGACAGGACACCATCAAAATAATGCAGATGGGGAGATGAGGGGTGGAGTGTTTGTAATTGATTAGTCATTAAATTAGTAAAAGTGAATATTATGATTTAAACCCAAATCAGGGAGACTTGGGACGAGTCTCTGCTATCAATCCATTTAGTTTCCCTAGTTCTGAGGGGCTGACAACCATTTTGGGTGGCCATTTCATCCATTACATTATGCAAAGAAAGAGCCTGCAGTAGGATCTAAGCCACCTGCCACATTTCTGCGGCATGCCATTCCCATATAAAGTCGTGGGAAGGTTAAGCCTAGGACAGTTATGGATCCTCTCCCTCAGAGATAGATGTATGGTCTTCAACCTTCCATCGTTTAACTGAAGAACACTATAAACATGGGAAGGGCTCATGAGAAAACTCCCATGCCATACAAAATGGCAACACATGACGCATTTCAATTTATGTAATTTAATTACATTTATATTCTGCTCTCCCTCCAATAAGATCAAAACAGAACCCATAATTCCATCCCACTTTTATTATCGTAACAACCATGTGAGGTAGGTAGCCTAAGAGACAGAGACTGGCCCAAGATGACCCATTTAACTTCATGGCTAATTTTTGATTTAATTTCTTCCCTATCCTAGTGTGACATACTAACAGCTACATCACACACTGGCTTTCTATCTCTAAAGGGAAAATGTGGCATGAACTTATTTGAAGAAATGATATGTACAGGTTTCTAACTAGGAATACCTAATAAGCAACCTTATTTGAACTCTGCAGCTGAAAAGTAATATACTGTACTATATGCCTTTAAATGCCTCTGCACTTCACCAGTTTGTGTCTCTGTGACCCTCAAGAACTCATGGCAAACATGTTCATGAAGTCAGAGAGCATAACTGGATCAGAAATGTGTGTTGTGGACTTTTCTTTCCCTTAAGCCCTTTGTCTCTTTCTAAAAGTAGCCTGAAATGAAGACACGCTTCCTTCACCAGTTGATGAAGATGCTTCTCATGTCCATTATGATCTCTTTTTAGTCACACTTCAGCTTTAACTATGATGAGAGTTTGGATCCTGTCACCACACTGGGAATTCGCTAAAAGAGCCAAGCTGCTTCAGAAGGAATACTGGTAAGATGTGTTACAGTCTTTTAGAAATGGCTACTGAAACCAGCATGAAGGGATCTATTTTTTTTAAAAAAAAATAATACTGTAGGAGAAGGAAGGTCATTACCATATTGGCCCGAATATAAGTCACACCCGAATATAAGCCGCACATTTAAAATTCAAGGGAGGGGAAGAAAAAAAGGTAATACCCAAATATAAGCTGCTCCATTAAAATTGGAGAGAGAAAGAAAAGTTGTTTAGGTATTTAGGATTGCAGGTTTCCTTTGTATGTGCTCGGCACATGTGCAAGACACCCTGCACAGAAAGCTAGGGGTTTCCCCAGCCCTTTTCCCCTTCCCACCCCCCCCCCCCGGCATAGGCATAGAAAACCAGGAGCATTCACACTGGCCCAGAGCAAAAGCCACCGCCAACCGTAGTCCAGGATCTTGGGCAGCAAAGCTCTTGCACTTCCCTGGTGCGCCACCTGCTGCGCATCTTTCTGCCTCTGCCCACATTTTCTCGCCCACTGTGACGCCCACTCCCACCTCACAGTCATTGTTGCAGACCGTGTGGGGCAGGGGGCTGGAAAAGAATGCGGCCGAGTCCAGGGAAGGTGTCAGGGCAAAGCAGACTTCAGTGAAGGGTTTCGAAATATTCCCAGGCTACAGCAGGAGTGTTAACAAGAGTACTTTTGAAAAGTGCCTTTCCATAGCTGCAACCTGATGCACATTTAGGTTGGGGGGGGGAAGTGTGGCTTATATTAGGGCCAATACAGTAGTTGTGTACACTTTTAAAGCTATACCTTGCATAGTCCCTGTAGATAGGACACCTCAGTGGTGTTTGTACTATTTAAGTACAATGCAGTATGAGCACTTGCCTGTTACAGGGCTGTGTTAGGGCCAGCTAGCTATAGTGCAGTGTTTTTCAACCTTTTTTGGGCAAAGGCACACTTGTTTCATGAAAAATATCACGAGGCACACCACCATTAGAAAATGTTAAAAAATTTAACTCTGTGCCTATATTGACTATATATAAAGTAATTCTCTTGAATTTTTCAATTTTTCCCACGGCACACCAGGCAACATCTCGCGGCACACTAGTGTGCCGCGGTACGGTGGTTGAAAAACACTGCTATAGTGGGCTAACAACATCAGACAGCAACTGAAGAATGACAAAAACCTAATTCATTTGCCAGAAAAGATTTCTGCCAGGGTGTAGACTTTGTAGCACTTAGAAATTTCCTCGAGCCCGTCATTCCCCAAGTTTTGCCCGCATATTCCTGATGACATCATAAGCCTAACCACCTGCCTCCAGGGTGGCTTCCTGTTCCTCTGTTAGGACTTTGCAGTGCAACATGTATGCTTTAGCTGAGATTCCTGCATTGCAGCGGGTTGGACTAGATGACTCTTGTGGCCCCTAACATAGTTTTGGTGGAAGATAAACTACAGCAGAACAGAAACAATGTTGCATGCGATGATAATAGGGCAGAATGGGAAATGATCCCCAATTACATCTCATAGTGCCCCCTCCATCCCGCTATCCTGCAGCAACTCAGACCCAACATGCCATCTGATGCTGCTTAGACCCCACATTTCTATTAAAGCAGTCAAGATGGTTTACAAGTTCAAGCATTTAAAAGATAACAGTGAGGAACAAGCTAATAAGCACCCAAAATATATATCAGAGAAAGCAGATAAAACCCGACTCCAGGAACCAGAGCAGCGCAAGAGAGTACATATTTACTTACATACAGAAATAGAGGTATGTTTGCATGTGTTTATATTTATATGGCACTATAAGCTACGTATATACATTTCCCCAAAATTTGTCATAAATCTAATGACTAATATCCTAATATGCATGCATCCCTTTTAAACAAACTGGGCTTTAAGAGATCATATAGCAGGGGATATTGCTATGCATCTGTGGTGTTTTTAATGCAGAACATTACCTCACCTCCCTCCATTTCCTCTGAAGTCTCGGTAAAAGAGGAAATTAAGGGAGACAAGCTGAACTGTGGTGCTTAGGGAGTCCCTTGATTCGGTCTGTCACAGTTTTAAGCCTGCCTGGGGCCTCAGGGGAGTCTGGCTGCTCATGCTCCTCCTTTGCCAACCAGACAGTAACGGCCCACTGCTTTTATTCATTACCCTCAATGTAATGCACTAAATTTAACAAGTAACACACTCAGTGGGAATTTATTGGCCTTTTGCAGCATGACTGCAAGGTACGATGTGGATGCGGATTCCAATTACTGCAGATCTCAGCAACAAAGTCCATATAGGATTTTCATTAATCACTGGTGATATTTTGCATGAATCCAGGGAGACGGGGTGGGGGCAGGGGGAACCTCCACAGCAGTCTAAATTTACTTATTTTAAAACAACAACAAAATAATTCCTGGAAAATTATCACTTTGCACCAAAAGCTGAATGTTCACTAAAATATATCTATGCTGATTGTAGAAATATTAATAGATATGTAGCCATAGCAAAGCTATGAACAGGGCAGTGGGAAGCTAATACTGGATTATACGCAAGAGACAGATTGGGTGCAATCCGAAACCATGAAAAGCATGAGAATTTCCCATTCATTTCAGCTGTTTATGAATTCTAAGACAATGAATGCATCTTATCTTCCTAATAGAAATGTTCTAACTATATATTTAATTTTATTTTATTTTATTTCATTTTATTTTGGGGTTTACCTCGTCATATGGCAGTTTATAACAGGTCAAAAGACATAGAACAAAATATGGCTAAAGTATATCCATTAGTAAACCACACTTGAAAAGATTCATCATTACCTATTCAAAATATACATTCTGAGTCTGAGTCCAGGGCATTCCCTGCTGCTGCTGCTGCTGCTGCTGCTGCTGCTGCTGCTGCTGCTGCTGCTTAAAGGCAAAATGAAACAAAAAAAAATTTAAACTTGCTTCCAGAACTCACTTAATTTGGGAGCCTGGCTAATCTCAAATGGGAGGGTAATCCAGAGTCTTGGTGCCCCTGCCCAAAAGGCCATCGTCTGTGTTCCAACCAAGCAGACTTTCATTAATGATGACACAACCAAGAGGACAATTCACATGAAGGACTATACGGAGAGAGGCACTCTTTCAGACAGTTGCTACTTGATTTCAGCATCATTTATTTAGGGTTGCCATACACTCAGGATTTCCCAGAAATATGCAGAATACTGCAGTCGGCAGCAGTATTCCAGATGGAAATTGGCAAAATTGGCTGATAATTGCTTTATTTCTTAAAATTTATATATTGCTTGAGCGTAAAAAAACCCTTCACAGAAGTTTACAAAAGACAAAACAGTGAAATCAAGAAAAAATCATAACTATATTTTAAAACATACAAATGCTAAAATGCTAATGGTGTTTTGGTCTTGGTGATCCTTTCTTAGTCATATTAACTTTGACAAGTCTTTGATGTGTCAGGTATTGATTGGGGGGGTGTATGTGAGTGGAGTGAGCAGGGCTCCTGATTCAAGGAGGCACCGAAATTAATGTTATGTGTTAATTACTAATGATATTAATATTACTAATGATAATAATACACCTATCCACATTATTTACAAAAAATAAAATGTATTGATTTTAAAAATGTGTTTGATGAGATTATTGGTAATGTGCAGTACTAAATGTTACGGAGGGTGGGGTTGAGATGCAGTTGCAACAAAAGCAAGAATGTGTAGAGTTATGGATGTAATAGACATTAGAATAAGTATTTTCCATGTTCCTGATTTAATTGCCATTGTACCGTTCAACCACAATTAGAAATATTCAAATTATTTGTGCTTGTACTTGATCATTTTGTTCCAGTTGCTGTTAGATTTTTACATGGTCAAATATGGAGTTGACTTTCGGGGCGTGTTTCATGCCATTGGCTCCAGGTGCCAACATACCTAGTTCCTGCTCTGCGCCTGGGTACTTGCACTTACCACTAAACCGTGTACACGCCTCCGACCTGGGTGTAAATATAACAAATAAAAATCTTAATTTGTATAAGGATAATTATGATAAATTATGGAATGAAATAAAGAGAGATTTAGAACTATGGTCAAATTTGAAATTGTCATTGTTGGGTAGGATTTCTATGATTAAGATGAATGTATTGCCAAAGATATTGTTTTTATTCCAAGCTATACCTATTGTTGATAATATGAAATGCTTCAAGGAATGGCAAAAAGTATTGTCGAAATTTATCAGGCAGGGGAAAAAACCCAGAATTAAGTTTAAAATATTAACAGATGTGAAAGAGAGAGGGGGATTCTCCCTGCCAGATTTAAAGTTATATTTTGAAGCTGCTGCATTTTGTTGGATAAAGGATTGGATTTTGTTAGAGAATACAGATATAGTAGACTTGGAAGGTTTTGATAATGTTTATGGATGGCATGCATATTTATGGTATGACAAAATAACAGTTCATAAAGGTTTTAAGAACCATATAATCAGGAAATCTTTGTATAATGTGTGGATAAGATATAAAGATCTCTTAGAAAGAAAAACACCTAGGTGGCTATCATCTCTGGAGGCTAAAGCTAAGAAAAAGTCGAATATGGAGAGTAAATTGTGAAAATATGTGGATGTATTGGAGGAGAAAGAAGGTGGATTCACGTTAAAACCCTATGACCAATTGAAAGACAAATTGAATGACTGGTTGCAATATCATCAGATAAATGAAATGTTTAAGCAAGATAGGAAAAATGGTTTTACTATTGAAAAATCCAAGCTAGAAACGGAGTTGTTGGATACAAATAGCAAAAATTTATCCAAGATGTATAATTTGTTGCTGGAGTGGCATATGAAAGATGAAATGGTGAAAACAGTGATGATTGACTGGGCAAAAGATATAGGGCACAACATAATGTTAGAGGATTGGGAAAGGCTTTGGAAGGAGGGTGTTAAGTTTACCGCATGCTATGTGTTGAAAGAAAATATGATGAAAATGATGTATAGATGGTACTTAACACCTGTAAAATTAGCTAAAATGTATCATTCATATGATAATAAATGTTGGAAATGTAAAGAGAAAGAAGGAACTTTTTACCATATGTGGTGGACGTGTCCAAAGGTAAAAGACTTCTGGGAAAAGATATATAATGAATTGAAAAAAGTATTTAAAAATACATTTATTAAAAAAAAAACAGAAGCCTTCTACTTGGAATACTTGGTGAAGAATTGCCCCCCAAAACACAGGACAATGGCAAATGAAGATGTTAGACTATGGAACTGGACGAGATGACTGGATGAGTCCGGGAACAGAAGGAGGAGATGGTAGAGGAAGATTGGAGTAAATTTAAAGTATATTTTAAAAAATTGTAATATTTGAAAATTGAAAAGATTTTGGAAGTAAGTTATGCCTTAGGTTCATAATGAAAATGGCAAAAATGGAAAATTATGGTAGTAAAGTTAGAAGATGATAAAAAGGAGGATAATTTTGAGGATTTTTAAAGTTTAATAATGAATTTGGAAAACTGCTAAAGATGTATTATAATGAAATTCAACAAAGAGGGATTTGAGGAAGTCATGTAAACAAGTGAGGAAAGATAGGAGGATAAAAAGTTTTATTTGTGTTATAAGATGTGATGATGTATATTAACTTTGTTAATGTAAGTAAGTTGTAATTTTTCTGATTTGTGGAAAATGAATAAAAATATTAAAATATATATAAACTGTGTACAGACTTCCGTTGAATGCAAGAGTCAGCAGCACTGCCAGGGTGCCATTTTTGGGGGTGGGGGTGAGAAGGCAATAGTATTTATTTATTTATTTATTTATTTATTTATTTATTTATAGATCTCATGAAGCTTGTGGAGCACCGATATTTCTGGACAATTCACTGGATCCAAACAGTGAGTGACGACTGCTAATAAAAAATCATATAAACCCCAGCACTAAAGCAGATAAAGCTAATGGTTTTATTGGGAAAATATAATTAGAAATAAAGCACAAGAAAGGGTCTAAAAATGCACTTCTATTTGAAGTGTGTGTGTGTGTGTGTGTGTGAGAGAGAGAGAGAGAGAGAGAGAGAGAGTGCATAGACACTTATATATAGTTTGAACTCTGCAATGATTCGCTCTCTGCTGCCCAGGATATTTGAATGTTTTTCTCCCTTTGCAGTGCTCTTTTTGTGAGCATGATGCTGGGTGCTGATGGGTGATCCATAGAGATAAGAATGTTTCAAAGGATAGGTGGCCTTCGCTAGACTGGGATACATATCTTTCAGCTAACTTAATCCACAATATTGCTGTGTGAGGCAAACGATAAGTTGCTATAGATTGCCAAAGAATGAACGCTACAGAAATTCTTTATTTCTCCCGTACCCAAAACTACACAAATAAAAACTGTTGTTTTGATTTATACAACTATATGCACCAACATTTGCTTTTCTTCAGGAGGCTTGGGAAAAAACACAACCAAAAAAGTGGCAGAAAGATTTGCAAATGGAGAACTGGCACAAGAAATCCCATGATTATCTTTCCAGATTCTCAGTTAAACATGTGCCACAGCCCTTTAGTACTAGCTGCATGATACAAATCTTTCTCCTATGAAACACTTTCAAGGTTCTTCCAGATGAAGGAATGCCTTGCATGTCAGGAGTAGTGACACCTACAAGCCACATGGGGTACTTTGCTGAACCCTGGGTTAGTCACTCATGGGGTGGCACAGCTCAAATGAGTGTGGCTATGAAATATCATGCACAAAATCATCCTCAGGGTTCATTTTCCTTCACTCCCACTTCACTAAAGCTGCTATCTTGGATGTGTCCTTGTTGTTGCTACTTTCAGTTTGTTTGTTTTAGGGCTGAAGGCCAGATGAGCTCCACTCTACTTTCACAGATACCAGTGTGGTGTAGTGGTTAAGAGCGGCAGACTCGTTATCTGGGGAACCGGGTTCGCGTCTCCACTCCTCCACATGCAGCTGCTGGGTGACCTTGGGCTAGTCACACTTCTTTGAAGTCTCTCAGCCCCACTCACCTCACAGAGTGTTTGTTGTGGGGGAGGAAGGGAAAGGAGAATGTTAGCCGCTTTGAGACTCCTTCGGGTAGTGAAAAGCGGGATATCAAATCCAAACTCTTCTTCTTCTTCTTTCAACCACGGCACTCTCTTGAGCTCTCCCTCTCACAGGAGGGGGAGCTAGCTAACTCTTGCCAGAGGTTACTAAAATTGAACAACATCTATTCTCATGATAGCAAGTGAAGGAAGATCAGTTTGCAAACATGGCTGAAGAAAATAGGGTTGATGATGAGAGTTGCCCTCAGTTCCTGAGGGAAAGCAGACAAGGAAGAAAAATAAAATTAATATTGTCAACTATGGCTGGTTACTCAGCTGCTGTCTATTGGCAGAGTTCCATCATAATCTCGATTCAAGGACAGATGTCTGTTTTGCTCTTCTCATTTTTACCTTATTGACAGGTCTGTAATCATGGAGCTACTGTCTGGTGCCAAAACAGCCTCTCTTTATGTACTCTGCCCTGGGAATACTGCCTTGGTTTGTCTCCCTGCAAGATCGGGATTAGTCTAACAAATGAACTGGGAAATGCTCCTGTATGATTAACTAAAATGTGCTGCGCCAGAGTCTGTGGAGAAAGCTTGCTGGTAACAGCCACCACCAGCTGCCAACAGGCTTAGAGTGGTGCTGAGCCATGGAAGGGTTAAAAGTTTTGTCTGTGACACTGAAATTGAGGCCAGCTGTAGGTCATATTCATGTCCCAGCCACAGGAAAATGAACCTGTGAGACAGAACCTAATTATCTGCTAAACCAAAAGCCAGTCTCAGTTCAATAACTTACGACAGAGCTGGCAGCCAGATATAGGGTTGCCATGACAACGCCGAAGACGGGGGGGGGGGGAGAACCCTACCGCTGCGGAGAAGGAGGAGGAAAAGGAGACTGTAACCCTAAATGTGCTGTAGCCATTTGATCTCGGGCAAGTGGAAATGTCTAAAGACCCAGATTGCGGAGAGGGTCCATCTGCTTTAATATCCTCTGCTGTGACTGAAATGAAAGAAAATGTAATTATAATGATCTCAAGGCTAAAATCCAGAAGTACACAGCTAGCTGGGATTTTATTTTATTTTTAAAGTGAACATCAGTGACTTTGCCTTCCAACAGATCCCGTAAGATGTATGTGGAGGCTGCAAAGGAAGGGTTCCGTTGCAAACTAGTCTAAAATGATTTCAGGCCGATTAAGGCTTTGGCTCTCCAAAACAGAAGAGCAGCTTGTGAGAAATGAAACTGGAAATCTTCCAGCAGGTATGAAACAGAACCATGAATTAAATGTCTTTAGAGCTACCAGGAATGGTTGCTTACAGAGGTGGCATATATCACAGGACACATAAAGGAAAGGCATATATAAGATTTTTTTAAAAAAATACATTGAATGCATTGAGCATAATAAACTCAGGGATGACAACGATAGACATTTCCATGTTCACTGTTATTTATTAAGCAACTAAAGGAACTCTGGGTGCTGTACAATGCAAAATATAGAAAATCCTACCTTAGTCTTACAATCTTAAAAAAAAAAAAAGTCCAGAAGGGACAGGGAGATTATGCACATTACATGAATGCCACTGGAAATAGCCTCCATTTGTGGACTTGAGGTGTAGGAGCAGCCTTCATGGTATTCAAGCACCTGGTATAGGAGCATAGCTGTCGACTTTTCCCTTTTTTGTGGGAAATTCCCTTATTATAGCATTGGGAGACAGCAGGGAGGGTTGACAGCTATGCAAAGGAGTTCCAACAACACCATCATTGTTAACACTGCCTTGGAAACTTTATATGCCAGGTATCTGAATGACTTAGAGCATATGCATTTTAAATGCACCCAATACACACTGGAAGCACATGACTGCCCACAAGAATGATGGGAACCCCACGAGCCCATCAGCATACCGGGCGCCCCCTCCCCAACCCGCCCCCACCCCCACGGGCAGGCGGGCGAGCGCTCGCACACCAGCGGGCGAACTGCAAGCCGGCCGCCCTCCGGAGCCCCAGCTGGAGTGCTGGGAAGGGCGCGCAAAGCCCCACACCGCTCCAGTGCCACGCCCCCACCCCCCGCTTGCCCACCCCCCCTCCCGAGGGGCGGCCAGCGCGGGAGGGAGGTGGGAGGAGAGGCGGCACGCTGGGGGCGCCGAGGGATCGTTGCGCCACGGCAGCCGATCCCTTTAAGACGGCCCTGCCTAGTTGTCACAAACAGGTGGGGTAATAAACATGTTTCTGAATCATATCACTTCTTGGTTGAACATGATTGAAAAGCATTACAAGTGTGTGCACATGAACACCAACCCAGACACCTCCTTATCATAAACAAGCATATAGGAAGAAGATTGCCTAAGATCATTTCCTCTGATAGCTAACCTGTAAGCAGAGCTATTTTTCTGCATTTCCTTGTATAGAGGAGAAGAGAATGAGGCCTTTGTGATGATTCCCAGTTTCGGAAAAGGTTTGTTTACTACTGTTTGGTCAACTTATGTAAAAAGTCATGGAGATTGAGGAAATGTTTCAGTACAGGGTAAACTTCAGGCTCCTTGTTATTAAGAAGCCTAAGCAGTCATTCAAGTTATCAATCTACCATACAGCGTTGATTTCCTCACACCCGGCCATCCATGAGTCCAAAGCCTTCTCTTGCCTCAACTCCTTCTGCAACAACAACAACAACAACAACAACAACAACAACAACAACACACCTGCAGTTGATACCAGGAGGGAGAGGGTGCAAGGTTTTCAAAATGCACAATATTCCCCCAAATCGTATGTACAATTTTATCATTTTGCTTTCTCTGTTCCTCACTAGTCTAGTCCAACAGCTGAATGTAAGAAAGGAACATCCTCTGGTGGGCTCATTAGAGGCTCACTGGACTGAGTTCTGTCTATTTACTTGATAAAATGAAATCATGCCTATGGATGTAAGCACCAAAGAAAACACCTTTGTTTGTGCCTTGACAATGAAGATTCTAGTCATTATTTTCTATAAGAAAAAGAAAATTATTATTTTTCTATGCATCATGTTCTATAAAACATCCTGCAACTGTGATAGAGAAATGGACGCCCCTTTATTGTGTTGGAATGTATATTAGAATGTCATCTCTTAGGATATAATTTTGTTTTGGCAATCCTCTTTTTAAAAAGTAAAAATAATTGTTAAAAGATGACTCTAACTCTGAATTTGCAAAGCTAAAATTTGGGGGCATGTGAGGTGATGAAGGGGCACGCTGTACATTCCACACCTATTGTAAAGAGGCTGTGTTCAGACTCCTGTTTATTGTGCATTTCCAGTGCTGGGGTTTTACTCTGTATTCACACAGACATATATATCCCTGATCTTTGTTATAAGATACTATTGCTTGATGCAGTTGTTTCTGAAACCAGCTTCACACTGACTGGAATGCTTAATTTGTCTCTAGCCAAGGTGTGACCGCTTTTGCATAGGGTAAAGGCATCTCTGGCTTGTCAGTGCCCCTTGGCATCTACTGCAACTAAGTCTTCAAGGAGAGGCTAAATTACTAAGATGGAAGGAAGAAGCTCCTGGGTCTAGATTGCAGAAACAAGTCATCAACAGGTTTTCCACACCTACCAGCTGATCACCCATTCCCACCACCCTTCTGAGTAATACCCCTCCCCACTCCCTCACTATATTTAAGGATCTGGTGACTTCTGTTTCAGTGTATCTGAAGAAGTGTGCATGCACACGAAAGCTCATACCAAGAACAAACTCAGTTGGTCTCTAAGGTGCTACTGGAAAGAATTTCCTGTTTTGTTTCGACTATGGCAGACCAACACGGCTACCCACCTGTAACAGAAACAAGGCTGTAAGACTTGATAATGGTCAGGTTAGACGCAGTAAGCCTGCCTATTGAAAATCCCATTTCTGTCAATCAAGGTAGGCAGGGTCTGGGATGGAATTGTTTATCTTGTTTATCTTGGTACTGATTGGTTGTTGGGCTTGCATATTCTCTTGTTCTTTTATTCACTCCGTCTTCACCACCCATCCTTGGAGTGCTTCTTTTCCCATGTCAGATTTACTTTTTCAATGCCAATACAGTTGAATCTGCTATTGACTAATAAATTGGGATTTTGAAATATTTTGTCAGAAAGGTGGCAGAATGACCTGTGGAGAAATACAAGCACTGGGGAAGAAATGACATGGGATGGCATAGGACAGTAGATGTCACCTAAGGTGAACTTGACTGGCCCAGCAGGTGGAACAAATTACATTCCCTCAGGTGTATGTCCAGTGAGGGCTAAGTTCTGCCAGGGGAAAATCTCAGTTGGCTGCCCATGCCAGTCTTCCTGGGCACCTCAGTAGGAGGGGGTAGAACTATGCTTCCATGTTGAGATTAAGAGAATTATGCTTTGTCACTTTGCATCTCTCCTACAACAAGGTATTTCCATATCCATTTGGAATGGATGCATCTCAAGCTCCCCTCACACAAACGTACATTCCAGTGGTTATCAAAGGGTATGGCACGTCATACTGGTGTGACTGGAGAGGATGGAAAATTTGGTGGGAAAGTTCAAGGACGATCAAAGAAACATCTAAGCATGTCACTATAGTATAGTATAATATTGTATAGTATCAACATTTATTTTGGGGGGGGGAGAGGAATAAGCATACCCACTTTATCTCCTTTTTGCCACTTCTCAGAATAGGCTGCACAACTTTCAGTAGGGTCACACCTTGATATTAAATCCATACAGTCAGAGAAAAGCATAATCTTGCCATTCATGAAGGCAGACCACCACTAAAGAGTCTTGTGACATTTTAGATGCCACAATATCCAAAATATGCTAAAAAAAATCCTTGGCTGGTTGTGGTTAAGCGGGTTCTCCATTCAGGGAGACCATGTATTGCGGAAGGGTTAACAAGACAACTCCCTTGTTGCTGGGCGGGTTAGTCTGGATGGCCACAGTTGTGATTGGGCTCCTCATGTTGCTGGGGAGATGTGGATGTTGCAAGTTAATGATTGACAGCCATAGCCATTTATATTCCCTGCACGCAGCCTGGAGCTTTCTCTTTCAGTGCGTGCAACGGATCTCCCACCCTCCCTCCCTGTTTTCAGGGCCTTTTGCAATTGACATTGCTATGCCTGTCATGGGGTCACCTGCTTTGGAGCAGGGGCCCGGTAGGAATTTTGTCCATTTTGCTGATTGTCTGATGCCATTTGGTTTTTGCCTATGCATAGCAAATCGTCACAACTTGTAAGGTTGCAGTTAGGCATTGGTTAAAATTGGTTGGTGGAGGGGTAAGGAATCGGCTGTGCCTGCCCCTCAAAATGCTGCTGCTGCAAGGGTATTCCATTAAAGGAATCCAGGGGCTCAACATGCTTTTGTCCGTACCCCCGGCAAGGGGCTAGGGCCAGGCAAGAGCCCCTAGGAGCATTTGGGGAGAGGTGAGGGCCTGGCACCCAGCTCTATTCTCTCCCAGGAAGTGTTTACCCTTGCTGACTTCACTAGGTGGCTAGCGGATGTCAGTTCTGTCCCAGGGTGAGGGACAGATAGTCAGAACCAATGCCTAAGCAACCAGTCACTTTGGTTGTATTTAAATAAATTTGTGGCCAAAAATAATGCCAAAAACCTTAAACTTAAATTGCTGTGTGAAGTGTGAATTTATTGGGGGGTGTCTTGGGACCTCGACATGCAATAAGAAGAACTCATTGTATGGTTTAGTGGGGTATAGCCCACTGTCAAATGCATGAAATAGAGAGGTAATGGGCACACAAACACACATGTGGAACTGAGGAAAGGGGTGCTTTTTAATTTTGAAAGAACAGACTGTCAGCCATTGGAATATGATCTGCAACAATTATATAGCATTTCTGGCAACTGATATCTGCCACTTTGTCTTCACCCATGACTATTTCAGATTTGGGGATAGCTTATATCTACACCCATCTTTAGCCAGCTAACTAGGATGTAAGTCAAGCTGTTAATTGAGTTCTGACAATTCCTTCATCAATCCTATTACCTCAATCCTATTACCTCAAGAAATTTTGATTTACAGGTTTGAAATGGCTTGAGTACCCATTACTTTACATTCTCTATTGGGCTGCAATCCTGAACACATTTACCTAAGACTAAATCCCCATTAAACACAGTGAGCCCTACATTTGAGTAAATAATCGGAAGATTGAGCTGCCAAAGGGTGACCACTTCTACTGAGAGGACCAAAATGCATGACACACACACACCCGGTCATAAAATCATAGAATTATAGAGTTGGAAAGTACCCCAAGGGTCAGCTAGACCAGACCCTGCTTAGCTTTGCAAATGTGCTAGCCATTTTATTGCTGCACTACCAGGACAGTCAATTTCTTTTTAAAACTCAACTTGAACTGTGTCCCTGGTAAACCACTTGTCTGACCCATTTGTCACAAATATAGAGCACTCTGTGTCACACTATTGCTCAGCCTACTACTCTAGAAATATCTGTTGTAGCAGTCTGCTATACTGTGGTTTTTGTCCATGAATGACAAATACATTTTATTCTGGGATAAAAATAATTCTGGTTGGCCATATGAATCACAAAATTAGCCCTTACTGGAGGTTTTATTTTTATTTTTTCAGTCAATGATTCTATCTCCACAGTACAGATCCTTTTAAACATTTGCCCTATTAAGTTACTTGTGCTCTGAATGGATATTGTTATGTTCCGAATCCACTGAGTCTTAATACATTTCTCATTATAGAGGTGTTATTATTCTTGATGTCTTTCCTGATCTTCACAGTTTCCTGTCATTTTAAATTCAATGTGGCATAGTTGTTAAACTGAGTACTAGGCTGGGATTCACGAGGCAGGGTTTGAATCCCCACTCCTGCCATGAAACTCGCTAGGTGACCTTGGAACAGTTACTGTCTCTTAGCCCAACCTACCTTGCAAGGTTGCTGTGGAGATGAAATTAGTAAGGTGAACAGAACCTTGTGTGCTGCCTTAAGCTCCTTGGAGGAAATGCAAGCCCAAGAGTAATACATACATACATACATACATACATACATACATACATACATACATAATATCACTAGCAACTGCCATGTTAGAACTGGGACAGATTTACGGTGATGGGATTTCTGCTTTGAAATGCTATCACATTTCATTTATTTATACTGAATTTTGTTAAGGAGAATTCCTCACATGCTTTTTAAGCGACTGCTGTCTGCCTGGGGCTTGTAACACCAGCTTTAGTCTCCCATCCTGAGGTGCAAAGCTAGAAACAGTAGCCAGAGGCTTGAAAATTCACTTCCTGACTGGGTATCAGTTCTGTTTGTGTAAGAAATTCTGACTCAGACAGCTCTGTAAAGAGCCAAACAAATGGAGGACTCTCTTCTGTCTCAACCCAAGCAAAACAAAAGGAACCAATGTCTGTTAATAGGAAGCACAGATATTATTATTTAGCTAACAGCCATTATTTTAATTCTCCTTTGATATACAGTATATATGCAACAAAGTGTGAAGCAGAAACTATACCTTGTGGCACCTGAAATGTTAACTATCCTGGCACGCAGTGATCCTTCAAGGTAGCAGAGATATGTGATCTTATTATAGCACAACCTCTGCAGTTAAACAGTTCCTAAAGTAAATATATGAAAGGCCCCTATAAGTTATTTGTCTTTAAAATACTACATATGCTATAGTGACCCATATAACAAGAGACCTGTTATATTTAACATATTCTTTTCTTAGCTCCAAACTCAACGTATGTGCCTGACAGATTACCCAATCTCACTGTCGATGAATCTCCTCTCTCAACTATAACAACAAGACTAATAAGTGGCTGCAGGAAAAGGACCTTCTAATGTGATACCTACCTAGTTGGGTAATATGTCAATCAAGTGGATGGTCTCTCCATAGCTGTGAAGCAGTCACTGAAGATGCCGCTCTACATGCCCTTGCTGTCCAAATGTGGTGAAATAATCAATCATCGTAATATATATTGTGATGGGACATTGCAAAGAAGGACTTTCTAAGGTGTGCTGAGTCCAAGCTATTTATAGGTTGAAATTAGCAGGTTAAATTGTGCCCAGGAGGCAAAACAGATGCTACATCTCCAACTTTATGTTCTCCTAGCAATCCGCTAAGAGGTGAGTCATTGCATTTGGCATCAACTGAAGTTTCTTTTTATTTATCTATTTGTTAAGGAGTGAGTCACCATGTTTGGCATCAGTTGAATGGATGAATCTATCAATTTCAGTTTCTCATTTTCCTATCAGGCTCAGTTCACATTCCCACAACAGTTTGCAATTTTTAAAAAGAGCCTTCACAAAAATTATCAGCCTTTTTAAGCACATTCTTCCTAATATAAGCAATTTGCACGCACACTTTCCCTTATTATACACATTTTAGCAAGCAATTTATCCCAATATAATGCATTTTTGTGCACACTTCCTCCTAATACACAATCTTGTGTACATTTTGGGCAGGGTAAGTGCATCACAAAATTTGGATACATGAAAATTTCAAAGATAGCTGCGTTTGTGTATTGTTTTATGAAGTTCCTATTACGTCGATTCGCAGTAAAATGCAAGCCAAACAGAATTTCTTCCCTATCCCTAGCTGAAGGGGCTGTTTGTTTATTTATAATATCTACTTTCATTTCAATACAGTCATACCTCGGCTCCCGAATGCCTTGGGAGTCAAACATTTCAGCTCCCGAACAATCAAAAACCGGAAGTGAATGTTCCAGTTTTCAAATGTTCTTTTGGAAGCTGAACGTCCGAAAGGGCTTCTGTTTCCTGCAGCCAATCAGAAGCCACACTTTGGAAGTCAAACGTTTCGGAAGTCAAACGGACCTCCAGGACGGATTCTGTTCAACTTCCGAGGTATGGCTGTATAGTACAAAATGTATGTCTAGGTCTGATTCCATTTTCATCCGAGTTGAGGGAAGCTACCATGACAATCCCTACAACCTGAACAATGAAGAAGGAAAGCTGTATCTCAAAAATAGGACTCTACAATCTCCTGCTTCCTACAGGACAACAGCATTATTATCGCCAACTGGTCTTGGACAGCTCTGAATAACACCTTTCAGGGCTGACCCAAGACATCTTGCTTTTGCAGTTCCATATAGCTGACAAGGTTGGCATCTGAATACTGGTGATGGGACAGTGCCCTCCACTGTCCCAAGAGAAGCACACTATCTTAGCGGGTAGAGAGGAGGCTGCTTGGCAGGCACTGCTATTTTCCCCAGCACATTATTGCTGCTCCTTGCTCCCTTCATCCTGCACCTGAGGCAATTTCCTCACTCTGGCTAATGGTAGTGTGAGCCCAGGATTACCTTTAAGGACAAAAGAAGGAAGTGAAGGAAGTATTTGCTAAAAGCTGTCAATTCTTGAGCTTCAGTAAGGTTTCAAAGGAAAGAATGCTTGGGATAGCCTTCCTCACATGTCTGTGCAGTTAGGCTCTGGATGGTGTATAGCTTTCTGGCAGTGTAATATGTATTTAAATAAGTGAAATGCTCCAGAGTGCAACCAATCTTTTCCCGAAACCACAAGATCCCGAAAGAAACAGAAAAAGAATGAGAAAGGGTCTGAAGTAGCATCAGAAGATTTGTGAAATGAAATTGATTTCCATTCCAATCAGGTCTTTTACTCTTCTTGAAAATGTCAAGGTGTCGGCCTTGGCCATTACCAGACTGTGATTTATAGTTGAGACAAAGCAATAATACTCAGGTGACTGTCTGGAGCTGTGCTGCAGTGTCTGGAAAGTCTGCAGATGGCAGCCATCTCTTTTCTTAACCAACTTCAATTGCTTATCTTAGATTTGGGGTGGAGGGCACTTTGTTTTCATCCTTGATAAGAAGATGATGACATGCAGGCCTTGATATTTACTTAGCAACAGAGAAAAGAAACAAGCACCAGGAGGAAAAGGGTTCGGCACTTCTGAGGGAAATATTTTTTATATGTTAAAAAAAAACACCCTTACACCAGACTAAGCAGAAAAGCAGTACAATTTGAGAATCCCTTTTCACTTGTATTATGCCAGAAATCAGGTTTCAAACATTCCTAGCCTACTGCATAACCGTAACCCAATTGGGCAGAAAAATAAGGATCTAAGTGCATTTGTATCCATTGACTTCAACATGATTGAATCTGATTGTATCCACATAATTTTAACTTATGTGGCTTATGGGTCCACATTGAATTAAAGATGTTAACATTTATAACTAGTTCAAATAACATCTAACCAAAATCTGAGACACCTTTTGAGGAGGAATGTAATTCCTGAACAGTCATCAAGTCAATTGAATAATCTTCAGCAAATCTATCTTGTAGTCTAACCATAACGGGTTGTTGTGAAGATAACACGGAGCAACAATATAAAATACAATTATAAAAGGACGTGGCATGTGCAGGGAACAATTTTGCGATGAGGTAGCAGAGCACTACAGATATGCTCTCCCCTTCCCACACTGCCCCTTCCTCACAGCAGCTGTTTTGAATTCCCAGTGGAGACCCGGAAGCAGTGTGTGGTATACAGCTAAGCATTACTCAGAGTATACCCAATAAAATGAACTAAATTCAGATCATTAATTTCAATGGCTCTAACTGTGAGTAAAGCTTAGTTGAATACCACCAAGAAATTAGTTTCTCTTCATGGCTCACTCTCACTGAAGAGTGGTACAATGTATTTTCTCTCATAATATGGTTGACATTGGTGAGTTGGCTCAGCTTTTGGACACTCTGCTTATGAGTTCATGAGCTAGAATTCCATTTGTGGGTGGTTGTTTTTTTTTAAAAAAAAATTATCCTGTCCATGCTGAGTTGTGAAGACTGAGCAAAATAATTTTTCTTCTTCTCCATATGTTTTAGTCTAGTTTTGTGTTAATATTTTACATCCTTTCATTGTGAAATAATTGAATTAACAGTTATTATAAGAGAGAATACAATATGCTTTAAAATACTCTGTATTTGTAACTCCAGTACATTATGATTTCACAGTTTTCCCCAGTACGTTCTCTATAAATCAGTGTTCTGTTTATTTGGATTTTTAAAAGAACCAAAAAAGAATGAAAATTATTAGCTCATCCACTATATGTATACAGCTATTTAATATGTTCAGAATGGTTAAATAACTGAAAATGGTTCAAAGTATTGTAAAAAGTAACTGAAAGTTTATGAGTAACTGCACAAAATAAAAAGTAAAAGTAACTGCGCAAAATACATTACAATGAATTGATTTGTAGATTTATTTATTTCAATGGGTTTATATCTCATCTTTACACTCAAAGGGAACCCAAGGTGGATAGCAAATCTATAATTTAACAATACAAAATACAATAATAACCAAAGCCACCTCTAAAATGCCAATAAAAATGTTGACTGTGGATGACATTTGAAAGCCAAAGCAAAAATACAATCCTCTATGCATGTTTAAAAAAGGTAAAGGTAAAGGACCCCTGACAGTTAAGTCCAGTCGCGAACGACTCTGGGGTTGCGGTGCTCATCTCGCTTTACTGGCCAAGGGAGCCAACGTTTGTCCGCAGACAGTTTTTCCAGGTCATGTGGCCAGCATGACTAAGCCACTTCTGGTGAAACCAGAGCAGTGCACAGAAACGCCGTTTACCTTTCCGCCAGAAAGGTGTTATCTACTTGCATGTTTACTAAAGAGCAAATCCCAGTGAACTCAATGGGACTTACTTTGTGCACAGGAAACATGCACAGGATTGGGCTGCTAATAAAAAGTTATCACTGTTTCCGGAGAAATCTGTTTATGGAGAAGACATTTTACGTATTTCTTTTTTGTTTCAGGTCTCTCAATTAAAAAAGAAGAAAACACAAGCTAATGTTAATTATGTTGAAATATATGTATTCAGTTGATGCACTACAAATTTTGACATAAGTGCAAACAGAAAGAAAAATGGATAAAAATGACAGCACATATATGTAAACTGGAGATCTTATTCGGTTGAAAAACTGCAGCTGGTGCAGAATTTGGTGGTCAGATTATTGACTGGGGCAGAACCGATCAAGCATGGAACACCAATTAAGGCATGATTGCACTGGTTACCGATTTGTTTCCAGGCTCAATTAAAAAATGCTGGTTTTGACTTATCCAGCTTTATGCAGCTGAGGACCCCCATACCTCAAGGACTGCCTCGTCTCACATGAGCCAACCTGGACTCCATGCTTGTAATCAGAGGACCTTCCCTGTGTGTCTGATTGACAGTTCAGAAGGTGGCAGTGGAAGAATGGCATACCCTCAAACTATCTTGATTTTTCTGTGACCACCATGAAAACCTATAATCCCTCAAGGTTTTTTGTTTTGTTCTATAAAATTATGATTTGAAATCTTTGGCCACTTTTTCATTCATTGCAATGAAGGCTTCCCACAAACAGGAGGTGCAAGACCTGCCACCACCAATGGAAAAATCCATTGTGGTGTGGAAGAGTCATTGTTTTGAGGAGAGGACAAAAGAGGAGAAGCCAGACACAAATAGTTTACTAGTGTAATAAGTTGGTGTTATTATATTGTAGGATTCTATTCTGACTATGCTGGGGGAAATGATCAATTCTCCATTTATATAATCTTGTATTAATAAATAATTGCCACCCACCAAGAAACTTTCAAAAGGCAAAAGGGGGGGGGGAACTAACCAGGCAGGAAGGAAAGAAGGAAGGATGGGCAAATAACACCATAAAACTGCACCTATGTACACATCTCACAAGGATTTTGAATATGAGAAACATCTTGCCACAAACTAGTTCCAGAAGTATACAAGCTAGTTACACAAGTGATATGAACATCAACCCAGCTAGTTATGATTCAAATATCTACCATCTAGTTTCTTGTCAGTTAAGAGTTTGTGATATATATATATATATATATATATATATATATATATATATATATTCTTATTGATTATTCTATTTAAAAATACATTCAGGTAGGGGATACTGTCGATATTTGAAATCCAGCCCCTGAACTGACTTTTTAAAGGAAATGCTTCCCTTAAATGAAGTATATTTTCCTTTTATGTCCCTGTTTAAATCCTACTTTAAACTTTCCTCTCATTGTATACTCTAAGCTCCACCAGTGAATTTAAATAGGGTTTCACTATATGTTTTAGTGCATTCAGAATTTCTTTGTTACAGTTCCCACCCTGCTGCATTATGTGAGTGCTGGCACGGAAGTCCAGCAGTCGGTTTGTTTTCTGCCATTAATAAAAGAATCCACTTTCTTCCAGTTCTTTGAAGAAGTTGAAAAGGCTACAAGTGAGGGAGGAGGGGATGGGGAACAGATTGCAGTGTAATCCCCCAACAAAATGCTTGTCTAGATCAGAAACCTCCCTGAAGAAAATTTACGAATGCTAAGCCTACTTTTTCTGTGAGGAAGACTACAGTCAATGTACTTTGACACATACTGGGTTTTGACTAACAGTAGGGATCCCACTAGGCAAATTGAATTAAATAATAATAATAGAACCTCTTTTCCTGTCTACTCTTTGAACCAACACTATCCAATTCTTTCAGCATCCAGTGTTTGATTAAAGGCACTATTTTGTTATATACTTTGTCAAAGCAATGTATTATGATGGGGAATCTATTAAAGTTACTAAACAAATGAGATTTGCACATTGTTAGTGCTTTTTCATAGTCCAAGATTATTTTAAAGCAGTTGAATTCTTTCTGAAGAACAGAAGTTTTGTCTCCTGGTCCCATCACTCAGAATACAACAGATGTGAAAGTATAGTACCCAACAAAACTAGCCCTGAGTCAACAACTTGTACCAAGACACTTGAGTTTCATCACATTTTAAAGCCATATCTTGTGGCTTGATGCTGCACCATCATTTTGTGAACAAACAACAGCAGCATTGTGACAATATTATATTGACACTGTAGGCAGACACAATGATATATTGAATAAGGATGCAAGTTCTGGGGAAGTCAATGCAATTTACTCTCACTTATGTCAATGGGACTAATTTTGATTCAACCTAATTCATTTGGTTTTTTTTTAATTATCTTTAGACTGAGCTGCAAACCAATCTGTTGCTTTCAAATAAATTGTTATAAAACATCACATTTATTACAAGTGGAAGAGGAAAACAAAAGTGATTTATTTCATGCACAATAGGATGGATATGCTGTTGAAGCCTGCATTGTGTCCTTATTGACTATTATTAGTCAGCAATGTTTAATTCCCAACAAACAGCAACAAAAGCAAGGAAGCCAATTCTTTTTTTAAACAAACAAACATTCATTCAAAAGTTCCAATACAGCTTTGTCCAATTCTGAAGGCTCATGAGATAAGATTTAAACTTAAACAGAATCCACAAGATTGATTCCATGAGTTTTAAGCTGGGTATGAGGGTTGAAAGAGAAAGGTGAAATCATCATCTTAATATTTATTTAATTTCACTTATTTTTATATTCAGCCTATTAAGATAAGCAAAAAGTGTCATGCTAATGATGCTGAATGTTAAGCCATGCACTGATTCAGAGCAATGGCATCATGGCCACTGAAGAAGGCACATCAGGAAAACTGTTACTGAATAAATGTCTTGATGTGCATAGATAATAAATTTAAAAAGTTTCAGCAGAGTCCATCCTAAAATTATACAGTGAAAGAAGACATTGCTTTTGGATCCTCACTTTTACTTATAATTTATTTCTGGCATTTAGCACACTGAAAGTTGCTTGCCTCTCTTGTCCCAGTACACTTACTGACTGCAATCATCTGCAAGGGGTTGCACTATGGCAGGGTTAATGTTACCAACCGTCATGGCATGGTTTTGCATTCTCAAATAGGGAATAATGATCTTTGGATGGAGGACACATATGTTACTCTGATCATTACTTGGTTAAGTTTGACATTATGGCTGTCTGGGCACAAACGTTGATGGTCTGTCCTCAATGGCTAATGCAACCTGAGGATGTTAAGGGAATTTCTAACAACTTAACAACTTGGGCCAGTAATCCTCTTGGACCTCACTGCCCACAAAGAGGGGATGAGCTCAAGGCCCCAACTGAGCTGCAGAGATGTCTCAGAGGAACTGAGGGTGATGAAGCAACAGGACCAACCTCTGGAGTACAGGGATCACAAGACTCACAATGAATGTGACCTAACACAGGTAAAAAAGCACATCTGCAGTCATACTCTGTGCTTGTGATGTTGTTGAAGGAATCTTACTGCACCATCACATCTACACAATGTCATTCAGCATAGTTGTTTCATGTGCCAAGAGGTTTCCTGGATGTGAACTCAAGCAAACAGAATCTGGAATCCATGAAGGTCTGTTGTGAAGTGCTGTATCCATTTGTATATAAAAGCACATCCAACCAGGATGCCGTAATTAACAAAGTGGCATAAGAGCATAGGAAGAGCCCCACTGTATCAGCCCGAAGGCCCATCTAGTCCAGCATGCTGTTCTCACAGTGGCCAATGAGATGCCTGTTACAAGCAGGACATGAGCACACCAGCGCTCTACCCACTTGTGGTCCCCAGTAACTGGTATTCAGAGGCATACTGGAGCTAGTATACAGCTACCATGGCTAGTAACCACTTATAGCCTTACCCTTCATGAAATACAGGTAGGTAGCCATGTTGGTCTGCCATAGTCAAAACAAAATAAAATAAAAAATTCCTTCCAGTAGCACCTTAGAGAACAACAAAGTTTCTTCTTGGTATGAGCTACTTGTATACACCTCTTTCTTGTACCCCCTTAATCACCCTTTTCTCTAAATGAAAAACCCTCAAGTGTTTTAAGTTTCCACACTGGGAAGCCGTTCCAGTCCCCATGTAGTTTATTGGCCCTTTTCTGAATGTTTTCCAGCTCTATGGTGCCCTTTCTGTAGTACAGCAACCAGAAGCTGAACAGCATTCCAAATGCAGTTGCACTATGTATTTGCATAACAGCAATATTATATTGACTGTTTTATTTGTGCTAATGATCCCTAACATGAAATTCAGCTTTTCCACAGCTGATGCACACTGGGTTGACATTTTTATTGAGCTATCCACCATGCCCCCAATATCTCTTTCCTGGTCAGTTATCATCATTTCTGACCTCATAAGCATATATGCAAAGTCAAGATTTCCCCCCCTCCCAAATGCATCACTTCACACTTGCTTACACTGAATCATATTTGCCATTTTAATGCCCTTTTTGGAGCTCTTCACAATCCACCTTGAACAATTTGGTTGATCAGCAAATTTGCCCATTTTAGTGTTCACCCCTATTTCTAAACCCCTTATGAGGAAATTTATATGTCCTTGTTTTTCATTGCTATGTGTTTTAAAAGGTTTCAAGGAATGGATATGTTGTTTATATGTTTTGGGGTTTTTTGTTTAAAAGCACAGTACAGAGCCTGTAAATAAATAAATAAAAATTAAACATATACTTAAAACTGTCATACTAAAATTACTAGGACTTAGAGGTGCTTAACTCTGGTTGGATTATATTTAATACTTGTTTATTCTTAAAGTATCTGGCTTTTGCAGTGTCATAATAAGCAACTTTATATGATCCTTTTGTTTTCTAAGTCAAAAAGGAATCAAATAATGACATGCTATTGCACTAACAGTGGAATTCTAACCATGTCTACTGAGAAGTGACTCTTAGGGACTTCAGTGGGTCTTACTGCAGCCTACAATCCCAACCCCTCTGATTTCGGAGTAAGTCCTACTGAATGCAATAAAACTTACTTCTGAGTAAACATGGTTAGGATTGAGTTGTACAGTGTTAATGCCTTTGAGTTTAATTAAAAACCTTCAATAAGGTTATCCTAGGCAAGTGCTGTAAATGCATTTTGTATTGTGAAATATATGAAACGTGTTGTTATGACTTAAAATGACATTTGGGGGAATGGGTGCATCCGTATGACAATTCAAACATAAAGCACATGATTGTCATGATAATGATAATCCAACTGAACATGACAGACACGAGATCACTTGCTATGCCTCTCATTTTTATTTTTATTGTTTCGACTGGTGTTTGTTGGGAAATTGCTAAATAGCATTCAAAGCTGACAGTTGATTAGAACACAATCTAGGAGGGAAGAGAAAGTCATGGAAGGGTTAAGAGATGTATGTAAAACAATGGTTTTCCTTTTTAAAATTAAAATGTACAAATAAGCTGGTGTCAGGGAGACTAGGTGATCTTTCATTTCCACCGCACTGAGCACAGCTCACACTAGCAGAAGACAGCCATTAATGTATGCGTCTGGCTTAATCTGGTCTCCCAACTAGGAATTCATCAAATTGTTAATATCACTCCTTTTTTGTATGCATCACACATCATTGTGTCTCTTGGTGTTGCAAGAGGCTGCTTTATTATAGAGTCACTAGCTGTAGCAGGAGCTGATTATACCATATTGTACAGTATACTATTACACGGATAGAAAAAAGCATTGAAAAAGACACATAGACTTACACATAACTATTCATGTTTACCTATAATTCATCAACAAAAATGCTAATTTGCTGCTGATCAGCCAAATCTTTGAATTACCAAAACAAACAAAAAAAACCTTCATGCTGGACCATATGATGGATTCAGTAAATACATGACAATGTCACATGTCCTTCTAGTCTTGAGTTGTACTTTGGTGTGATGGGAAAAGAAGATGTAGGTATCTTTCCATTTCTGACAATGCCAAATGGCAAGAAACCCCAATGTTCCTTTCCTTTGCTGTGTGTTGTATAAACAGTGCTCACCTGAGAGGTGCTGGAACTGAGTTCTGGCAAGTTCTGATTGAAAAAAACTCCTGCTCATAACAATATCATTCCTGTGCATATCTAGAAAGATCCTTAGGGATTGTTTGTATGTAACCATTCTAATGTAGGATCATGTGTATTAATGTGCTCAACAATCACCAGAGTCTACAACCACAAATGTGAAAGGCCCTTCCCCCTAGTCTGGACCCATCTTCCCAGTGAGACAAGTGCTACTCACTCATCCTCAGAGCATTTTGTCACATTCCCTTGCCAGAGATTGTGGGGATCACCACACCACACCACCATATCCACACACATGCAAATATATATGGACCTGCTTCTCTATTGGAAAAGAGAGGGGGGGCAACTCCTGTGGGAATTCCTTTTGTGGCCATTGAATACTGTATCCACGGAAAGCAAGTTATTATAAAGTTCTTGTGTTGTATTTTTAAAAAAATCTGTTGTGAGATGCAGTATCTACTCAGTATCTACTTTGGCTCTTATTGAAAGGATCAGCCAGAGTTCCATCCATTTATTACTCAGTGATAGAACACATGCTTTGAGTGCAAAAGCATGTGTGCAAAAGCATTGAGCATTGAGTTCTGATATTCATTCCTGGCATCTGCAGTTGAAAGAATCAGTGAGTAAACAATGCAAAATAAAATAAAATAAAATAAAATAAAAATCCCACTGCCTGCAATACTGGAGAACTATCCTGGAAGGACAAATATCTTGACACATGCGCCCCCAAATAGCAGCAGTACATAGTACTATATCCAGTTTATTAGGGAATCTCGCACATTCATTGACTAGGATTATGACTGCAACCCAGGACATGGTTACTTGGAAGTAGACTCCACTGAACTCAGCAGTGCTTACTTATGACCTAGGTCCAACTTGTAAAACACAATGAGCTTTAACAAAGGATTGTCTGAAATGGAAATTTTAGCCTTTAATTACAAGTGCAAACTTGCAAACATGTGCAAGTGTTTAAACGGCCGGTGTGAAGTAGGAACCCTGTCAAAGAAAAGATCAGAAGTATCCAAACTCTGTTTGATCTATTCCTTCATTCTCCAGGAACATAGGAAATATAGTGTCAGAAAATTGGTCCAGCTATCTTAGTATCATCTACAATACACTGACCAGTAGCAGCTTTGCAGCATTTCAGACTGGAGTGGTTTCTAGCCCTATCTAGAGACTTTAGGAATTGGAACCTGGGGGTTTCTGCATGCAAAGCAGATGTTCTATCACTGAGCTATAGCCCTTTCCCATGTCTTAACCTCCTCTCTGCTAATCTGTCACAAGAAAACTTGGAAGCCTCATTATCACCTCCTTCACATGCCAGAGCAAGGGAGGTCCATAAAAGACTCAATAACTTTGGCAAATAATTATAGCTTCTTGGAAAAAAGTGTCCGGGATGTCCATTCCTACCACCCACTCATCTCCAATTTCCCCTCTTTTACACCACTGGACATCATATGCTGCAACTTATTTATTATTATGTAGGAACATAGAGAATTGCCTTACGCCAGGTCAGAACATTGGTTAGCACTGCAATGACTGGTAGCTCTCCAGTCTTTTCCAAACCTACCTAGATGCCAGGGGCTAAACCCAAAACCTTTTGCACATACATGTGCTCTCCACAGAGCCCCTTCTTAATGAACTTCACTCTTCGGCTCACACTGGAGGACAATTCAGCTAGACTTATTTTAGCCTGAAACAATGGTTATTCTCAATCAACCTATGCGCACCATATTGAATTTATGCTCCTGTATTCCTTCAAAGGAGGGTAGAGCAACTGTTTGTGCAAATGTAACATCAACTGGATTCATATAGTATTATTATGGATTTTACTGGGCCGAAATCAAACCAGCAGAGGTTGCATGGGAGCAATGATAGATTATAAAGATTTCTGCCCTTCCATTTATCTTATTGTAACTGGAAAATCTTCATTCAAGTGAAATATTTACATTATTTCAGCTTTAATTAGTGTTTGTCAAAATGAGCACCACACTTTCATTATGATGAACTGGTTTTGCCTGCAATACTATTTATTTGGAGACATCTTTCTGATTACATACATAGTCCTTTAGTTTAATACTGCTAGATCACAGCTGGATCAAGTAGATAAACATGTGATTAAAAAAGAATTTGCAAAAACTTATTGTTGCCAAAAAATGAATGTGCCACGCCTTTGCCAAAAATGTGTTTCCATGGGGGGGGGGACAAGACCCTATTTATTTATAACATTTGGGGCGGTGACATTTAAAAAAAATGACTATACAATTATTCCCCAGTATAAGAACAATGTATTGTAATAACAGTGTTGATGCTGACAGTACAACAGTTCCTCCCACACACTGGGGGTGGGGGTGGGGGGTGGGAAATCAGCTGTAGCTGGAATATAACCCAAAATGGGGAATTGTTTGAATGCTTGTGGTGTGCAATGCCTTTGTTTCAGACTGCAAAGTTTGAATTTTTCACAGTAGAGGATGGGAAAGATAATACAGGAAATTGAAAAAAGCCTCAAGGACTATATGGAAATGAAAGCTGTATTTGAAGAAATCAATCCCAGCATATTTTAGCTCTTTTCAGTGCTATGATAACAACTTATGAAGCATCTATGTCTCTGCAGAACAAAATTGTGTTAACTAGTTTGAGCAAAATAATCACAAGGGAAAACAATATATTTGATATTAGCTTTATGTTATAGTAAAACTATGGAAGTGCTATAGAATGCTGCAATGCTAGTTACAATTAGAGAAACTGAGATTAAAGCATTTAAAACATTGGAACAAAATGTCAGGGCAGGCAAATACCTATCTATCCACTTGCATCAAAACTTTATAGGTGGGTTCGGGAAGATACTGGTTTGCTAGGCCTCAGTGTGGAAATGGCAAACGAGTCAAGCACAGTTTCATTATCTAAACACAGGGATGCTTTATTCTCCAGCACTTGAATGAAGGCCCAACATTAATTCAAAACATTAAAGAGTACAGTACAGCTGTTTGAATATATGAACCTGTAACACAGCACGTTACCATCTCTATTCTGCACAATGCATTTCTCTGTGGGCCAAAACATCACATTTCTCCCCCAGCGACAAATATATCTTTTTTATGCTGCTAATATCGTAGAAAGTTAATCAATAAAGTCCAAAGTTGCTGGTTCCCCTCCGCCTAGGTCCCAAGAGCCTGACTTGTGATTGTTACTAAAAAACCTCACAAGTTAGGGTCTCAGGGACTAGGAAAAGTCCGATAAGATCCAGTCGAATTCTTCTTCAATTAATCAGATTGGGCTTTGTTGTTGTTTTAGAAAGCATCTCTTTCAGTAATTTCGGAAGATATAACAAAAAGAGGCACCACTAACACTTACAAAACAGACCTTCAGTTGCATGAGCAAGATACTTTTGAAATTTATTTATTTATTTAATAAACCCTCCCATTTATAAAGGCTATCAAAGTTGTGCATGCAAAAGAAGTAAGATCAGGAAGCTAAAAACAGGTTACATCTGTTTCAAACAGACTTTTAAACACTCTCCTATTTTTCCCAGTGGCTTAGACAAAGATTAAACAGTTCAGCATTATATCTTCACTACCATATTTACAGTGGGCCCTAAAACCTTCTGCACTTTAAAGCTATTCTAGACCAAGAATGCCCTTTGGGTATCATTTATGTTCTTCCCCTCTTTCCTTTATTGAATATGTATCTCTCGACTAATATGAAAAAACACCTGACTTTTGAATGCAGATTTACTTTCCACATCCTAAACTGCAGAACACATTGACTTTGAGCTAACTTGTCATTCTTGGTCCCGAGTCGGTTGAACCACATTTGAACTTTCAAAAAATATTCTTCATACTGTACAGTTAGCAGGTGGGAAAGAAGATATTTTCCCCAATCACTTTTTGCATTTAAAGTCCAAGACTTTTAATGGCACAACAACAGTGCTGAAAAGATTCTCTCTCTCTCTCTCCTTCGGCATCTGAGTCTCAATTGTAGAATGGAAAAGAAAATGTCTACTTTTAGCAACAGATCCATGATGTTCGGCAGATGAACCCAGAGCCAAAGAATCAGCAGCCATAAAGATCCTGGCCACTGAGGCAGAGACTGGTGTATATAACTCATTCCTGTCTTTCTTCATGATGCAGCTCAGCTTTAAAGGGAAAAAGAAAGTGGAGAGAGAAAACAACAGTAATCAAAATAATTAGAATCTCAAGTTGCAGAACAAGCTGATAAACTACACACACACACACACACAAATAACTGGAAGAAAATACTTATTAATTGACACCCCCTCCTTCCTAGGTAGTTTCATTATCCCTTGCCCCTCACCCCATTTAACGGAATGTCACTTCTAGATTCAGTACATGTTGAAGTACTTTAAATATTTTGATCGAGGAAAGAATATCATGTCACAATCAAACCCTTTCTTTGTCATTTGCTCTGCAGTAGACTTCGAACTGTTATGCCTCAGGCACGAAAGAGTTAAAACAAATCACCAGCAGCCCCGTAATTTTTAGACATTTGGGGAAAAATTAATTATCATGCTTTTTGTTAGAACTGTAAGATGATTTTCCAAAGCAATTTTTGACCATAGCTTCCAAACCAAGAAATTAGGAAGAAAAATCTAACCCCTCTGTAAATATGACATTAACATAATTACACCCCCCCCCCAATCACATAGACCCATCCTCCTTAGGGAATACATCTGATGCTCAGTAGATGGAAATCAGTCAGCTTTCAGCTGCTCTCCAACGTACCTTTGCTTCTCACTGACTGACTGGGTTTTACCTCCCATGAATATGCGCGCGCGCGCGCACACACACACACACACTCAGACGGACATGCTAACTTACATACAGTCAGACAGACATGCACACGCATCTGCACAGACAAAACACGCACACACACGCGCGCGCACACAAAGGCAAGGCGAAACGTCGGATGCTGACTCAGAGCGGCTGCATGTGGAGGGGGTGGCATCGGCTGGATTTTTCACTGCACTCGTCATTAACATTAACTCTCTCTCCAGCATCCGCCCTCTGCCAGACCTGCTGGGCTGCAACATTTGCATGACGCTGTGACTCCAGCCTTGTTGCGGGTCAGATGTTGCAAGAGGAAGGAAGGAAGGAAGGAAGGAAGGAAGGAAGGAAGGAGAAGGGGGGGAAAAGAAGCAGCCCCAGTACACTCATAAGAAATGCCTTCATTTCTTCTAAACAGGTCCCTCTTCTTATTTTCCCCATCTTTCTACTTCATCTGTAGCTGTATCTCAGTTGTTTGACATCTTTCCGGAAGAAAATGTCTTGAGCTGCAATAAGCCAGGAGCCTGACGGTCCTCCCCTCCCCTCCCCGTCCTATTCCCACCCCTTTCTCCCCCCCTAATCAATAAGACAGATCTCCAAATGCAGTTGTGGAAACAGACTGTGCACAGACGTTCATCCTCGGTCTTCTGCCTCAGGAAAAGCAGACAAGTTCGGCTCACACACACACACGTGATGTAAGGAGAAATAATGCCAGCAATTCTTTAACAGACTTAGAATTTATTCTACGCCTTCTTCATTCCCCACCCCACCCCCACCCTCCGCCTTTCCCCTGTGCTGAATTCGTGAGTGGAAACGATTCTTCCAGTGTGCACATCACCTCTCTCCCAAGCTACAAGGTTGCAACGTTTCACCTCGGTATTTTAAACAAAACTAATGAAAATTAATAAATTTCATCCTGATGAGAATCTCTGCATTAAAAAAAAATAGAAAAAACGAGTCAGGCTGCCACCTAATAGGAATGGTGATTTCTTTTGCCAAATTACCGCCTGATTCAGAGTCACTAATATGATGATAAAGCAGAAAGCTTCTGAGTTTAAAATATAGGGCCTATAATAGGAAGGGGCAGTTCTAGACTTGAAACACAAAGTGACTGAGTGTCTGTCTCTGTGTGTGTATGTGTGAGAGAGGGAGGGAGCGAGGGAGAAAGAGAACAAAAGAATAACAGCTATACTGTATTGCACAAAAGCAGTACAATGGTGCAGGCTTTTTTTATTCGAGAATTATTTATCATTGTATATCTATCCACATACATATGGAGCTATTTGACCACAGATACTCTGTGCACCATGTAAATCTCAGCAAAAGCTTAACTAGCTGAGATGCAGAAAATGTGTGCCATGCTGGTTTCATAATGCAGTTATTTAATGTGCTTTAACTTGCTCTGCCTTAACACTTGGTAAGTTTTAAATATGTGTTGTGCACTTATTTCTGTGAAAAAGGAACACTATGTCAATATGATTTAAAGTACAGAATTCATGTAAGAAACAGAGTACAGTAGCCTACTCTGTCCCCAAGAGGAAAAAAGTCTCTCAGCTTTCAGCAAACAGGCAGAACCCAGCATGCAGTGCCAACATCACAGACCCAACTAAAGTAGCGACTGGGCAACCTAAGTGGACAGGCAGCATGAAGGGCCTCAATCTGCGCAACATTCATATTAAAATACGAAAAACTACAACAGAGAAAAGAAGCAAGTGTTAGTAAATGACCCCAAAGAAGATTGTGCATCAATTAATACCATCAAAACTTTTAACCCCCACCCCTCGGTAAGATTGTTAACAAGCAGTTCCCCAGAGTGGCTGAGAAAACCCAGCCAGATGGGCGGGGTAAAATAAAACAACAACAAGAACAACAACAACTGACAAAAAGTCAGGCAAGAGCACAAAAATTTGCAAGGCATGAAACAACACCAGGCATAGCCCAACAAATGAAGGACTGAAATCATATTTGGAAAACTGATAAAAATTACAGGATTATGGCATTCAATTCTGCGTTAACTGGTTTACTTTTTATTTTATTTTTAAATGACAACACATACAGTGTGACTATGTACTGCTATTAAATGTCTGTGACTTATACTGAGTTCCTAGAGCTGCGTGTATATTAGATTGGCCATTTAATTCCATTGCAAACCTATAGATGCTTACTCAGAATTAAGCCTTAGTGTGACCGTGGAGTTTATTCCTAGGCACATTGGTAGAAATAATCCCCACTGAACACAGTGAGACTTCCTTGGAGTAATATGCATTGAATTGAGCTTGTGGGTCTACTTTTGCTAGAATTCATCATCATCATTATTTTTTTACTTTACTTTTATTACTACTTTCTTTTTTGGTTGCTCCTTCCAGCATCGTTGGTCTGCTCCTTTTCTTACCCTGGTAAATTGCTGTATTGCTGTCAAGTGGGGGGAGGGGCAGGTTACTATGTTTACAAGTGAGTGGTGTGTCCTGCAAACTACAGGATATCTCAACTCATCAGTGGTTAAAAATATTCATCTACAGAGTATTTAGAAGCACTTGAATAAAAAGCATGAAGCAAACAAGGAAGAAAATGGCTAAACATTTTGTAATTTTATACCCAGGCTGTGACCAGGGAGAATATCCAGGTTCAAGTGCTCAGGACTTCATCTGGGGGCACCTTTAGAGCCAGTGGGAAATGCAGACTAGATTAAATCAATAGCTGAGATGTCGTAATCAATCAGCTCAATTACAGCTGTCACAGACCCAGGTTTAAGGTTCTTCCCGATTCCAGTTTTCTAATAATTAACCCTTGGTCATCCCTAAGTGCTCAGTCACCTTACTTTATAAAGCGGAGCATAAGCAGGCGTTCTTCTTTTTTAAGTTTTGTTAATAATAATAATAATAATAATTTATTTATACCCCGCCCATCTGGCTGGGTTTCCCCAGCCGCTCTGGGTGGCTTTCAACCAAATATTAAAAACAATTCAGGATCAAACATTAAAAACTTCCCTAAAAAGGGCTGCCTTCAGTTGTCTTTTAAAAGTAAAATAGTTGCTGCAATGAAACTATGGTGAACTAGTAATGTTGAGTTAAGACACCTTCATTCCCATATGTGTCTTCATTTATATAGATATGCCTGTGATTATGCCTGTGAAAAAGCCAGGGTGGATCAAAGAATGTTGCTAACATTAAACAGCAATATCTTTGAAGATTACAAATGTGAAGGGACTTGCAGAATTAGACTGGAGCCAGTCACTGCTCTCTATTGAACATGTATAAAATAATATTTCCCTCTAACTTTCATCCACTTTGTGCAGGACTTTGAAACAAGGACATCCACATGTTCTACCCAAGAATGTTTGACTGAGCAACTTAGTTGAAAAATATATTTCCAACCACTGACCATTTGGGGATCTGTTCAGGTCATAAGTCACAGCATCTCTGCTTAAAGACTTTAGTAAATAACAGCAGCATTTGTTTTTCACTGAATATTCCTTTCAGAAGAAAATAACTAAATAAACCCTACAGTTCACTTTGTACATACATACATACATACATACATACATACATACATACATGGCAAGTCTATTTTATGTTATGAACCCCTAGGGGGGAAGATGAAGATTTAGATATTACAGAAGATTCAGCACATTATGGACATATTTCATGATCACATTTAATATTGTGGGAAGTAATTGTGGGTATTATTATTGGACATAAATAAAAATAAATTCCTCGCATACATTTCTACCTTTGCTATATAAATGCTGCCATATTCTTAGTGAGAAAAACAAATCTCAAATGGGATCGTGGTGTATATGCAGTACATTGAACAAATTATTTCTATTAACTCAGCTTCCTCCATCATCACAAGCCTCTTAATTAAACTCCCCTTATAAATCCACGAAGCAATGGAACTGATTTTAAGACCATACCTACACTAGGATGCTGGTACAATGGGTTGGATCCAGGCTATATAAGACAATGGGTTAGCTCCAGACTAAGACATGCTTAGTGGGGACACACTGGAATCAATAGTCAGTCATGAATGACCATATATAAGCCTGGATTCGGGTCTTTCACGTGTAAGCACTGGGCTAATGGGGTAGCAATGGCCAGTGGGCACTGAAATGAATAGAAAAATAGCACTGGAAGCCTTCCATTGTATGGTTGTCTCAATGGGTTTCAATGCACTTACCTTTCTCTTGATTGTGGCTAATATCATGAAGGGCTAAGGCTCAGGAAAGTATGGATAGGATTGCAGCCTAATTGAAATAAATTGCACCAAAGTGACAGGATTTAAAGATACTGTGTGTGTGTGTGTGTCTATAAAGGTAAAGGTAAAGGTAAAGGTACCCCTGACTGTTAGGTCCAGTCACGGACGACTCTGGGGTTGCGCGCTCATCTTGCTCTATAGGCCAAGGGAGCTGGCGTTTGTCTGCAGACAGCTTCTGGGTCATGTGGCCGGCATGACTAAGCCGCTTCTGGCGAACCAGAGCAGCGCACGGAAATGCCGTTTACCTTCCCACCGGAGCGGTACCTATTTATCTACTTGCACTTTGACGTGCTTTCAAACTGCTAGGTGAGCAGGAGCTGAGACTGAGCAACGGGAGCTCACCCCGTCACAGGGATTTGAACCGCCGACCTTCCAATTGGCGAGCCCTAGGCTCTGTGGTTTAACCCACAGTGCCACCCGCGTCCCCTGTGTACATACATACATATTCTTAGACTTGGTGTTCTTGACCTGTGGCTTATATACAGACAATACTGCCTGAAATAAGCTGCAAACCTATGTACAGTTATTGGGATTAAATTCATGGTTTCAATGCCACTTATTTACAAATAAACATGGTTAGGAACATGGCTGGAAAACTGTTTTATTGCTCTATTGACAGCAAATAGGATTACGTAAGTGCAAATGTCTGTGGTAATTATTCCATGCGGGGGGGGGGGGGGGTCAGTTGATGTAAGGTAATAAGAAAACTGTGTATTTAGAAAATATTCATTTACCTAGTAGCGCATTCAGTTTCACAGTTAGAAATTAGTCTAGACTGACAACATGACTGCTAGCATATGACTACTAGCAAATGAGTTCAGTTTCACATCCTTGATCGCAAGAGTTCTACTGAGAGTGGTAGGAGACAGAGAATGAATCTATGGTCCTGTCCTTTAGAGGTTAAGGAGGGGGGGGGGATAGCATTTCAATGAGAGGAGTATGAATTTCATAAAGATGATGAAAAACTTAACAGGCACACCATTCAGCTTGTCGAACAGCATGACATATGCAAGCCTCAAAATTGTTCTCATCATCCACAAGGGGACAGCACTGGCTGCCAGACTAGAAACACACAGTTTCCACATGAAGAGGCAAAATGAGAGCAGCCATTGCTGCAGCTACCAAAACAGAGGTGATATTCCATCTCTTCTTTGAAATGGGGGGTCTAGAAAGAAGGAGTGACAAAGACCTCGAGATAGAAGGCTGTCAAGTGCCAGAATACATGAAACGGTGGGATAGGCTTTAAATTTGAAGGTTATGTGCAATTATCTTTTTTCTTTCTTTCCCGGTTTTGAAGAAATAAATACTATAGCAAAGAAAGTAAAGCATGAGAAAGATGCATTTTCTTGGAGCTGAAGACTGTTTTTTGTTTTTGTTTTTAAAGAAAGGAAATTATAAATGTGAGATCTTTGGCTTTTGAGAATATGTATGCTTTGAAAGACTTCTATAGTGGAATTTATGCAGGGCCAGTACAAATAAACTGATGGCAAGAGACACTGAGTACATATAGTATTTTACTTTTGTAGTCTGCTTTTAAGAAGCTATGTAGAAACAAATATTAATTTAAAAAGACGGCTAAGTGTCTTACCTTTATGAGGATCAAATAGAGATTTATAATTTAGAAAGAGTGAGTCATTGAATGTGTATGCATGCTAATTGGTTGCCTAACTGTTCTTAAAATGCATCATTATTCTGCAGAACAAGGTAATACATGCTTTGAAAGAATCATGTCTTGAGATGACTGAAGGGGGGAATTTGTTCAACCCATGATGGCACTTTTGTCCTACTCCTATTCTTCTCTTGTGTTCTCTGATTTTTCTATCTTTACCATTGTAGGTTAAACGTGCACACAACACACTCCAGTATGTGAAATTGTGGAGATGAAACATAACAGAAAACAATTGCTCAAACAGGTATATCAGTGTTCTAACAACTCCTGTACATGTGTGGAAGAAAATTCTTCACACAAGAGGAAGCTGTTTTACTTCATTTTTCCTTTTGTTTTCTTTCAATTATCACAGCTCAAATAAATGTAGTCTAATTTACTTTAAACATCACTGTGTTAATTCTTGATTAATACAAACATATGCAAATTACAGGATCCATCATTATTTGTGACCATCTTAATCTCCCAACCAACCAAAAGACAACCTTGAATGCTTTTGTTCTACAATAGAACATTCTATTGAGGTGAAATGGTGTGCTAATTTTGAATGTTTTTATGTATTCTCTTTTCATTGTTCAGTGTATATATATATATATATATATATATATATATATATATATATATATATATTCTTTGATAATTTTAAATCTCGTCTGAAAAAATGGCATGATACAGAAACATGATACAATATATCAATAATAAAGAAATTGATTGTTTAATGAGGATGGAAAACATCAGTGTTTACTTTGTGCTGGAAATGAATTATTGCTGATCATAATGCTATTGCATAAATTTCAGCAGTAGAATATATTTATAAAATGCCTTATTATTCCTTTGTCTCTTTAACAGCTCTAACTTTCATGTACTAAAAGATATCTGGTACAGTTTTTCCTGAGAATGTAGTACAGCAAGTTGTCAGGCAAAGACGGTTCCTTCTTTTGCATGTTTTGAACAAAGGTTTCTCTAACCTTTGTATATATTTTTTATTTGTTTCCACTTCCTTACAAAATTCATAAGCATGAGGTTGTATAGGTACTATTTGGTATTGCTGGTGCTGCAGTGAAGACAGGTATGCTCACAAGAAGCTTACAAAGGAAGGGTGAGAGATTATGGTGTTTCTGTATTCAGAAACATCTGCATGATCCCTCTCCAAAAGCAGCAAAATGCCATCTTATTTGTGAGGGTATGCACAAATATTTTACAAACAATGCTCTGTAAGGGCGGAAATACTCAAGATTGTAATCACAATCTATGGCTTTGTTAGAAGGCTAGTTCCTTTACTAAGACCAAGGGAATGCTTTAAACAATCATATATATAATGTTTTAGGTATTAAGTACATGCATAAAATTAATATTTCAAACCTTTATGCACAGTGAAGGTTAAAGCCCATCCTGCATTCTCATGGTTTACTCTCTTTTCCCTTTCAATCAATTCCATTGATTTTAAGGGTCAGAGGCTATACCTTCATTGATCAAAGAAACAGCCTGACACAGCGAAAGAGTCTGCCAATTCCAGACAGATCAATCACACCTTTGTCTGCTTTTGATACATTATGGTTATTTATTCTGCATCTCCATGGTTTTCTGTCACACGGTTCTTAATGCAATAATGCTACTGAGGAAAATAAAAGGGGAAATATTCCATTAACAATATTGTAACCGCTTCTCTGGTCTTTCTTAGGGTGGTTTACAATGGAACCTGGCCAGCACGCTGCATTTCATTTTTGACTTGGAACAGAGCTCTTGTGCTGGTATTTAACATCAGCATTTTGCAGGAGTTAGTGAAGGATAAAAGATAACCTTTGGAAAAGAGCTGTGTAAAATGTATTTTGATTTGATGGAATAACAGTTGCAACATACAATTACAATCATTGTTTCCAATATTTATTTGGGCACTTATTTTTGAAATATGCCTTATTGGTTAAAATGTAAATCAAATCAACCCCCAGCCACTGACAGTTTTATCGCTGTGAAATGAAACTAATTGTCTCCGTGTAATAATTGTTATAAAATAGCACCAAACAGATTATTAGAGGAAACAAAATCTGCTGTATTCCACATCTGTTGCAGGAAGAACTACAAGGCTTCAAATTATGCACACCCCTTTCAGTGCATTTTTTCCACACTCATAATTAAGTTAAATGCATATTTACAGCATTATGAAATGTTTTAATTTGTGAGACAGTACACGTTTAAAGGTAACAGTTTTGGAGGTAGGAAGGGTGTTCCAGGAGGATACATATACTGCTTTCTCAATATGCTGCTTAAGGTAAAGGTAAAGGGAACCCTGACCGTTAGGTCCAGTCGCGGACAACTCTGGGGTTGCGGCGCTCATCTCGCTTTATTGGACGAGGGAGCCAGCGTACAGCTTCCGGGTCATGTGGCCAGCATGACTAAGCCGCTTCTGGCGAACCAGAGCAGCGCATGGAAACGCCGTTTACCTTCCCACCGGAGTGGTACCTATTTATCTACTTTCACTTTGATGTGCTTTTGAACTGCTAGGTTGGCAGGAGCAGGGACCAAGCAACGGGAGCTCACCCCGCCATGGGGATTCGAACCACCGACCTTTCGATTGGCATGCCCTAGGCTGAGTGGTTTAGACCACAGCGCCACCCGTGTCCCTTAATATGCTGCTTATAGCTGGGTAATTAGTTTTCAAAAGAATATAAGCAGTTAGTATAACTGTATATATATAATAATGGATGAGATTCTAGCTCAGTAAATGGCATGATGACCCCAAGTTAATCAGAGCCAAGATTTCATAGCCAAATTACAAAGCCGCACCCTATAATGTTCCCACTAGCTTCAGCCTTGCATTGTAGTTTTCTTTTGGGATGGTGCCTTTACATAGCCATAGACACATATAACTTGTAATATAAAAACATGGCATTCAACATTATTTCCTGGCACAAGGTGCACATTAGTGAACACACTGGCATGTATCAGATCTACAGCTGCCACAATACTTGTATATAAAAAAAGAACAAATGGAACACAAATCTTGAACATAAAGCCATTAGAAGGGTATCAGTTTGACATAGCTTCTGCCTATAATTCTAGGTATGTCAAAGATGCATCGAGCACACTTAAGAGTTAAATTGACAGAAATGGTCTCCCACTGATAAACTACAGAGTCCGAAAAAGACAGAAAGTCTGCTGACACTCTCAAAGGCAGAAGACCTTTTAAACTTTTGCAGGCTGACAGCAGTATTCTAAAGCATGCACTTTCTTGTGAAGAAATAATACTGAACGTACAGCATTTTAGCGAAGTTTTGAATACGCCTATTTGTCCAGCTTACTTTCCAATGGCTGTGTATAAAACAGCACTATAAACACTTTCATTCCCTACACAAGGGCTAAACAAAGAGTCTTCTTTTAGCCATTTAATCTGGTAATTTATTTTTTCAACCATCACATAAATCGAAACACAGCTGTAACCAATGACTTGCAGATTCACTTCCCTGCCAGCTGGATTTTGTTCTGCTGAAGCAGCAAGATTTTTACATTGTTCACTTCTGTGCATCTGGAGAAATCACTAAGGATCAAAGGTGACTAGAAAAGCTCTTTAAATAAACTCAACCAACAGTGAAGATCAGCTTCAATGCCTGCAGAATCTACATATAATGGCACGAATAACCCCTTGTTTTGTCAAAATCAGAATCTCTCCCTCTGGAAACTGAAATAATCTGAAATTTATAGTTATACTTTTAAAAGGGTGAAAATGCAGCTGTCACTTCTAGTTCAAGCTGCTGTTTCCTGAGAGTTTTAGTTTCCTCCACATTCAAGTTTTGCAAATTACTCACAGTTGAGTATTTTCTGATATTTTTATCTTGGTAGAAAATCCTTAAAATGAATTCTGGCTACCAATATCAGCATTTCTGGGTTGGAGATAAATTTTATTTTCCCAAGTCGCTTTCATACAACGGCAGACTAGGGGCGGCCACTTTACTATGGATTGGGACCCCAAGCCAAGCCATTTTTAAAAAGTAGTTCAAACAGGCAGACACTTGTGTGGTACAGTTCTTTCATGTGATTGAACTCTTTGGTGGTGAATTGTGTGAAAGAAGGAGGCACCAATCCATTAACTGCCGCAAATGAGGGGCAGCTCAGGGTCCGATAAGAGGAGAAAATAATTTGGGTATAAACTGAGCTGAAGCCAAATTTGCAAAATACAAAATTTTTGCTGTTTCATGTCCTAATTTGAACAAATTGTTTAACTGATCTTTTAGAGTCAACCTGGGAGACCTTTTTTGACTGAAGAGCGGGGTAAAAATCCTTCAAATAAATAAATAATCTGCTTTTTGAAATCAAAATTTGAGTACTTGGGGGCAGGACCGGTGCTAGGGCTTCTTGTGCCCTAGGCAAACCACCTTCTGGCACCCCCGCCCCCCGCCAAAGCCTGCTTTGGCGGGAGGTGGGGGTGGTGGAGAGGCAAGCAGCAGTTTCTCCACTGTAGCAGAGAAGCTGCTGCTCGCCCATCTCACCCCCCGCCAAAGCCTGCTTTAGCGGGAGCCGGGGGTGGTGTAGGGGGCAAGCAGCACCTCTCCACTAGAGCGCAGAAGCTGCTGCTAGCCCGTCCCGCCCAAGCCTGGCCAGCGCCCCCTCCATTTTGGCGCCCTAGGCAATTGCCTATTTCGCCTAAATGGACACGCCGGCCCTGCTTGGGGGGTGAGGCAATGAATGTAATTTAAAAAAAAACATTATGGGCAGCATTTGGCTAAGTTGCTGTGTGTCAGACATTTTCTTTTCTCCTCTCCCCATGCCCCTACAATCTGCTCTGGAGGGGTGGAATAACAATAATGTGTTTAGGGGGCACCGGGGCACACAGGGGACGGAGGAAAACAGAGGCATAATGGCCACCTTATATGTAACCATGTTGCAAGCTGCTTTACATGATTGGCTTGCACATAGTTACATTTAAGGTGGCCATTACGCCACTGTTTTCCTGTAGGAAGTTGGGACTTGGCGCTTTCTAGATAAGAACAAAGTATGTATCATAATAAATTGACTGCTAGAATATAAAACACTGAAAGCAAGTACTTAATGTAGAGTTTTAAATAATTAGTGAAACGACATTAAAGAAGAATCCCATATGGCAACTGTCGCCAACATAGTGGCCTCCAGATACCACACTACATTCCACATGTTACCTATCCTTGCCACAGAGCAAGCATGCTGATCGCTATAAAAGCAGCTCTGCAGATAGCTCATTTTGTAGAGCATGAGGCTCTTAATCTCAGGGTCATGGGTTTGAGCTCCATGCTGGGCAAAACATTGCTGCATTGCAGGGGGTAGACTAGATAACCCTTGCGGTCCCACCCAACTCTACAATTCTATCTTACAGGAGTGCATGGCGTGCTCTGGTCCATGGGGTCACAAAGAGTCGGGCACGACTAAACAACAACAACAACAGTCTTAAATTTCACACAATAAATTTATTAAAATGCACCATTTATTTATTTTTTACAAAGGAAACCACAAAAGGAAATTAGCAGCTTCTTTGGGGTGTAAATAAAAACAAATGGTGAAGGCACACAACCTGTAGTTTAATTCCCACCCCACCCCCAAATAACAGAGTTGGAATGTTTGATTCCCTTTGAGTGGTTTCATGTATATATTGGACTCACTCTAAAAATACAAATGACTAAAACTGGCCAGACAAAACAAACAGCCTGAAGCCCATGCTACGATGCAGTTAAGTTGATACACCTGGGTGTGTGTTCAGGCATGTTTACCCGCAGCCACATAAATCCAATTAGCTCTACTGATTTCAACAGAATTAATGCAGCTTAAACCTGATAATAGTAAGTGAACTGCTAAATTCTTAAGATATGGATGGGGAAAATACAGCTTTTAAATGCAATAGAAAATATTTTATGAATAAATGTATAAATGCAATTTATAATGTTTTGTGTTATCATTCTTGTATAGTTGTTTTAGGAAATGACATATACAATAAATTAAATTAAGTGTGGGAAATAGAAGAATATAAAGATTTATTCTAACAAGAGGCATTATGCACCAGAAATAATGTTCCTAAACAATTCTTCTGAGTATTTTTATTCAGGATATGGCTGTATTCACTGTTGGAGTTTTTATCCCAATACTAGTTACAGTATACAGTATTTAAAATTGACATGCAAAGTTAAATTCGAAGGAAGTAAAATAGGGAAGCTGTGTACCCAATTTTACAGGGGACAGCCCTCTGTCTAAAGCAGGGTGGCAAAACTGTGGCCACCCAGATGTTGTTGGACTCCAGTTCCCATCAACATTAAGGCTGACCAATCCAGGGCCTGCATGGTCCCTGATAATCGAACTACTGCCAGCATATAACACATTGCTTGTGGGTTTTGCACTGGCTGCCAGTTTGCTACCAGGCAAGTTCAGTTAGGCCCTACACATCTCATGATCAGGTTACTCTAGAGACCGCCTTATCTCTTATACAACCAGCAGATCACCACAGTCTGCGGGAGAGTTTCTCCTGCAATTCCCAAAGATCTCAGAAGCCCACTCTGCAGTTGCTTAGAACAGAGCTTTTAGTGTGGCTGCCACAATTCTGTGGAATAGCATTCCTGTTGAAATACAACAGGCGCCCACTATCTGCAATTTCCAGAAGCGATAAAAGACTTTTTTGTTTCTGCAGACTTTCCCAGCTGGATAAATGTGTCTCTACAATGAGTGTCCACTTTTAGGATTTTAGTCTTGTTTAAAATGTTTTTTTTTGGGGGGGGGGTTAACTATCCTATGTGTGGCTATATGTGATAACTATCCTATCTAGAGATGGCAGTTTAGAAGGCAATTAATAAATTAATTGTAATAGTAGTAGTAGTAGTAGTAGTAGTAATACTAAAAAGGGGTGATGCCTCCACCTCATCACCCAGTCAATACCCACCAGCTAACTCTAAGTAACCAAGATGGTCAAGGGCCAAGGAGGCAGGTGGTTAGACACACTTCTCATAGCAGCTTGCCCACAACCTCAGGCTGCAATAATTGAAACTGATCCAGTGATAGAACAGACAGTGCTCTGTCAGATGGCTATTTGAAGACACAAGAGTGGTAGAAAAGTCATTTTTCTTCACCACAGTCATTGACAAGTTGTAGGCAAAGTAATGCACCCTCACCTGTGTTGGATCATGTTCAGTACCACAATTTACACTACCTGTGCTCTAGCCATTGACCCCATTTGAAAACATACAGGTCACCAGAGTACCAAGGTGAGCTATGTCTTCCACAGCAGTGGCGAGGGCACTCAGGAGTGATCATATCAATGACTCTAGGCATTTCACAATTCCACAGTGTGATGAAAGCCTTGAAAGGAGCTCCAGTCTTATCAGTCAGAAAAGCCCTCAGCATTCAGTTATCCATCAGATGACAGAAGTCGCTGTGGGTGGACCATCTACATGGATCCTCCACCCCTGCAGAGCGGAGTACCATATTCAGCCCAAACCTCACCAGGAAACGATTCACAAACTAAATATAATGATCACTCATATTAGAGCGCTCTGTAGAGTGATAGCTATAGTCTTATATATACAAATCTTTTACGCTTTTTCACTCTTGTCTAATCATAGAATCATAGAGTTGGAAGAGACCACAAGGGCCATCCAGTCCAACCCCCTGCCAAGCAGGAAACACCATCAAAGCATTCCTGACAGATGGCTGTCAAGCCTCCGCTTAAAGACCTCCAAAGAAGGAGACTCCACCACACTCCTTGGCAGCAAATTCCACTGTCGGACAGCTCTTACTGTCAGGAAGTTCTTCCTAATGTTTAGGTGGAATCTTCTTTCTTGTAGTTTGAATCCATTGCCCCGTGTCCGCTTCTCTGGAGCAGCAGAAAACAACCTTTCACCCTCCTCTATATGACATCCTTTGATATATTTGAACATGGCTATCATATCACCCCTTAACCTTCTCTTCTCCAGGCTAAACATACCCAGCTCCCTAAGCTGTTCCTCATAAGGCATCGTTTCCAGGCCTTTGACCATTTTGGTTGCCCTCCTCTGGACACGTTCCAGCTTGTCAGTATCCTTCTTGAACTGTGGTGCCCAGAACTGGATGTTCTTAACCCTTCTTTTAGACTCTCTTAGCTTCTTTTGGATTCTTATAGACTTTTATAGATACTTTTTGTTTTAACTCCTTTTAGTGTTTTTTTAAAAAAAGTTTTTAGATTTTAAATGTACCCCTACCCAGCAGCGGAGCAAATGGATTGTGCGCCTGGGGCGGCGTGTGTGCCCTGTGCCCAGGGGCGGGACCAGCTGTCCATGAGGGGGGGGGGTTGAGCCAGGGCAGGATGCTCCATAGGGCCTCTGAGGAGTCTGCCTGCCTCCACCCACTCAGCTGCCCTACAGCTGAGGGGGAAACAGCGGGCGAACAGTTTGGGGGCAGTGTGTAGCCTGCAGGCGCCCAAGCCACCACACCACTCCCAGGAGAGATGCATTGCTTGGGCACACTGCAGGCCCTGCGGGAAGTGCCGCCCGGCATTTTGTCACCCCCTCAGTTGTGACACCTGGGGCGACCCACCCGCACCGCACCTGCCCCTCCCTTCTTATGCTGGTCTACGACCATAATAAATATTTGTTGTTGTTGATCCACTCATGACAACAGACTCACAGTGGAGAGTATTATCAATCCAAACTAAGGCAAAGGCCAGATCAAGCTTATTGATCTGTTGGATCGATAAACTAAGACAGACCCGTGGGGATCATGAAGTCCCAAGCCAGCCCTTTTCATGTAGTCTCAGAATGGGTATTGAAGTCCACCAACACCACTGTGGTGAAGTTATCTAGACTACCCTCACTTGCTCATTTAGGAAGACTGTAGTGCAGCCTGGTGAATATGGTATACTAACAGCATTCCTATTCTGTCTAAGTGATGCACCATGCTCTTCCCCCAAAATCCCTTGAAATCAGACATACTGCTGGTTGTGAATGATACATGTTTAATTCTAGGCAGATATGGCATTTAACAACAGCCTCAAATCTTTTTTGAATTCCAGGGTGGTGTGCAACTGGAATGTGGTAGAAAGTGACAATAAAAAAAGATTAAAAAATTAAATATAGAACTAGCATTTGCAACAACCTAAAATGCTTCTCTGTGATGGACCTAATATTCTGAACAGGACACCACCATATTCTTTCCAGCTGAATACCACTCTTTTATTTTTACCCAAAAGACATGAGAGTGAGGGCAGAAAGAATCACCCTCACTCTGATTTAGCTTCAGACATAATCATGTATTCAAATCTCATTGGCTATATGGTATTACATAGCAAAGGAGAGCTTCTGTCCCTTCATGAAAGCTTCAGCTCCCATTTGAAGCCCATTATGTTCCATTCAGAGCATTTAGCTCTGCCTCAAGTTTCACACAATGGCCACTCTATGCTCACAACAAAGAATTTAAATGCATTAAAACTGGAATGAGGTTATACATTTTTTGTAGAACAAATCCTGCTATCCAGCTTTACACGATCCTGATAACATATAAAACTGTACTTGGGGGAGCTGACCACAAGTCACAAGTGATAGTTACATCACACTTGGACTTCTGTAGCACCCTCTGTATGAGGCTGCTTTCAATGAGTGCTTAGAAAGTATAGCTGCTTCAGGAATCTGCAGCCAGATTATTGACCAGGAATATGTGATTCCTCTCTTACAAGAGCTTCAATGGCTACTAGCCTATTTCTGAGAACAGGTCAAAGTTTTCACTATGACCTGGGACAAAGTATACCGTGTTTCTCCTAAAATAAGACACCGTCTTATATATTTTTTTGCTCAACAAAACACAGTATGGCTTATTTTCAGGGGATGTCTTATTTTAACCGCGTCACATCGGTACGCTGCATAGCCACGCCTCCCCAGGCTTTTTTAATGGGATGTACCACGTCACTATGGCTTATTTTCAGGGTATGGCTTATTTTTGGGGAACGGCTTATATTTCGCAAATGCATAGAAATCCTGCTATGGCTTATTTTATGGCTATGTCTTATTTTAGGAGAAACAGGGTATATACATCCCTTCTGTAAGTTTTCTCAGGTTCAGTTATCTCAGGTTCGAAGCTTACTCTGTAAAACTTTCAAACACTTTTTCTAATGACATTGGCTTCCAAATGCATCACCCTGCCCCTCCCCTGCCCACCACCAAAAGAAACTTAGCTAAATAATATTTCCCTCCTCCAGGGCCTTAAGGTCACCTGTATTTTTAATGCCAAATCAAATCCCAAGAGATTTTTCTTCAAGAAGGACACATTTATTTATGAATTAGTTGAGAACAGTCTTTCAACAACACTTTTCCAATTCAAGCTTCTAGCTGTATACACTTATATTGGGAGGTTCCTTTGAAATGTCATAACTGCAGTTCCATCCAGAATCACAATATTTTACTATCTATTAGAACCTCTTACACTTGTAGCTCTACATTTCTTTCACACAGTGATCACAATGTGTGCTCATTGACAGAACTATATGAAACCTGACAAACTTCTCTGACAAACCACTTAGTCGATATAGTAAAGTTCACAAAGAATATTATGCAAGGAAAAACTTAGTCAGATGGAGAGCATATAAAATCATCACCACCATCACGGGTTTCCATATTACAGAATGGACAATTTGAACACTCCATCTTTCCCCTCATTTATGTCCATCTGCATAGTATACATTCAGATGAACCCTAAACATTTGTATTCTTACTTCAAATCTTTTTTCAAAATGTCAAAATTTTCTGGGTTGCATAAAAGGAAGGGGCTGCCATGCTTTTGGGCCAGTGGGCAGAAAGGCAAGGATAAGACAGAGGTTAAGTCTGTGTTTTGGTACATGGAACCAAAACAGCTTCTCAAGTGATCTCCCAAGATCCCCAGCAAGTTTTAATTGGTCCACCAGTACAGTGCGGGAACTGCTGCAATAGAGAATTATACAAGAAAGCGAAAGTAAATCTGAAATAATATCGAAGTCATGCAATGGAGAAGCAAGAACTTTCAGAGAGCCCACACGTTATAGCACTGCATGAACACTTCCACAAGATTTAATGGACATATCTGTGGGGAATAATGCTACTGGCTGCTTTCCATCCACTCAAAGATCTTTGGATCTAACTCATAGTTTTAGAAGGTTCAGAGGAAATACTAGGACAATTGCAGGAATTAGCAAGCATCACCTTTTATCCTAGTCATCATAGATTTATGGCCATTCTAAGGTCCAAAAGTGCCACAATGCAAGATTTTTAACTTTAAAGCAATCACCGGGGGCTTTTCCTTGCAGCAGCAGTACGGGGGGGGGGGCTGTTGGCCTTTTTTGCAACCACTTCTATGCGTTTCTTTAGGCCCCCAGCCATTTCAAGCTAACAGCAGCTCTGAGTGGTGGATTAAATCAGGGACACATGTTTTGACCCTAAACATACAGCTTTTATCTACCAGCTGTTGTTGTTGTTTAGTCGTTTAGTCATGTCCGACTCTTCATGACCCATGGACCAGAGCACGCCAGGCACTCCTGTCTTCCACTGCCTTCCGCAGTTTGGTCAGACTCAAACTACTAGCTAGTTAACAGTAATAAATGCCATTATTCTTCTTGAAAACAAAATCTAGTCCTTTAACTCACTGTCCTATCCACTAGCTTTCATTTCACTCAGTATTAACACAGCTACAGCTACAGTGGTGACATTTATTTCCTTATATGAAAAGACCATTAAAAAAAAAAACAACCCAAAGATCTGTGGCACTGGTCTGCAAGGAGATTGCAGCTGGCCCTCAGAATCTCCTGGCCCTGCTGGTGCTCCTTGGTGGTGTTGCTGCTCAATCGCCTGGCGTCTTCGAGCAAGCAGCGGCAAGAGAAGAACAAAGTGTCCTCTTGCCTTGTGATTTCCTCTGAGTGACTGTGCACAATGGGCATGAGAATGGGCATCATAAATAGTGGTAGACATCCCCAAAGTCAGGGAACTCTATACAAGACAACCCCAGGAATTGCAGAAGAGAAAGTCTGAAGAGAAACTCATGGAATCGTGAGCACATGCATATGAGTGCTTAAGCCTTCCCCAACCTGGTGCCCTCCAGATGTTTTGGGCCACAACTGCCAACATACCTGACTTTTGGCCATGCTGACTGGAGCTGATGGAGTCCAACAACATCCGGGAGGGTCAGGAAGGCTGGCATAGACACAGAAATCGGACCCTGGTTAAGCCAACTGCACCCTAACACTCTTCTTTACCTCTTTTATATCAATGAACATTATTAGTGACTGTATTGGTTTTTAAAAAGTAAGAATTAAATGAATTTTTTGTTCATGACATTTTTTAAGTAACTACTTGATTGCATCAATGTAGAATGGTTTGGGGATAATGAGCATTTATACTGTATATCATACACATAATATGTCAACAACTGCAAGTTACTTTGCCTATCATGTGCTTGCTGTACTTCTTTACAGAAATAGAATCAGAGTTGGAATTTATTATCAAGAGACAAAGGGTTAGTGAGAAAAAGTGGGTAGAGTGAGACTGCTAGGGCCTGGAGACAGAAGGTCTCTATGGATTACTGAGCAGAAAGGGAGTGGCCAGTTCAGGGGTAGGGGACATGAAGACGATGGATCAAAGAGTCAAAGAAACAGAATTGTGCTGATTGTTCGGGAATAATTGCTTGGGAATGATAATGTTGTTGCAGCAGCAATATTGCATGTAACCATGCATTGTCTGAGTCAAAGGATTTAAAGTAGAATTTGTTAATATCAGGGTAAATCTGGACAATGGGTGATTGGTGTGAATGGAAAGAGAACAAAATGGGAAAGAGGAGGAAGAAAAGTTAATGGAACTTTTGTTTATGAAAAAAACTGAAATGATTTAGAATTAATTCTATGAAATATAAGCCAAATGCTGGTATTTTTTTTATTTCACTGAGTTAATAAACACATTTAAAACATACAAAATTCTAAGTTCTAGATTTATTGATGCAGGTAATTTGATTAAAATACACAGGTAGAAGGGAAAAATTATGGTCAAGCCAATTCTGTAAGTAGAATTTATCAATCATGCAGTTGAAAATGGCACATTCCTCACAATGACATGCAATCTCTAATGACAGTGTTTGAAAAATGAAATAGCTCTAAACAATGCATATTTCCTTTTCAAAACACACCACACTCATCTCACAAACTGCCACCAAACCTAGTTTGTGCATGGAATCAGGACGCAAACACATTGTACATTTAAAGCCTATAATGTCCTTCTAAAGAATTCTGGTAACTGCTGTTAAGGGTGCTGGGAATTGTAATTCTGCAAGGGGTAAACTATAGTTCCAATGATTATTTGTCATGTGCTTTAAAAGTAAGTATGCCATGCCTCAGAATACACAGATCAGGATATCCATTGTTGTTAATGGTGGGAGCTTTCCCACAATGCTCTGAACTACATGCAGGCATCCTGCACAGTGCTTTGAATAAAGAACCAAGATCTCTGCTCAGGTCTGCTATCTCCTTGTTGATTACTCTCAAATCCAGTTATTGACATGTGAAGTCTCTTTTTCTAGTCAATCCTGTATCTCTGCCTGATTTCCTGACATTGCAGAAAATCCTGACAGAACATTCTGCCACCAGCTAAAGTTAAGCATTATGAAGACCAAAGCTCCTTATATTTGTACACAAACTCTCCCTCCCTCCCTCCTTCCCCTCATTCCTCCTTTCACTGAAGATCTTAGGCTAGTTTTTCTTTAGCAAAATCCCCCCCCGAACCACTCACATCCAAACCATACATTTAAAGTACATTGCTTCTCCAGGGAATTGTAGTTTACACCATAGAGCTAAAATTCCCAGTACCCTTAATAAACTACAGCTTCCAGTGTTTTTTTTTTGGGGGGGGGTGCTTCAGATGTGTAATGTGGATGGGTAAAACTGAAGGAAGTTTTTTTTTTTTTTAAAGGTAATAAAATGTACAATGTTGAAATTGAAGAGAATTTTAAAAGTAATCGGGATCTGAGATGTGGATTTGCTGTTAAAAATTTCCCCAGGCCAGCACAAGCTGCTTGCACAAGCCCAAGAAGCCCTTTGGATCCTTGGCCATTGTCATACCCATACAGAAATGTGTAGCCTTGGCATTAATTTGTTTACCTTTCTAATTGCTTCCCACATCATATTGGAGGACAAATACTGCAGCTTTTCCCTTTCTCGCAGGGAAAACGCCAAGCCTCTTCTATGTTTTTGTGGAGTGGTCACCTCTAGTCTCTATTACAAACACCTTTCTTCATTGTATTCCTTACAATGGTTCTCTGAGGCATTCCACTATTCCACTTCAAACTCTTTGTTTTGAAAATTCTTCACACCTCTGCTCCATCTGTACCACATCTTCCCTTTCAGCCTTTCATACTTTCCCTATTCTACTCCAAAACTATTGCGTTTCGCTGGCTTTTTTGTGAACAGTTCCAGCCCCACCATATACAATTCTCTACTGCTGTCAAAAAGAGAACAGTGCAACTACAGGCTTTAAATAGTAGCAGCAGCAGCAACAACAAAACAACATGTATATTTCGATCACCCTTTGGTGATCCTTTGGATGGCTGCCACATCTTCTTGTAATTGGCACACAAGCCAAAGACAATCAAAAAGCTGACTGCAGTCAAATATGACACTTAGCCAAATCATTTTCTTGTATAATCAAAGGCAACTGCAAATTGATAATTTTGACCACCCAGGTTGAGCAGGACATAGGCTTTTCTATACTTTAGTTTATAAGAAGGTCTACAGTCGTGTTTCCCCCACCAGGCATTTCTGTATTATTCTATAAAATACTAGTTTCTTTTTTAAAAAATTGTTGCCTCATTTTCTTCAGAAACCTAATTTGTATTTTAGTTGTGGCTATGGTAACAGAAACAGTAGAAAATATAATAAAAGAAAACATGCTCCCTCATAAATGAAAATTAAATAATTTGTTATAAAATGCAGCTGAAATAAAAAGCCGCCCACTACAATAAAACTCCCTGCTAAAAGCAGACTTCTTGGATATAAATATTAAGGAAAGACAGGACTTAATTAAGTTAATTGTATGGGAAAATATAGTACATAACCATTATATTTTTAGAAAGTGCAACTTATTCATCCCCTCCCCCCCCAAACCCACAAATTTATAATTCATACTCTCTAACCAATGGCACCTCAGGCAATATAAAGGTTTTGGCAACACTGTACAGTATTATCAATAGAGAGTGTGTGGGGAAACAGCCCTCTCAAATTTTTCTCTGCCACAATGAATGGCTCAAATTTGACAATAAGATGACCACTATCTTACACTGATGGCCTGTTTCATCAATGCTTTGGTTCAAGTCCAAATAAGATGAGGTAGTGCCTGTGCCTGAGTAATTCTCATTGGTTCAACAGACTCTCTCTGCCCCCAGGTGCACATGTGGGCAATATAATAGGCCATGATGGATAATGGGAGGTTTGTGTGGCCCTCCCAAATCCCAACCCAGACCTTCTCTGTTTGGTGCAAGCATGAGTAGCTTGCATTGCACAGAGAGGGTGGGCGGGCGGGCGGGCTGGGCAGACATATGGGAAACATACACAAACCCCCCACTCCCATCATTGCCTATCATTCCTAGCGCTGGGTAAGGAAGGGGAAACTGTGCTCTCTTGAGTGGGGATGCTTGAGGAATTTGATTTATGTGAACTCCAGTGGGAACTGACTTGAACTGCATCTTCTGGACTAATGTTTGGATCCGAACATAATTATCAGTCAGATTTCACACTATTTTACAATGCAGTTTTCAGGTAAACATTTAAGAATGCATATTTTAGGATAGATTACATTTAGAAATATGTACATCGAGATAACATACCATTTAGATATGTATATTGTGATAAAATATGCATTTTTTTTTCAAAATACAGGGAACTATGTGGAACTTACTACAGTTGTCACTTAACCATAACATGACACCTGTTGACTGAACTTTATTTTTACATGAAGTTTTGTGCTCTTAAAAAAAAGCCAAAGCAGCTTATGATTAAACACATTTACTGTTCAGATATATTTCCTGACAAACTATATAAAATAAATATTGGCATCCAAAACATCTTAAAATAATACACCTGGCATTACAATTCTGAGGCAGAATAAGGTGACAAAATATGGATACCACTTTGAATATTCCCACACATCCAAAATTCCCTGAAAACAGAAGAGTGGGGATAATTCAAGTACATTAGAGAGAAAGACTGAAGTCTGGCCCTTAGCCTATTCTGCTTGTTTTCAATTTGCTGGGAATTTATCACATAAGGGGAAATTGAAAAATGGCATCCCATTGCTGGTGGTTAATACTGGTGCAGCCCTCTCTACTGTTTCAGCATTCCAACACCCCTGATACCTCTATTCCACTTACCTTTCCTTTTGCAGAATGTTCTTTGGTGTGATAAAACAAGTCCTGCCTTGCCTTATACTGCAGCAGTTAGAGCTGTTCCATAGATTCAGGCAATCCCGGGATTGTTTGGCCGCAGATAAAAGTATCATCAGATAATAACCTGCCCTTGAAAATACCTTAAACCAGAGATGGGGAATCTATGGCCTCCTGGATTTCAACTCTCATCAGCCCCAACCTGCATGATCCAGAGTAATGGATGATGGGAGTTGTAGTCCAGCAACATCTGGAGGACCACATATTCCTTATGCCTGCCCTGCTTTAAACATAAAACTGCAACAGACAATATATCCCCTAGCTTTTAAAGAGGGTAAATTGTGGATATGTGATAGATTGGACTGCACTCCTTTTAAGATGATACATCATTCTATTTTTATAACAAAAGGGACTGTAAACACTCTTATACTGAAACAACAAAGAACCATGCTCAATAGTGTGCCCCAGCTGCTTTGCACTGTTTCAGTGATTCAAATTATCTATAAAACTGTTTATGTAGCTATTCTAAAAGTGTTTATGACTGATCTGTGTCACTAGAGCAGGCGGCTAATGGTAACTAAGCCGCGCTAGCAAAATTGACCCAAGACTTTTAACCAAATAGCAGCATTTATGAATGCAAGGAGAGAGGGGAATCCAAAGCAACCCACATAGACTTGAGTTTTAATGGGAACTAATTTTTGATCAAATAACTCAGTTCACAGCACTGCAGCTATATTGAAAGAAGTGAAGTTTGAACTAGTGAACTAGATGGATCACTTCATTCTATGCTCCTGAATACTTTCAGAAATGCATTTTGGGTTTCTTATTCAGATGCATTTGTAAGTGAGCTTCCAACATAAGATCAGAATATAAGAATTGGGAGACACCTGAAATGTCATCTACTTCAATCTCTTGCAGTTGAAGTGAAGAACAGGTTCAAGGATTTAGATTTGGTGGATAGAGTACTTGAAGAACTGTGGATGGAGGCTCGTAACATTATACAGGAGACAGCAACGAAAACTATCCCAATGAAAAAGAAATGCAAGAAAGCAAAGTGGCTGACCAATGAGGCCTTACAAATAGCGGGGGAGAGAAGACAAGCAAAATGCGAAGGAGATCGTGAAAGATACAGGAAATTGAATGCAGATTTCCAAAGAATAGCAAGGAGAGACAAGAGGGCCTTTCTAAACGAGCAATGCAAAGAAATAGAGGAAAATAACAGAATGGGAAAAACCAGAGATTTATTCAAGAAAATTGGAGATATGAAAGGAACATTTCGTACAAAGATTACCACAATCAAGGACAAAAGTGGAAAGGACCTAACAGAAGCAGAAGACATCAAGAAGAGGTGGCAAGAATACACAGAGGAATTATACCAGAAAGATATGGAGGTCTCATACACCCCAGGAAATGTGGTTGCTGACCTTGAGCCAGACATCCTGGAGAGTGAAGTCAAATGGGCCTTAGAAAGCCTTGCTAACAACAAGGCCAGTGGAAGTGATGATATTCCAGCTGAACTATTTAAAATTTTAAAAGAGGATGCTGTTAAGGTGCTGCACTCAATATGCCAGCAAGTTTGGAAAACTCAGCAGTGGCCAGAGGATTGGAGAAGATCAGTCTACATCCCAATCCCAAAGAAGGGCAGTGCCAAAGAATGCTCCAACTACCGCACAATTGCACTCATTTCACACGCTAGCAAGGTTATGCTTAAAATTCTACAAGGCAGGCTTAAGCAGTATGTGGACCGAGAACTCCCAGAAGTGCAAGCTGGATTTCGAAGAGGCAGAGGAACCAGAGACCAAATTGCAAACATGCGCTGGATTATGGAGAAAGCCAGAGAGTTCCAGAAAAACATCTACTTCTGCTTCATTGATTATGCAAAAGCATTTGACTGTGTCGACCACAGCAAACTATGGCAAGTTCTTAAAGAAATGGGAGTGCCGGATCACCTCATTTGCCTCCTGAGAAATCTCTATGTGGGACAAGAAGCTACAGTTAGAACTGGATATGGAACAACTGATTGGTTCAAAATTGGGAAAGGAGTACGACAAGGCTGTATATTGTCTCCCTGCTTATTTAACTTATATGCAGAATACATCATGCGAAAGGCTGGACTGGATGAATCCCCAACTGGAATTAAGATTGCCGGAAAAAATATCAACAACCTCAGATATGCTGATGATACTACCTTGATGGCAGAAAGTGAGGAAGAATTGAAGAACCTTTTAATGAGGGTGAAAGAAGAGAGCGCAAAATATGGTCTGAAGCTCAACATCAAAAAAACTAAGATCATGGCCACTGGTCCCATCACCTCCTGGCAAATAGAAGGGGAAGAAATGGAGGCAGTGAGAGATTTCACTTTCTTGGGTTCCATGATCACTGCAGATGGTGACAGCAGTCACGAAATCAGAAGACGCCTGCTTCTTGGGAGAAAAGCAATGACAAACCTAGACAGCATCTTAAAAAGCAAAGACATCACCTTGCCGACAAAAGTCCGTATAGTTAAAGCTATGGTTTTCCCAGTAGTAATGTACGGAAGTGAGAGCTGGACCATAAAGAAGGCTGATCGCCGTAGAATTGATGCTTTTGAATTATGGTGCTGGAGGAGACTCTTGAGAGTCCCGTGGACTGCAAGAAGATCAAACCTATCCATTCTCAAAGAAATCAGCCCTGAGTACTCACTAGAAGGACAGATCCTGAAGTTGAGGCTCCAGTACTTTGGCCACCTCATGAGAAGAGAAGACTCCCTAGAAAAGACCCTGATGTTGGGAAAGATGGAGGGCACAAGGAGAAGGGGACGACAGAGGATGAGATGGTTGGACAGTGTTCTTGAAGCTACTAACATGAGTTTGGCTAAACTGCGAGAGGCAGTGAAGGATAGGCATGCCTGGCGTGCTCTGGTCCATGGGGTCACGAAGAGTCGGACACGACTGAACGACTGAACAACAACAAATCAATCTCTTGCTGATGCCAAAACACACTACTATAGCAACCCTGATATGTGACCATCCAAGCACCTATCTAATGAATGAGAACCCCACACCTTCTGAGTAGTCTGTTCCACAGTTGAGCAGCTTATACCATCAGGAAATTCTTTCTAATGTTAGAACAAAAGAAAACAGATTTCTTCAAACTTCTAAAATATCTAGAGAAATACCGTTTTGCTGCTTAATCATCATTTCTCCAGGCTAAACATATCCCAACTTCTTCAATTTTTCCTCAATGGCCTTTGTTTCCCAACTGCTCATGATATTTGTTGCCCTCTTCTGGAGACATTTCAATTTATCAGTATCCTTCTTAAACTGCATTGCCCACAACATGGTACTTAAATTCCAGGTAAAGTCTGACTAAAGCAGAAAAGTGTAGCATGTTGATGCAGTATGCAATCTAGAATGGCAAGTCTTCTAAACTGTTGCATCCCATTCTTGACTCTTGTTTGGCTTGTGGCATACTAAAACCCCTGGATCCTTTTCACATGCACAGGTGTCACCTGCCCTGTATTTGTGCCACTGATTGTTCCTCCCTAAATGCAGAATCTCACTTTTATCTCTGTTGAAATTCATTTCGTTAGTTTTGGTCCAATTCCCCATCCTATCAAGTTCATGCTGAATCCCGTTTCTGTCTTCTAAGGTATTAGCTAGCCCATGCTATTTGCTGTCATCTTCAAATTTTAGGAACACACACTCTACCCTTTCATCTAACTCCTTTGTATAGATGTTGAACAATCCCAACCAAGGGCAGAACCTCGCAGCACTCCACTTGTCACTTTTCTCCAGGCTATCGATGAGCATTCTGTGTACCCTCCATCAGGCAGCTATAACCCCACCTAACAGTAGCATTGTCTAGCCTACATTTTGCAGCTTGGCAAGAAGAATATCACAGGGGCTTGTAAACAGCTTTGCTGAAGCCTGTTTCAAATGAGAACATTGGTTCATGGATTCTAGATTAGCCTATGGGTAAGTGAATGCTGATTTGTATAAATTCACATTGCTTAGTGCTATCACTGTTCACTAGCAAACATGTTTGACCATGTACAATACAGACAATATTGAGAATATCAAGTTTACAGCAATCCGGACAACATCAAAGAGCAACTTCAAACTTTCAAGAAAAGAAAAGAGCAGGCTTCCTCAACCTTGGCCCTCCAGATGTTTTGAGACTACAATTCCCATCATCCATGACCTGCTAACTAGGGATCATGGGAGTGGTAGGCCAAAAACATCTGGAGGGCCGAGGTTGAGGAGTCTTCCTAGGAATGTATGATTTGGGGATGTAGGCAGGGGATCTCATGTCTAATAAAATTTTCTGACCATTCCGCTTACCTTCCATGGTAGCAAGGCATGGTAGCCCCCTGCTTCCCCAGCTGTTCCTACAGCTGGGTTTGCCAGCCAGCGGGAGATACAGCAGCCTTTCCTGGTGGCTGGAAATTTTTGAATTTAAATAAGATTTTTCACATGGCAGGCTCATGGAGCTTGGGCACACAATACGTATATTAAAAATAATCGACCTGCTTATAGACTTTTGTGGCATGTGTGACTGTTGCTAATGTGGAAGAGAATGCACATTCTAGGCACTCATACATATTATAGGGCAATTTAGAAGAAGCTGCAGTTAGGTGCTTCCAGACTTGTGTGGTTCAGTGCCATTTAATCATTGCTTTTCTGCTTCAAGCTGCTTCCACACCTATAGCTGAATTGTCGGACCTTCTTTCCCAGCCATGAAAGTTGGATGATTTTTAATGAGGACAATCCTTTAGATCAAATTCTGACCACCTCTCCCCAGGACTGTCTTAAAAAGATGTAAAGAAAGACCATCATACTCAATGGGAACAGTTTAAGAAAAGGAATCAATTCCTAGAAAAGAAGAGAAACAGTACAATAGTGTCTGGAAATGGCTAGAACATATATAAGCCATACAGCTAATGCTATTCAGCACAACCTCCGCACAAAAAGCTATGGGGCAGCTAGGCTGTAGTATACTGTAAGTAGTATCTTCATCTGTGTAGTTGTTCCATGGTTTGTTTTTGTTTTAAGTTGGCTCTTTAAACTCTAAAAAGGAAAGGGAAGGGAAGGGAAGGGAAGGGAAGGGAAGGGAAGGGAAGGGAAGGGAAGGGAAAAGATATGGGAGAAAGACCTTTTGCTCGTGATGCAAGCAAATGAAAAGTGGCAATTTCACAATAAATGCCATTGTGGAAGCATTGTGAAAACAACTCAAAACCCATGCATGTAAAAAGCAGGTGTGTCAAGAACAAAAATTATTGACCATTATTCTCCCTCATGTGCTAGTTTTCCATATGCAGGAAGTTTCAAGGCACAGAAGCATTCAAGCACCAACACCCCCCCTCCACCTACATTCATGGGAAAGCTCTCACCATATAATTTTCTAAACATTTGAAATGGATCTTAGGAGGAGTGTGAAAAAAATGAGAAGAGAATGAGGAAGAAGAGCTTCCTCTACATGGTACCTATGGGACTGCCTCTCCTGGTATGCCCTGTGGAGGACCTTAAGGTCCACAAATACCAACACTTTGGAGCTTCTGAGCAACAAGGTGGTTAGATTGGTCTCAACTAGGGCCAGGGCCTTTTTTCATTACTGGCCCCGACTTGGTGGAACGTTCTGTCACAAGGGACCAGGGTCCTGCAGGATTTGACATCCTTTCGCTGGGCCTGCAAGACGGAGCTGTTCTGCCTGGCCTTTGGTTTGGACTCAGTCTGACCCTTATGTTTCCCTCCCCTTATGGTTTTGATTTATGGGCTACTACTAAAATGAGGTTCCATTTTAAATTGTATTTTAACCCGTATTTTAACCTGTATTTTAATTAACTGTTTTTTCTTTTACATTTTATTGTAATTTTATTGGTGTTAGCCACCCTGAGCCCTGTTCTGGCCAGGGAGGGCAGGGTATAAATACAAAATTATTATTATTATTATTATTATTATTATTATTATTATTATTATTAAATGACAGCCAAGTAATCTACAAGGGAGCTTTAGTTTAGAATACAGCAGAGCCCTGTGCAGACATTCTAGGTGTGTAGGTAGGTCAGGATTGTGCCCATTGGTCCTGATCCCATGCCATGCCCTACATCCATGTTGACATCCTGCCCGACATATGTGTGTACACTCAAACATGTGGTCCATGCCCAGGGTGTAGGTCATGGATTTGAGCTCATGTATGAACATGCTTAGGCCCCTTTGCAGACAGACCCTTAACCATATGATGGTTTGGTGCAGGAAAGAAGTATGGCGAGTGAGCATGATCACACCCACACCCATTTATGCAGCCTTCACATTTAGAACATCTGCACAGGGACCACTTTGTGAAGTGAAGGAACTCAGGAGTATGGACTATTCTCAGCTGATACAATGGGAATTTTGACATCTGTTATCGCATTAGTTGAAGAGACTAGAAAAGACAAAACAGAAAGGCAACATATTATAGCTTGGATTGGTGAGCTATCTTCTGTTTAATTTTGCCAAAAGTCAGCAAGAGCAGAGGTCAAATTAAGTCCAAGATGCCACCTTTTCTATTTTTGTATCTTTTATAATTGTGCGATATCTTTTTATATTTAGCCCAAACAGGGACCAGCATGAAAAGCAGCAATGTGAAAATATTTTTGAAAATCAGGTAATACATGCTCTCTTAAACCAGTGAGGACAAAGGATTACAACATTCAGCATTCAGATCCCCATTCACTCAGTTATTCTGTCCTTCAACTCCCCAGCAGCTTCTTACACAAAAAGAAGTCTCATATGATGTCATTCATAGCTGGGCTGTGCCAGCTGAGACTCCAGGTGAGGGATTGAATACATCAGGTTCCCTCAAGAAAACCTGCAATGTCTTTCAAATTCTAAACTAAAAACTAACATTTTAGCCATGGCCCCCTACAGAAGGAGAAAGGATTTAAACTGCAGTTGGAATTGGTACAATCTAACAACAGATACATCACGTGGGTGATCTTAGCTTGGCTCCAAGACTGTTGACTAGTTAAAGAATAATTTGCAGTGTTCAGATGTTCTTCCAGCCACGTGGGACCCCCTTGAGCAATACCCATGTGGTTCAGAGACAGTTTAAATTATGCAACTATGTGGGCTGAGGTACTAAGATCACATGGTTTCCTCAATGCCAATTTTGTAGGAAAGACAAAGAATAATCACTCCGGCCCATATGCCATAGAACTGGCATTGGGAGACTTCCGGCGAGGACGCTATCGTGGGTGGTCGTGGGTCGCTTCGGCAGCGAAGCGACTCAGGCCGGCCCGGGGGTAGGAGCCCCGCTACCGCAAAGCGGGGCTCCGCTAAACCGCGGGTCGAGCGTCCCGCGGCATGGGCTCTCCAGCGAGCCTGCTATGGCGCCGAACCCTTCTCCCATTCCCCCTGTAAAGGGGGAGTGGGGGTGAAGGGACTAGGGCGCCGGGCTGTGGAGGTATGCCCCAACCGGACCGGCGAAGCGGCGGCCGCCGCTCGCGATGAGCGAGATCGTTCTACCTGTCAGAAGGAAAACAGAAGAAACCCGTTGGCCGTGAGTACGCTAACAACTGGACTTAATTTTGACATTTGGCGCTCCGGGAGTTACGTTGGAAAGGAAGCCCGTTTTTTTCCCCCTTTGTGTGAAGAGAAAATAACTGCTTTGGATGGTGACTGCTGCTGCAGTGATGGATACAATGTTTTAAATTTGACGAGTGAGACTGGTTAAACCCCTTTTAGGGGAGTGAGGTTGATGGAAATATTTCTTCCTGAAGTGGATAGAATGTAATCTTTTCACCCTGACTCCAGGGAAAATGGCTGCGGAGACCTATGACTAAGATGGAAAAGTACTGTGACTAAGATGGAAAAATACTGAAACCTGATACCCTATGCCCACTTCTACCATGTTGGGTTTCGCTTTCAAGCTGGCTTTAGACTCTGGACTGACTCACGAACAAAGGATTATTTTTTTGAACTTAGAATTGCTAAACCAGAAATTAATTTTGCTGAATCAGGATGACAATTTATATCCCACAGGAAAGACTCTTGAGAATTTTGTTAAAATTGAAGAAAACCTTGGCAGGGAACTTAAGGGAATTATTGAAGTACAAAGTACAATGCTTATGCAACTCCGAGAAGATGAAAAATCCTGTTGGGATGAGAGACCCAGGATCAGAAGACAATTTATATTCAATTTCTGGGGTGAGAGCCCAGGAATGATGGGGAAAAGATTTCTATATCTACGATTAGAAGATGAACGGAATTTTGAAGCGGAGATGCTGGAAGGTGATGATTTGTGTACCCTGATGCTCCCTGTAAGGACTGTTATAGACTGCGTCTGGAACTGTGGACTTATAAGAAAAGAGGACATTCTGAAAAATGGTTTTGGTGTAAGATGGAGGAATGTCTGGGGGGAGACCCCGAGATGACGAAAGAAAATGGTCAGAAAAGGGATAGGGTGAATTATCTAAAATATAATTAGGATGGTTTATTATGGTACCCTGAAGTGTTAAGATTTTAAGTTTCTGAACTAGAAAAGAGATATTTGAAATTTTTTTTATTAGCAGCAGTTTAAGTGAAATAAGATGTATGATGTTAGTTAAGAAGTAATAGATTAATCTGAACTAGAATTAAATATTGAGAAGTATGTTTAGACTTTTTTTTTTGATGATTTGAATTTTAGATATGAGAAGTTATTAAAGTAAATGGGAACTGGAACCAAAGGAGAGAAAACGGGGGAAGTCACCCAGTATTGATTCGAACAAGAATTATTATTTTTTTGTTTTAAATAAGAAAAAGAATTATTGGTGTTTTACTGGGGTTATATTGTCTTTTCATTATGGTTTGATTGTTATGTTTGTGTGTTGTATGTGTTCTGTCGTTTTTTGTGTTGAAAAAAAGCCAATAAAATTCTTATATATATATATAAAAATAGAACAGGCATTGGGAAACCCAGTTGACTGTTACTACAGATCACATAGTTGAGTCATTTAAATAATCTCCCAGTTAGGGGTGGAGGAAAATTTCATTTGGTCCACATTTCCCAGCAAACTGACCTAGTTTGCAATTTCAGGGTGAATACATGGATTGGAACTTAATTATCCCCTAGATTTCACGCTTCTCAGAATTTTCTGCCACAGTTCTTGACTTTTAAAATTGTATCAATATGTATAAAAAGATGTGTTTGGAAATGCATACACTGAGATAAACTGCATATCTAAATATATGTTTTGAGATAAAATAGACATTTAATTGCATTTCTTGCACTGTTTCTTTTTTTAACCCCCCCCCCCCCAGATTAATATAAATAAACATATACAAAATAAATGCAGACCAGCAATGGCTGATCCGTCCATTCCTACTCCCATCCATGTGGAAAAATGGTTCCGACACATCTGTGAGAATATCTAAAAGGCACCTGTCACACTAATTCATCAGAGAAGCTGTAACTTGTGTAAGCAGACATACACATGATCTGGTTTCATATTAAATCATTATTTTTTGTTAAGTATTGCTCTAGAGTTAGTTACATCAAATTTAAACTATTTCAGATAAGTCTTAAGAGGAAAAACGGCAGAGATAAATATTTGTCAGTTTCTGTATGTAGCGATTAAGTCAGCTTTTCCAGCTTTGCTGCTGATATAATTAAAGTAGCCATCATTCTTTCTCAAATATCTGTGATGTGCAGTCACAGTCCATTAGGAGAACATGTTAGCATAGTTCCTAATATGCTGTAAATGAAATAACCATGTAATAAGGAGTATGTGAGCATCAATAAAGCTTCAGAGTGATTACTCCATATACATTTACTACACAGAGTTCACTTTATTAGATTAAAAAGATGATGAATTCCTCGATGGTTCAAGTGTGCTCCAAGGAAAGCTAGAAGGTTGTACAGTTAACTCCCAGGGTGTAACTCTAAACCATACAACCTACTACCTCAACCCGGATGCACACAGCTTCCAATGTCTTCTTCTGATCTTCTGCATCTCTTCCAAAAATGTCAGACACTTACCATTAATCAGTTTCCATCATGTTTAATATGAACATGGAAGGATCACTGGGGAGTTTGCTTCTGTCCTGTTGATATTGTGTGTGCTTCCACAGAATAAGCAACCCTCTTTCAAATCATGAGGGCATACTGAACATCCATGTGAGTTTCCCCTAGTACACACATATCAAGCAAATGCATTTAAATTGTTTCACCCTGCATGTAATGTTTTTGAGGCCATTCACGTTACAGAGAAAAGTGGTGCTTGCCACAAGTATCCCATGGTGAACACCATTATAGTGAGGGTAATAGCTAAACCATACCATACCACTAGAGCACATGTTTGGCATGCTGAAGATTCCAGATGGTATTCCTGGTATTTCCTTGTGCTTTCTTAAAAAGGAATAAGAAGCATGTCTATTAGCCAATTACTTCCCTCAGTATTTATGTGTGAGCTAACAATTCAAACTTTATGGTTCTCACACTTTACTGGGAGAGTTCTCACACTTTACTGGGATATACTGTGAACATCTCTTTTCTATATTGTGCAAAACGACCCTTATTTTCTGAGTTTATAAATCCTATTGGGATTTAAGCACTTGGAAGTATTTGCAGGATTGAGGCCAACTGCCACAACCCGCAGCCCTGTACACAAATGGTTTCTTGTTACCAGCTATGGCAGGGGTGGCCAAACGTTTTTCAAAGAGGACCAGATTTGATGAAGTGAACATGCGTGAGGGCCGACCAAGGTTGTTGAGCCTTTTTACAATTTCACCCCAAAGTTGTTGAGCTGTTTTTAGGATTTTACCCCAAGACATACTGCCATGGGGGCCAGATTAAACATGGACATGTTGGCCATGCCTGAGCTATGGAATAGTCAATCCAATATTCCTGGACAACTTCAACTTCCATAGGTGAAAATCAGAAAGCCAAATGGTCTTTTGAGTTCTCCCTTGGCAGATCACAGCCACTGCTTTTAATCGTTGCCCATTTTCCATACTCTTTTCCGGAAATGTATTGTGAATTTAAATGTATTTTGCTTTGAAGAGATAAAAACACAAAACAGAAAAATAGTAAGATAGAAAATTTCTTCCTCATATGTTCAATGATGACAATGCTAAAACCAAAATATAAATTTGAAAAAAGAACATCCATTCTGTTTGACAATAGTTGCTCAAAAATCAGTCTTTTTTTACCCCAAGTTGTGACTTGCTATATATATATTTGGGTCAGATCACCAGACTGACACAGACCCATAGAAGCGAGCTTGTGCAGTACACTTCACCACAAGATCGGATCTACGGGTTTATGCCAACTGGCATCATCTTTCAGATTAAGCAGTGTGGGAGCAAGTCAGAACAAATCATAGCTAAGCATTTATGTTGACAAACAACAACTTCCAAATGCACATTAAGAGAAAGATAGGAAACAGTTTGAATGTTCAAAAACTACACAAATGTAACTACAGATACACAGTTATATGGTAGCAAATTCAAGTGGGTTTTGAGCTATCAAAATAATAGCATCTCAAATTTCTTACCAAATAGGGGGAGGGAGGGAAACTATGAAGATTTAATATGATTCCTGATGAATGAACGATATGTTACAAACAATGAAAATCCAGCTACTGGATCTGAAAAGACATCATGTCCAAGAATCAAAACATATCTGCTCCAAGTGAAAGTACCAGCATACTCCAAACTTTGTATTATTTGTGTTACAGTAGAGTATATTTATTCAAAATTTCATAAATGTTTACCTGAACAACAATGACAAATGTAAAAAAATCTCCTCTTGTGGTTATTAATAAATTATCCTAGTTTTTATTGAATCAAGTTATGAGGCCTTCTGCAACATCTAGAAACAGCCTTTCTGAAGTATCAACAGGTTCTCTGACAATTCAATCCTATCCATGTCTACTTTGAAGTAAGTTCCACTGAATTAATGGGGTTCAATCCTTGGTAAATAGATTGCATCCTGAAGGAATTATCCTAAGTGTCTTGCATAAACATAAATACCATTATTTTAACTAAAAAACCTATATAGCATAGATATATTTTAGGACAGAGGTGCTTTATCCTTTTTTAAATCAATCAATAAATAAATATAAATACCATCTACACTAAACACATAGCTTTAAGTCAATGTCTTTCATTGATTAATCCAAATACTAGCTGTATGGGTATTAATCAATCAAAATGTTGTTCTTTTTAGCATTAATGCTTACGAATCAGTTTCAAAATGTTTTTATTCATTGGTAATTTAATAAGAAAAATGTTCTAGCACTAAATGTTTAGAATGACCCAAATGTCAGTGGTTGGATATGTTGTCGTTTGGGGGCAAGTAACTTGCATCAAAGTTTCTGACATTGCAGGCCAGTAACTGAAGTTATTTAGCATTTTAGTCATTATTCAACAGAAATTCTATTCGTATTTCCCACTTCAGAAATGAGCATCTAGCAACAATGCTGCTTTTAAAATATTTGTAACTTAATCCAAATAATTAATTCATCTTCCCAGAAATGTTTATCCTTAAATACTTAAAATTGTATTTTAAACAGCATAATTATGAATATGGAGATCAGCTTTGCAGTTATACATTTATTTTAGGGGAGTGCCATGGAAAAGTTTGACCAGACATTTACAATACCATACAGATGAGTGTGGAATATATGCTGGATCCCCCAAAGTCCATTCTATATCACACCTGTTGTTAGTTTAGTTACATTAATTCTTCAATTCTGACTTGTTTCCCTTCACTGATAATACTGTCTCTGTGGTAAATGAAACCAAGATATTTGAAAGGAAAACGTTAAGGAACAGTAAAGCCAGTTGAACTGCACTTTTTCAATAATCATATCAATATTTTAAGAGGTACTATTCAATTAAAATGAAATGCTAATTGTTAAAAATGCTTTAAGAACATTATTCAAATATGAAAATATTCACATATGTGTTTAACATTGCATTACCTTCATTCAGTTCTTTCATGATCCAGTTCTTCGGTTTTCTTTTCCATTTTAATTTTTCGCAGCACTATAACAAAATGAAGAAACACAACATTAAAATGTTCTACAATACGATCCATTTTAGAAGGTCTCTTGATCATGATACTATGCACAAAGAAATGTGTGCTCCTGTTGAGACCATATAAAGTTAATTTATTAGACAAAAGTAAGAAAAAAACTCTTATTTAAAATATATAAATATATAGTGGCTTGTCTGATACAAACAAGCAAAGAGGGACAAAATAGATTTGCATGTTTAATAAAATGAAAAAGTGCTACTTGAGTAGGAAGATAAAAGTGCAACCCTAAGCATGTTTACTCTTACTTTCATGAAAGTTGCATAGGATTGCAGCTTAAAACTATAAAACTTTTAAATACAGTGATTTATCTGTTCATATAAGCAATAACTTCTTAGTCTACACAAGAATTACTTTTCCATTACAGCACAGAGATCTATTGGCATATTTATTTTAATTCCAATATGCAATTCTTCTACTTTAACAGCTAGGGGGAAAATATATAATCTAGCTAATTAATGCTTCTGTGTAAATCCTAGTTAAGGACTTATATTTGTCAAATGTGAATTATCCTCCCTTGGCAGTTTCTCACTGTTCTTTGTTTTGTTTCTACTCTTTCCAAAGTTCAAAACACGATGTTAGAATCCACATTTGACATCATGCCACAAACTGATAGAAATATTTACCCTTCATGTCCCTAGCATGTGTAACCTGCACAACAGACAACAACCACTTTTACACAAATAATTTCAAAATATTTAATCTAAGTTATAATTGATAGTTGGAGCTGCTTTTTTTAAAGACACAAAACAAAACTTAGAAGCATGGAAAGGGTTACAAACATTGCCCACTGATGTGCACAATTATTTTCCAGTGTTCCAACTTAAATTATTTCTGATTAGAAACATGAAAGCTGTACAGCAACGGAACAGTTTAAAGGAAACTGATTTGCTGAGGCGGCATTATCCTTTAATACCATGAGTAACTGTGCATAGCTTCTTTGTAAACAAATATTGAATGTGTGGCCTCGCATTTTAGTCCACCTAACTATTTTTGGACAAGTGCTCCATTACCAAACATCCAAAAATAGACATTGTTACTAACTGAAGACCAGACTAGTAACATGAAAGTTATAATAACACGTTTTTCATTTCTGTCCTTATGACACTGAATTCTTCATAATGCAGTTAGACAGAAATAGTGATAAATTTTCATAGGCATTAGAAAAATTACATTATTGTTTCAAAGCACTGACGAGAGGGCTGACCCATTCTACCAGTTTTGTGAAGCAGGAATAAAAAAATTAGCCTGCGTTCTTTAGTAGCAGCAGTCTATATACCTGAAGGCATATAGAGATTATAGTCAACATTTATCCTGAATAGCCATAAGACAAGATGACTTTGCACTACTTCAGCACTTAGCTAAGATTAAACATGGCCCAAAGTTAATCATAACATTCTCGAGCCTCTGTTTACTTTTGTATTTTTAGCAGTACAGTACTCAGACATGACTGAAACAAAAAGATCTTTTCAGCAGTGTGATTGGTCAAGAACGTTAAAGTGAATAAGACAAGGATTTTAGCTTCAAAAGGAAAGGAAAACAAATTAACAATATCTGCTATACCTGTTTCAAAAGGTGCTTTATCACTCATTGCAACCTATTTATGCAGCAAAAACACATTTTTAAATGAATCGAACATATCAGCTGATTTAGTTATGTCCTAAGAAGCCCTAAGACATCTTGAAGCTCCTGTAGTTAAACATGCCAGTGTTTATTATTTTTTGTGAACAGGTCAGTTGACTTTCTTTCCAAACTCAGACTTTGTAGCTTCCTTGGCACCGTCTAGATCCAGGAGTGAGGAACGGGGTGTCTGCCGTCTTTTTCGTTCTTCTCAGAATTCCAGGCACACGGCACTGCGCAAAATCTGCACCAATCCTTGCGACGGCCGCCTGTGCAGGACCAGAAGCAGGGCAAGCCAGGGGGGAGAGGAGGAAAAAAATCCACTGAACTCCTGTGCTGATTTCATAAATGATGCTTGCATAAATCTGCCGAAGCCAAGGGGCAGAGCGGCAGAGTGCCAGTGGCTTACACTATACTTGCAATGATCTCATGTTCAATGCTGTTGTCGGGTTTGCCCAGCTCCAACGCCAGCACATCCAAACACTTGAAACTTTTATTCTCCAGACGCCCAAAAGGCTTGTCGTAAACTACCCCAAAAATGCTGCCATGCCACCTTTCAAACAAAACGATGACTGTCTCTTGAATTTGTCCTTTTCAAATGCAGCTCTCTTTCTCTTTTTAACCCAAAATACTCTGTTTAGGATTTCCTCCTCTTTCCCTCACATCTATCAGGAGACAGATAAGCAACAGACTGTATCAGGCGTGAAAGGGGCAGCCTCTTGGTGGCCTGCCAAAAAAGGGAAAAGAAGAAGAAAGGCAAAGTTGTGCTTCAAGGCTCTATTGCTTGCTGAGTCTGGTTAAAGTCAAGTATTAAGATCCACCATTTTCTGAGGCACATAAGGAACGAGGGAAGAGAAGCCAGGGGTTGCATCTTTCCAAGTCTCCGTTGGCACCATTGCAAAATCTCAGCCGTAAGGTCACATGATTTTTTTTCAGCCAAATGTGGAGTGCATTCCCATAAACCATTCTGCTGATACTGCGAAGGCAGCTATTGTCTAGTTTATACCCAAAGTTCAGCCCACTCTTCATTGAATTAGCTGAAAAATGCATCACCTTTGGGGGTTGGGAGTCATGGTAACGTCTACCTGGCAAGCTGCCCACTTTCTCTGCCCATCAACCAGAGGCGGAATTGTGCTGCCTAAATGTAATGATGACTGGGAATGTGAAGAGTCGTCCAAAGAGAATCTGATTCTTGTGAAGCCTGTTCATTTGCGCAGCTAACTCTGGCTTCTTGTCGGGTTGAGGAGGGGGGGCGGGTAGAGAAGAGAGGACATTCTTCTAAGTGTAGCAATTAAAGCCCTGATAGACATGCTTACTCTGAAAATGTATTCTGTAGCACACCCAAATACACCCAGAACTGAAATATTTTCCCCCTTAATGCACATTTCCTAATTTAATGCAGTGCTTGCTTGTTTTGTTTTCCTGAATGCAACATTCCCTAAATATTTTCCTTCCTGGTATACTGCATATTTATTCTAGCTACTCCCTCCTCCCCACTTTCTTTATTAGCTTCTGATTAGATCTAGGCAAAAATTATAGATGTGCACGACCATGCCACAATCAACACTGAGATTGCAATATCGCTGTAATCGTCTTCAAAGCAGTCTGCCAAAAAAGCCACTTGTGTTTCCACAGTATGAATGGCTTCATCTTAGCCCTGTTTTCCAATTCCTAAGCCACACTCAAACTACGTGTCAACAAATGCATTGAAAACCGGGTACTTATTCTTACTCTGAAACCACACAACTTGTTGCTATTTACAAACAGGCATTTTGTAAATATATATATATATTTAGAATCATGTTCAGGGGTACACTTCCAGAAGTTGTTGGCCTCCCATCAGCCACAGCAAGCATGACCAATGGTTTCAGTGATGATGAAACTTGTAATTCAGCAACATGTGGGGAGTCACACGTTCCCCACTCCTGCACCATGCAGAATAATGGTTTAAGTATTAACATCCATTTATCTACTGTTTTTAAAGTGCTTTCCCCCACCACACCACTGAAATGCAGAATTTCTTCCCACCCAAATTAAGATGTATGATGCTTTCTGGATTACATTTAACCTAAATACCTGTGTATTATTATTTTTTAATCTCCCTAGTCTGTGGGCGACTGCCCACATTCTAAACAGTAGTATCCAGTCCAGCATGTAAAAACTGGTAGTGTATAAAATCCCCACTATTCCTTTCTATACTCTGTACACTCCACTGGAAGGTGCTCTGCCTTTTTCCTATCAAAAAATTGGACACCGTGGGAGGAATTCAGTGTCACACTGTTACAAACGTTCAACCTGCTTGCCCAGCAGAACCATCTCCCCTCTTCTCCCTCTGTGAACTGTGCTGGGGGGTTCTTCCGCCCCAACCCTCAGCCAATTTGGGTTGTGGAGGGCATACAAGGAGAGGAGAGCCCCACTGTGCTAGCAGAAGTCCTTATTTGGTCTTCCACTTGCAAGGCCAGCTGGTTGAATCTGGTGTGAGCACTGGGGGCCAATCAATAACTTTTGGTTTTGCGTTCAAAATTTGAAGAATTCTAAAGAGATAATTATTATGCCCTAATGCAATTTCTGTGAGATTAAAAAAGTTAACATATTTTCAAAAATTCACATGCAGTACTCAAGACAGTTATCATAAACCCTACCAATAGGACTCAGGGCCAAACTACCCTTGATGCTAATCATGTGTCTCTCCCTTAAGTGGAAAATTTATCTTTCAGAGGTGGTCACCACAGGGTCCCAAGGATGGCTGGGAGTGTTTGTGTGTTTATGTGGGGCAGAGCGGCTTTCACCCTCCCACCACTGAAATCCCACAAACCTGATTCTTAACTTTTATCTTGTACTCTAGTACATTCAAATATGGCTTCTAGTTCTGGTCTACAGGCTAGCTATGTAAAAACCACAGTTCACTCAACTGGATATAATCACAAACTATCATTTGCTGCAAGTTAAGAAGCCAGGGTGGTAAGCAAAACATGCAATAGTAGAAGGAAGAGGAGATGGGAAGAGAAGGGAGTGGATGAACGTGAGTCTCATTCATGCAATACCAAACCATGGTTGGGAATTACATGTGAACCAACTCAGTGAGTACACTGAAGCCTGTTTGGAGTTTATAATAGCTCCAATATCATAAACCACCATGGAAACTTTGATGTTCTAAAATGGTCGGGTCTTTATTGGGCTGGAGGCATAGGTATCCTTCCTCTGACAGAGGAGTTTCCTCTCATGAAAGGAGCCTTATTTCATAAGAAGCTCCTTCCATTGGAAGAAGGAAACCTTTAGATCCAACCTATTGTAAAACGCTTGTGACAATGGCACTGTGATAGCTGCTCCTCTTCATAGAAAAGAAGCGTGAGTGTAGGCATTTGTCTAAATATGTGCAAGTGTACAAGCCCCAAAGAAATGTGAAATAAGCACATCGTGATAGCTTAATGATAAGCTTAAATTGTGGGAAAAGTAAAATTGTAAAGTAAAGCTATAATATTAAAAATACCATTTGGAAATACTACTGAAATCAATTGATCTTGGTCCCAAGTACCGTAAAACAAAATTAGGGATGGAATTTTAAATAAGTTTATAGCCTTAGGCACAATCTCACCACACTCTTTCTCTTTCTCTCCCTCTCATATAATCGGTGCATGGTCTTAATATGAAATATGTTTTAATATGATAAACAATTTACATTACTGAGGAATTCTATAAGTGCCACTGAGAAATTACTAGGCAATTCTTTTGCGCTTGAGATGATTTCACTTCATATTTGACACCAAGATCTGGACAAAGTATGACATATAATGTAACGCTGTAATTAGAATGTGTGATTAAAAACTATGGAGGACCATGAGAGGTATGTAGGATGCTCAACAATGGTTCCTGATGCTTTTCTTCATGCTATCAACCCAGCTGACCAGGAATAAATGATCAAGGTCAGGGCCTAGTGACAGGAGGAATGGAGGTCCTTTTATACCAATATTGTCATTGTTCCCATACTGGTAAATGTGGCCATGGTTGCACTGCCTTATATAGCTAAACAGCTACAATATCTTGTATGCATTTTATCCATTGCATGCAAGTAATAATAAAAGTTCTATTTGGCAGTACAGTGGTACCCCACTAGACGAATGCCTCGCTAGACGAAAAACTCGCTAGACGAAAGGCATTCGCTAGCGAAAAGCTGTCTCGCAAGACGAATTTTTCAATGGGCTTGCCTCGCAAGACAAAAAAAATTCCGTTCCCCCCCCCGTCAAACCGCTATTCCCCCGTTGGTGCTTTGCAAGACGAAAAATTCGCTATACGACAGCACTCGCAGAACGAATTAATTTCATCTTGCGAGGCACCACTGTATATGTAACTTATATTCAACTCACCTAAAATCAATAAAAATGTTACACTGTATTTCTTTATTATGGAAAACTTATTCTCTCAAAGCAATGGTTTTGTTTTTTTTTAGCAAAAATTGTGTTTGCTTCAATTGGTTTTCTATTTCATTTTAAGGAACCAACTTATTCAAGTAAATGGAATAATTTGCATGTGCATGGATTTCTGTTTACTTCCATGTGCAAGTCCCTTGGTTCCCATAGAGCTTTTTCTTGATCATGCCTTTCCCTAAGACTTTGAGTGAGCTGCCCTGTGAAGGTGTGTGTGGTTGCAGAAAATATTCAGCAAATTTCAACTATAATGGCTGTATATAGTTGCCCCAACCAGTCCATTTTAGGCACGCAGACATGCACATAGGTCCACCCCACCCCACCCCACTTTACTGAACGTTCACGCACTTTACTAAGTTCTAAATGTGCTTTGAAGTACATGCTGTCAAAGACCAGAGTATGCACTATAAAACAAAAATGAGAAACACAAAATATGCAGTTGGGCCCTACAACGAAATGTTACATGGGGGTGTGGGAGGGGCTCCCTTTTCTCTGGTGGGAAGGCTTCCCAGAAGAAGAAAGACTCATCACATGAAAACACATGTTTTGAAGGCATGGACTCAACTGACTCTGGTGTGTGGCCTGATCCTCATTTTCAAGGGCTGTATGGTGTCTCAGCTGAGAGCTATGACGGGAATACTGGGGCACTGGGGGGAAGCGGGGGGCATGCTGGCTGGGGGGCAGCTTAATGACCTTGGAATGCTCCTTCTCCCTTTCCCCATCTGCATGTGAGAAAGCATGCATGCACAGCCTGAATTCACCTATTCTCTGGACTTTTGAGGTCCCTTTCCTTTCTTTTTAAAATAAAATATGCATGCATTTTTCTGAATCTGCTGACCCCTCTGTTTTGTGTATGGATGGTGCCGTTTAGCTACAAAAGTGATGGCATTCCACCCCCACCCCACCAGGACACTGTAAACAGAGGAAATTATGTTGGTATGATTTGGCAGCTGAATGTTCATAAATCGTAGTAAATGAGTACAGGCTGACAGGTCATTATTGTAGATGTGAACTGATGAGAGTTGTGTTGGCTATTGGTCACATACATACATTAAAAATACAAACTATCCACTTGATTTCATATACTGGCCAGGCAACATGCAAAGTTTCAAGACAACTTTACATTTCATGGGAAATATATACAATACTTTGTGCATATTTTGAAGTTGTGCATATTTGCTACTTGGAAACTATGGATTGTACATGATTCCTTGTTTATGTGCAGGTTCTCCATGCCTTTATCTGACTGTTTGCTGTGAACAAGTTTTATACACATTTTCCAAAAAGCTCACATTGACTATAAATCCTGCAAAGGATGTGACTGAATTATGTCTTTATGGAACATGAGACGAGCCAGTTTCAGACTCCATCTTAGCTACGAAGCCACAATTACTTCCTCTGTAAGTTTGTACATACACAAGAGGCGTTCTCATGTTCTCTCTCATTCTGTTTGCGTTTTCAATAGCAATATTCCCAGTTGTCCTCAGATGTTTAAAACTGTCATGATGTTAAGTTATTCTTTCCTGTTCCAAATTAGTAATACTGTAAATCCTAAAACTAGCAGAATAACGTTTTTATTCTTTGTTAAAATGGCCTCTTCAGCATGCTCTTAAGAAAGAAAAACATACTTATCTATCCAACTTGTGTCTGATTATTTTTAGTGGCTTCTCAGTCCGCAGATTGTTTATATATCAAAGCTATCAGCTTATTGCTTATACAAAATGAAGCTTTTCCCCATCAGTACTTGAAGTGGCTTAATTCTGAAAAGTAGTTTATTGAGTATCTCTCAGCAGTAAAATATATGGTTGCTTTTTATTTGCCAGCAGTTGCAAAGATTCAGGGGCTAAAGGATAAAGGAAGTAGGGGGTGAGAGATAACAGGGCATTCTCATGCATTGCTTACAAATATCCAGAGATGGAAAAGTTTTTTCAGCCCAAGGGTGTATTTTGTCATGGAAAACCTTTCAGGGGCCACATGCCAAAGGTGGCCAAAGACAAAAGTGGCCAGAGCAATGGATGTGGCTCTTAACTTTGTGCACTGCTACATTTCAGCAATGCAAAAGGCAGATATTTCAACACTGTCCTCTCCTACATCTCTCCATAGTGTTGTGTGGCAGTTGCAGAAAGTTCTGTAGGCCCTCACTTGGTAATTAACTAATTACAACAAATGAAGCACAACAAGGCTATACCACTTGGAAAAGGCATGGCTTCCTCCAAATAATTCTGGGAGCTGTAGTTTCTTAAGTGTGCTGAGAGTTGTTGGGAGACCCCTATTACCCTCACAGAACTACAATTCTCAAGGAGGATTGGTTGTCTGGTTGTCACAGCACTCTCAGAGCTGTAGCTCTGTGAGGGGAATGTGGGTATATAGTTTAGGGCACAGGTACCTGAAAGAAAGCCTGCCATCATACTAACCCACCAAAGCACTGAGGTGATTTTGGGGGGCTCTCTTGATGGGCTCCCCACCATCTGAGATTTTTGTTGCTATGTTTTCTGTTGTCCTTTCTCTTGCTTTGTAAGTCATACTGGAAGTTCCATTCAATGGGAGTATTTTATTTTATTTTTAAAACCAGCCAATCCACTGGCTAATATCACCCACTTGACTTCCCCTAGCAAAAAAGAAGAGGATGAGCTGTGGAGGAAGCATGCAGAAGAATGTGGAATGGCATTCTGGGGCTGAGTTCAACAACCTGGCTCCTTTGTATGCAGGCGTGTGATACAAGCTCAGACATGCATTGTAAACAAAAAATTTATGCTGCCTTTATTTTCATTGTACTTTTGGCATGGTTATTTTATTTGTACCAACTCAACACCACCCAGAGGCATGTGCAAGGATGAAAGCTAGTAGAAAGTAGGGGTAAGTAAGCAGGGATACCTGTCCCTAGGAAATCACTGTCCATATTTTGTCCTTTGGGAGAGTTTCTTTTAAAACTGTTAGGGTGCACTGATCCTTCTTTCCCTAAAGTGGTAAACTGGCCATATTCTGGCAAGCACTCTCAAATTTCCCCCCTTTACACGTATTTTTAAAATAAATAAATATTGGTCTAGAAGCGGAAAAGCTGGCTGTTCCCTGCCCACCTCCAGTCAGTCTGCAACCGCAGATAGCCTGCCTTCTTGTTGTTACTAGTCCAGAATAAAACACACCATCTACTACTGAGCATGCTAAACACAGTCCGTAGTGCCTGTGTGGCCTGCTGAGGATGGGAGCAGCACAGCATGGTCTAGCACTATGACACGGAAAGCCAAAATGGTGCCTGGCAGATGTTGTTGAACTCCAATTCCCATAAACCCCAGCCAGCATGGTTGATGGTCAGGAATAAAGGCAGTTGTAGTTCAACAACATAAAGAGCACCACATTGGCACTCCCTACTCTATGTCTTAGCCGTGTCTGGCTCATGTCCTTCTCTCTAGAGTGCATCTAATCCCTGCTGCTTGTGACATGTGTGCCAAAGCTTCACCAACTATGGCTGAAATTTGTTTTATTTTTCCATGGAAAAATGCATCTCAGAAATGCTATTGAACAATATTTATTCTAATTAAAGCATTTTCTTTCTTTCTTTTTCTTTCTTTCTAATATTGGCTTTGATATGGTGGAAGCTTCCATGAGCAAAGGGCAAATTTCAATGACCCCTTTTCTTGCAGTGGTCCATTGCATCTCACACTGTTCCACAACCCAACACCAGTTATAGAGCATAAGGCACAGGGTGGAAGGGTTCCACAGAAATTGTCTCATTTCTCTTCCAATTCTGACAGAAATTAAAATAGAACCAGAATTGCCATTGTTTGCTTATTCTTCCCAGGTCTGGAACAGAAATCAATCCCGTGACTGGTATTTGTTGCTCTTGTTGTTTTCAGTCTGCAAACAATACATAATTGATGTTTCCCCCACTCACTGTGGATAGTGTTTTCTTTGCGTTGGAACAATGTAATGATAATAAAATCAGTTTCCTAGAATTCCACCACAGTTGACAGAGAGGCAAATAACATTGCTCTTGTCGGATGCAGAATTGCAGCAGAATGGAAACAGCGATGCACGATACAAACACAGGTTGGAACAGAAACCACTTCCTTTAAATCCCTAAGGAATAGTGTCCCATTGGGTTAGCTGGGAAGACAAGAACGTAAGATTATCCTGCTGGCTCAGGCCAAGGGCCCATCTAGTTCAGAATCCAGTTTCCCCAGTGGTCAACCAGATGCCTGTGGAAAACCAGGGACTAGAACATGAGTACAAGAGCATTCTCCCCTCCTCGGTTTCCAGCAACTGGCACTCAGAAGCACTGCTGCCTTCAACTGTGGAGGCAGAGCCTAGGCATCATGGCTACAAGCTATTGATACCCTCTACTACATGAATTTGTCTTAAGCCACCCAAGTTTCTCCTGGGGGAGCAAGTTCCATAGTTTGACTAAGTACTGCATGAGGAAGTATTGCTCTATATCTCCAAACATTCAGCTTCTACTGAGCTACATCAAAAGTTCGGAGGTGCAGAATATTAATTCTTTCAACTCATATGAATTTCACGTGTATTCCACAAACAGGGCATCCTGTAAATCTGTTAAGTATTTAAAGTCCATATTTGATTTAATAACCCTTTTTGTGATAAGAAGTATTTCTTTGAAAATTACTGAGCCAATATTTTTAGAAGTAAAGCATTAGAACATTTTGGTAAGATTCCAATGGCTGGATTAAAAAGAAGAAAAATCATTGTTCAAAATGTAATTAACTCTAAATATTAAGTAGATGCAGAATAATTACCACATTCTGAAAGGCTATGAAAACTTGCTCTCTATTTGCCAAGGTGAATGACTCACAGCTACCATAAACACAGGTTTGAAAAAGATGTGTGCAGAGGCTTTGTTTCTTATATACGCAATAACTAATTGCATATTTAACACAGGAGTTTATTTTTATTGAAGAGGCAGATTACAGCAAAGAACCTGAATAGTATAAGGGAATTAAACAAATGCAAAGCAATCTCTCTGCCAAAGAAAGAAGCATAATTTTCCAATATGGGAAGTTTTTATTTGGAATGTTATATTTGCCATTTGATAGCCTTAATATAAGACATATGTTTCTAAATTTTCTTAAAACTTTATGCAAAACATTGCATCATACAGAAATATCTAAGTTTAATTTCCAATAAAGACAAAGCAATCCCTAAGTTTATGACTTCGGTGGGGGGATGGGCTAAAAGTCTGCACATGGCAGCTCATATACCCTTGAAATGAATGAGAATTAAATTGTGTGTAGGACTGCAGCCTTCATCATTTCATCCTATGGACTGAGCAACTAGTTCATTTCTGTTTCAGCCTCACTAGCCGTCATACACATGAAAAGTTCACATTTAAACTGTATGAATTTTGTACATACTGCCTATGTAAATACAAAGGTTAAAAACATAAAATATGCACTTTTCAATGCTTTCAGTGCATTCATCCATAAAAATATAATTTTGTACAAATATTTTTACATGGAATAAGTATTCCATCTTGTATTAGGAACAAAGGTGAATCTTCAAATATCAGCTGGTGATGGCCTTTCATTTGCATGCTGCTTAAGCTACTAATAATTCTGTTCGTCTACAGTTTGCTAGATATTGCTACTCACACATGCACACATGTGTGCACAAACCCACATCAAAACTGGTTGTGTTCAGGAGGTGATAAGTGAAAGACAAAAAAATGGTAGTAAAATTCAGCAATAGGTTATTTGAACATGAATATTCAGCAATAGGGTACAGTATTAGAATTAGTAGCTCTATAGTTTCTTGTCTGTACCTTGGAATGCTATTGGTGCTACTTGAGTTGAAATGTGATGTTAGTTCATTAATGTTCACTACACGTTCATTAAACATACAGCAAGGAGTTTGGGGCAAACAGTCTTAGTCTGTAAGTCTAATCTACTTCATAGGGGTATCATGCAGCCTGCAACCCTGAACTCTTTGATGGAAAGTGAGAATTATTTCAAACAAATAAATGCAATATTTCCTCATATATATTTTTTTCTGAAAACTGGGTGGTCATGAGGTCCAACCTTGGCTTCCCTTGCTTTTGAATTAATGGCAGCTGCTCTTCATGATGGGGACTCTTGCAGATTATATCAATCGGCAAACCGCAAAGAACTGCAGAATCGCATAGGTGGGCTTCTAAGAAATCATCCCCCAAGCACCTGAAAATAATATGTGCTTTATAATGATGGAACTATGTAGTGGTCTACTATCCAGTTTTACCCTGCTTTTCTGCTTTAAGAAACATCTAAGGAGATTAGTGATCAAAAATTCAAAACAGTGAAACAAACTTTAAAAAAACAAACAAACCATAATTAAGGGCTTATCCACATTTGTTTTTTGCCCCACTCTTTCCAGACACAGGTGCGCACTTAAAAGCTCTGTGTCCAAGCAATCCCCACCCCCCACCCCGGGCTTTCCTTGTGAAAACGCACTCTTTATCATCCAATCGGAGCAAATGTCAGTTCTGGTTTTCAGTATTAATGAGCAGGTTTTCACGAGGAAAGCTCTGGAGCAACTGAATTTGGAAGGTAAGTTTGTACCAGAATTCTCAAAGAATGAATTTCTCAAACATATTTTGTTACATAAATATGGTTCAGTTGCTGATATAGGGCATCTGAAGAACTTAAGTGGTCTGGAACAAAACCAAACATTCAATGGGCTCCCATCACACATACACAGTAGCACTGACAGCCAAACCACTCTCTCTGTGTGTGTGACACACACATATACACACACTATGAAGGGAGCAGTGACAAATACTTCAGTTGTGCTTCTGTTTTTCCTGCTTCAGCAATGATGTGCAAAATGGGGCTGAAGGATTAGTCCCAGACAATCAGCTCCTCTTGCTAGATCTGCAAGTCCTACTTCACACATTCCCATAGAGAGGAAAAAAAGCAGAAGCCCACTTTCCTCTCTCCTACATAACAACTGAAGGAACTCTCAGGATAAAAGCTATTAGAGATTCTTTGTGGATAAATCTTTTGGCTGAATACACACATTTTAGTCTCTAAACAGAGAGAGTTGGCACACAATGATATGTAATTTAGTTTCTTAAACATATTATAGCCGTGGGTGATTTCAAATAACGAGTTTTACAAACAGATGGAAAATATTTTAACCACCTTGCCCTTAACAGAGGTATGCTTTATATCCCTCCCAAGTGATTTACTCAAGCAGCTATAATACAACTGATCACACAAAAGCATTCCCCCCCCATGTCCATAAAGTTTTAAAAATCTTAGTACTACAATGGGAAACATAAATTGTTGAAAGAGGTCCTAAGCCAATTAAAGAATGCATTTCTTCATGATTTACATTTCAGTTTTGATTTGGCGGTTGTGATATTTATTAGGCAAGTGAACAATTTTTTTGGCTAGAATATTATTTTGAGCTTGGTTTGAATTTCTAGCCCAGGTTTTATTCTATGGGTGGTCTGGGGGTAAAAATCATTCTTGATATATTACGTAGCAAGGTATATGAAACTATGGAAAAAAGTTCTCGGTACTTTCTTATTCTGAAACTATGGAATACTTGTCCTCGTAGTACTGTTGCCATGTATTATGTGAATGCCTCTGCAACAAAAGAGATTTAGCACAACTCTAAACACTTATGTCTGTTTAGCTGGGCCCTTCTTTATGTAGGCAGCACAGAAGCAATTGCAGCACACCACCAAGGAAAGGTAAGACAGTGCAAGTGGCAAGGGAGATGTCTGCAATGCTGCTCCCCAAACCAGCTTTCTGGGAAAGACAGATCTGGGATAAGGAAGAGCTGCAGTATGGGTTCTTCACATCTGGCCCAGATCTTATCTTGCCAAAGCTGTACGGAAAGGGAGTTGTACCAAGCAAATTTCAGAATTGAGCACATTTTGTATTCTGTGGAGCCACAAATCGCATAGCAGGGAGACATGGCTGTGGCTGACGGTTGTTGGCTGCTAAATCACTTTGTACATAGAAATGAATAACTGCCATGTATGATAAAAGTGTCTCATCCTGCAGTCAGTAGGTATTTTCTTTCCATACCTCAGCTGAACCGAATGGGTCTCTGTGCAGAAACAGATGAAGCTGAGGATTCAATGTACTGACATTTAAAACTTTGAGCACACATACATCACCTTACTTGAGGATCTCATCAAGGTAGAAATGCAATCCGTTTGCAATGTCATGTTTTAGAGACAATGTATTCAGTCAGATCTTACACAGTTAGTCCATTTTTAATTTGACAGTAATATTGCATTTAAAATGTCCAAAATGAATAAGCAAGGAGGACAGGTAGCATGCTGACTAGTAAACTACAAGTTGACAAGTTCTACATAGAAGACACAGGTACAGGCTTGCAAGACTAGTAGCACTCACAAACATACAATTATATATAGGGAATCATAGCCTAGATTCAGAATAGTTCAGAATACATTAATCTGGGCAGCATAATTGTTGCCTCTGTGGGCTGCCTTTGCATCTGGTATAAAGCTCACATTGCTACACTATGGGCAATTTTACTCTTTGCTCAGTAACATGTTCACTGAAGTACGTACAACCCAAGGCATTCACTGCACACCCTAGCTCCCTTGATAGGTGCACATCTATATCAGAAACACTATGGAAAACATGCATCTACCATGGCTCCATGTAATGCTTTTCATTTAAACCTGAAACAATGGAACTGATCTAGAGATGCACAAGGACAAGAAATTTTGGTAGTAGCCCTGTTCCACACATTATTGGACAAGAGCTAGTTGAAGACTTCATGCAACACAGGCCACTTGCAGAAAGGTACATCTGGATCCAACCCAAAGTATAAGGTTGCTTTAAAAGGTCTAATTCAAGACAAAAGAAGAGGAACCTCCAATAAAATGTTGCAATGTAGTCTCAGTCTTACCTCTGAATAGGATTAGTCCTCTTCAGGATTCAAGTCAGCCTGCTATACCCTCCTCCAGCAGGACCTTCCATTTTCTTTTCCCCATCTTTTGTCTTTCTTTTCCAAATTAGAGTCAACATTTTGCATCTTGTTTTGTACTTTTGAAAAACTCAGGCTTCCCCCACAAGCATGCCAATACCTCCCTCTTGGTTCTTAGTGGGTCCATTATGGCTACAAATCTGTTGGCACCCACTTGGTGAGTTCACTATGACAAGGATTATATGTACTAGCTTTGCATTGCGTCTAGATGCATTTAAAGACTAAGAGAATGTAAATATTGAACAATACACTGTCATTTTCTGGAACTGAAATAGAGTAAAAGGATAAAGAACAAAAAAAAATAGATTCCCCCCCAAAAAAATCTAGAACCCATGATAGCTTTTAACTATCATGAGGTGGGGTAAGGGAGGTGGAATATTTTCTGAGGATACAAGATAAACAACTTTACCCAAAGCAATCCAGTGATTCCAAAATTTATCTTAAAAGGAATTATCCTGATATGATCTGTAGCTTTGTCTGCCAAATTTATCATCACATAATTCTTTCTTTAGGAAAAGATTTACAATTATTTTTGCTTGGTTTACATTCATTTCCAAGGGATGACAACTGCAAAACTGAAAAGAAATTAACATAGGCACAAATATCTTCTCCTTGTGCCCTCAATCTTTCCCATCAGGGTCTTTTTCCAGGGAGTCTTCTCTTCTCATGAGGTGGCCAAAGTATTGGAGCCTCAGCTTCAGGATCTCAAAGCAATTTACAACCAAACTAACAGAAAATAACCCCCAGGTGTACATTAAAACCAAGAGGAAATAAAAATATGTTAAAAATATCCCACTCACTTCTAAAAGGCCTGGTTATATATTCTACAAATGGAGAACTGCTGCAGAAAAGGCCCACGCTTGTGTTGCCACCCTCCAGAACTCTTGCGGAGGGGGCAAACAAAGAAGGGCCTCAGATGTTGGTTCATATGTTGTGGCATGCCTCCTAACAAAATTTTGGAGGCACCAACCTGTTCAGCTTGTTTTGTGCCAGTTGCACTGGTTGCCCAACAACAACAACAACAACAACAGAGTACAAGTTAATGTGCTGACATTAATCTTTAAACCCTTTTCTGTCTTTGGGACCAGTCCTTGCCATAAGCAGCCATGACATTTCTGGACAATCTTGCGGCTGCTTGGCTAATTGCAGCCAGGCCTACATGGCTTCTGAAAATTTCAGTGATCTTATGGTCTTTCTGTTTGGTAATTATTAAAAGATGGTGTTCTGTTATATTTTTAGCTGACACCAGTTTTCTTTCTTTTTAAAAAATCTGACTTTGTTTTGTTTGGAATTTATCATTTTATGTGCTAGACTTTTATACTTTTTGTAAGTCACTTAGGGCAGTGTTTTTCAACCACTGTTCCGCGGCACACTAGTGTGCCGCGAGATGTTGCCTGGTGTGCCGTGGGAAAAATTGAAAAATTCAAGAGAATTGCTTTATATATAGTCAATATAGGCACAGAGTTAAAATTTTTAACATTTTCTAATGGTGGTGTGCCTCGTGATTTTTTTCATGAAACAAGTGTGCCGTTGCCCAAAAAAGGTTGAAAAACACTGACTTAGGGCACACAGAGAAGCACCCTATCAATGTTTTAAATAATTAAATAAATAAATAGAATTCTTTACCTGGGTATATGGGCACACAGACCAGTTGATAAACACAATTAGGAAAAACCAGGAAGGTTAGTAAAGCTGAATTTCAACTGCTGCACATGACACATTATAATCAGTTGTGAACAAAATAGATATATTTCTATTTATTGTAGCAATCACGTATAAAAATGACCCAACTGTGAAATGTATTTCACATCTTATGCAGTAGACATTATCAGAAAAAAAATCCTGCTTCAGAAAACAAACCCTTGCATTCATCTGAAAGACTCTGTCGAAATTTGATTGCTCTTTAAAAACACTAAAGATGATGAGGATCTAATCTGAATTAGCAAATGAAATGAATGGCTACAATTTTGCTTTTAAGTTTCTTATTAGAAGTGGTCTTCATGCTATGCAATGCATGGTTAAAGTGCTAGCCAGACAAATTGCTGCTGTTCCTTTGACCTGAACATAAGATGGCATAGTTCCAACCAATCTGAAGGAAGGTTTCTAGGCAGAGCATCAAATCTAGGCCCCCTGGGTCTCGGAATGATGGATTGAATCTTGAAAGTTGCAGCATACCTCCACATGAGATTTCAGTACTGTACTTTGTTATTTGTGTACAGATTAAACATGTTCATGTGGGTTACAGCTTTCAAAAAGCATCTTTAAACATCTACTTAGACTCCCTGCTCTCCCCCTTGGAACTGTTATTACAGAAGTAGAAGAAACACTTGTGGGAAAAGGGCAGCAGTAATAAGGACTGCAGTGGCAACAACCATTGTGAAGAACAAAGTCAGTGAGCATGATCTCCTATCCCACATTACTTTCTGCGACATTTCTTTCATTTCTATATGACATGGATTTATATATGCTCATCAATCATACATGCTTTTAATGAGCAGAGATATCTCCCATTTTAAAACTCTCTACCTTTCCTCTTTTAGTATTATGGCTGTACTTTCAACTAGTTCAACTAGGGTTGCCATAAGTCCAGAATTTCCTGGACATATATGGAATACTGTGGCCGGCAGCAGCGGCCGGACGGAAATAAGGAGAAATGTTCTGGAAAATCTGTGCGTATGGCAGCCTGTGTCTTTTCCCTAAAAATAATGCAAAAATGATTTTGCCCAAAAAAGTTCAATAACTTTGGCAAAAAAAGCTCAACAACTATTCTGTTCAGATTTTCATTGTTTGAAATATTATTAACCAGTATCACACCCTCATAACTGATACAATAAAAAGTCCAGAAGTACCTCACTCCCCCAGTTTCAAGGGCAAACAGGTCCGGTGCCATTTTGTCTGAAATAAGTGCAAGTCTGCTAGTGTTCATGTAGTCTGTCACTGTTCTTCACAAAATGCCCTTGGAAGATGCTTGCCTTATTCTCCGCACTCTTTATTTGGACTTGGGCAATGAGGTGGTACTTTGTTTCATTATTATTTTTTAATGCTCTGGGTTTGCAGTTGCATCTTTCATGGCACTTTTAGCAATAAGAAAACTTACTCCCCGTTTTTGATCTGCACTTGCCACTTTCATATCCAGACCAATAAGAACTGCAAAGCCACAGATAAATAGCAACAGTCAGCCTACAGTTATAAAGCAGCAGATCTCTGGTGGACCCTGATAACTAGTAGGGTGAAGCCATAGCGATGTCAACTTTCAACTGGTTTCGATGGGTCATCTGGCAAAGTACTACGGTATCCTCATTCACAATTAGACTAATGTATTTGTCATCACTTGTAATTGGCTGTATGGTAACATCATGTCATTGTGATTACTACATGATCCTCATTGTCAGAGGAAGAACCACCACCCATTTGAAGCAGCAGAAGATAATATGCCAAGGCCCTGTCCACATATTCAGCAGTTCTGAATATGACTTTATTACTTCATTTCAGCAGTAATTGTTCTTTCCCCCATCCTTGGACCCAGCTAGACTGGTAAAGAAAAAGTGATTTATATATGTTGTATATGCAATATAAAATTGTGCCACCAGATGGCAATGTGGAGTCCCATTTTTCTCTACCCGTTTTCCCTGTTTAAATTTACAACCCTTTAAACTGAAATGCTTCTTTGGTGTGTCTAGATCCAGTCCTTTTCTTCTTTCTCTATCCACCCCGTATTGATATACATTTGTTCTTTTGTATGGTTTAGTATGCTTGTCTTACTGTATAGAAAGTTAACATTCAATGAACACATACTGTTTTTTAAAAAATACAAACCTGAATACAAGTAGGATTGTTGAGCTTTTCTCTTGAAAACCTACTTTTCACCCTAACTATTATTGTGGCCAAATATTTGGCACAGCAATGGGAAAAAAATCTCTAGGGATGTGTTTTGATATTGCAAGGTGTTAATTAGCCAAGGATATCTTGCTGAGATGACTATACCATTGGTTGATGTCATTGCTCCTCCCCCCCCCATATCACTGAATCTTGGTTGTGAGAAAATAACTGTTCAACCTCCAGACTATTACTAACCTCCAAACGATGGTAATAGCCTGAATAAATATCACTTGCTTTAAAGACTCATGGCTTCCCTCAAATCATAACTTGTTAAGGGTGCTGAGAATTGTTAAGACAGTCCTATTCCCCACACAGAGCTACAATCCCAGAGTTCCCAAGAAAGAGGGATTGCTTGTTAAACCATATTTGGCTGACTGGCTGGCTAGAACCCTGACTGGGAGCATTCAACACTGTGACATTTTGCATCTTCAGACCTTTTAACCTCACCTCAAATAAATTCAGACATGAATCAAATTTTGGTTTGGCTTTTGGCAGAATTTAGGCCACAACTTTATTGACTACAGCAAGTGATGGGTTGCATAGGCTTTGGTTCGACTAGCTCCCTGCTCCACAGGTAGCGCTGACCCAGGGTTCCAGCATAGGTCAGCCAAGGGTGAACACCTGGATACCTGAAAGCTGGGGACCTGCTCTATCCGCCATCCAAATATCCCCTGGACTCAGGCACGGGCACAACCCCCTCTCAGGGGTTGACCAAACCATTGAGTCCCTGGATTCCTTTAACAGAATACCCTTCACATAGGGATGGGAAGAGCGAACAACCTGAACCAGAGTCTATCCACAACCTTACAAGTTGTGACGATTTGCTACGCGGCAGGCAGAACCCAAATGGCAACAGCCAATCAGCCAAGTGGGGAAAATTCCTGCCATTCCCGTCCCAACAACAGATGACACATGACGGCATAGCAAGGTCAAACACACAAGCCCTAAAAGTAGGGAGAGGTGGGCAGGTGTTCCGATGCACACGCTGAAAAGAGGAAGCTCAGGGTCACGTGCATGGGTATTTATAGGTCCCTCGATCCGTTCAGCTTGCGTCCCAATGGCAAGATTGAACCCTGCATCAGATTGAACCACTGATTGGGTGTTGTGGCTGTCAATCACTCCCACCCACAAAATAAAAGAAATCCTTCCAGTAGCACCTAATGACCAACTAAGTTTGTTATTGGTATGAGCTTTCGTGTACATGCACACTTCTTCAGATACACTGAAACAGAAGTCACCAGACCCTTATATATAGTGAGAGGGTGGGGAGGGGTATTACTCAGAAGGGTGGTGGGAATGGGTGATTGGCTGATAGGTGTGGTAAACCTGTTGACGACTGTTAATGACTGCAATTGGTCTTACAGGAAAAAGCAAGGGGTGAGATGGCTAAAAATAGCTTTATCATGTATAACAAGATAAGAATTGTGACTCTCTGTTACTCCTACCGGTACCCACAACACAGGGATTTAGTTGCCAGGTCTCACCGCAATATGTGCCCTCTTTAAGAGAGGACCTGATTTGTCACAAGTCCCACGTGTTAGTTTAAAATGGAACACACACACCCCAACACTCTCTTTCCATTATACTATACTACCGGTATATATGGTACATAAATTGTGAGGTCTGTGTATTTTGCAATATAGAAAATTACGAAGACTAACTTTTTAATAATCTCTTGTTTTTCTCTAGCAGAAAAGCTGTATATAAGAGGTGATAGAAAGGGTCTAGTTCTTAGAGGAAAGGTTTATTATTCCTTATCTAGTTCTCCATCCTGCAGACTTCTTTCCTCTTGGTGAAGCAGCTAAGCAGTACACACACTGAATGGAGCACACATACAATCTCAGCTACTTGTGCTTGGACACAACAGGCAAGAGGCCCTTGCATTCTGTTCCTCTCCTTGAATCACCCCAACTTCCATTCTTAAATACGCTGAATTCTCCAAAGTCTCAAAAATACAACATGATGTATGCATTCTTCAAAATTTCCTTGGCACAAAATAAGGGCTACCATGCCTGCCTTCAGGGGAGGAAAAGAACACCCTGTGTGGTTTTGAAGCACTAAACAGTTCCTTCAGTATTGCTCCTCCCAAACATTAAAATACTGTTAAAGCAGCTGGACTCAGCCAAGCCATATTGCAGCCTCAGTCTTCTTTGGCAGGATCAAACTAAGGAAATGATGGTGCCTGGAGTACCTTTATGTTGTCATAAAAGAACCAGCAATATCTTCTGCCACTAGTGTTACTTTTTTCTTGCTCCTCTATTTGCCAAGTCTCTGCTCCGCATAGTCTTTTCTTTTCCTAGTCATATATGGCTTAGTTTTGGGAAAGTACATTCACATGTGGTGTTTACTGCATCCTGATTTCTAATACTATAACACCATGTTTTGCTAAGTTTAAAATGGCAGAAAAGGATTGCCAGACTTAGTCCCAGTGCTGGATTAAGTGTAACTTTATGCCAACTTAACTTGGTTTGCTTTATGTCAGCATCTTGTGCATAGGATTACTCCATATATCTGAGCATAATGATTGTATTCATCATAATTAGTACCTATCAAACAACAGGAATAGGCTTGTTAAATGCCTGCTCGAACGATGATCTTAAAAATATAAGTATAATGAAAAGCATGTATAAATTAGGACTGTTGAGCAAGTAAGAATTTTAGTTGATTAACTATCTGCCTTTCAATCAATTGATTAGATTTAAATAAATGTGCATAATATAAAAAACCTATTATGAACCATTTTGAGGATACTGGGGGCAGAGACAGTTTTCTTTGGTGTGAGACTTATTTCTGCAGACTTTCAGTATGTCATCAGTTTGGGAATTAGAAAGTTGAGTATAACAAAATTCAATAAAATCCCAGATTTAATTAACACAGGGCATATTCCACACATACCTTCAGTGCCATCCTACACATGAATACTCAAAAGTAAGTCCCATTGAGCTCAATTGAGCTTATTTCCAGGTTAGACAGTATAGGGTTGAAGCCTTAAGCACTTTTAATTCCCATTGATTTCCCTCTCCCCTTTTCAGTTGGAGAGATTTAAACAAGCTGGATTGTGTCTGTCTTGAGATTGACTTTAACTAAGCATTGTCAGCTTTAGTTGCCTGTGGCGCTTGTTGGAAGGAAATCAACAAAGGTTTCATCTTTAAATTCAAAATATCTGCAACCTTTGGGTGCAAAGAGGAAGCAATTCTATTTCTTATCCTTTCTATCTCCCATTGTAACCTTCTTATTACAATGTAGATTTCTAAATTAGATAGTGTACTCCAGCTGAGACTTGAAACAGTGTTGATTAGTGTCAAACAATTATTCATTGGACAAAGCTATGTTGTTTCAGTTACTTCAACACTTATCAGAGCCTGCCTGTTTTTGTAGCATTATTTCATTTTCTACACCTTTCCCCTATAATATGTGAGCATTTGTCATTTCTTTCTGTGTGTTTGTGTTGTGTGTGTTTGGGTCTAACTTATATCTTCATTGTTTTATACTGTTTGATCCATTTATGGATTTCAAAGCTATATAGTCTTACATCTCTCACTGCTGAAATGAAATTATTTCCTTTTATTTGAAAGGTAAATCTGGGCACACGGTTCTTCTTTTCAAGTGGTTATGTTCATATTGCTGTCCAGAACATCTCTAGGACATACCTCTGCACTGTCAGGGTCTCTTTTGTGTTTTGATCCAATTCTCCTTTATTACTGAAAAATTATTGTTGTTATTGCTATGCTAGTTTTCTGATTTCCTATCTGACCCATATAGCAAAAGTCAGGGAAAATATTCTTTTTCATGTATGTTGTTCCCCTTCAAGGAATTACTGTGAGGAACAAAGTAAGATGGCTTGATGTAAATCTATGTACCAAATTGTAAGGGATATGTATGCCTAAATATTAAAGCTTTAGTCTTCCCTACCTCACCAGCTTGCACCAATCAAAAGCTCAAGAGGCTCTCAAAGTACACAGATCTTCCCCATTCAGTGTAATGGCACATATCTTCAGGATAGTGCATGTAGGATTGCATACTTAGGAACATGTAAAACTGCTTTGAGTTGCGTTACGCCAGTGGTCTATCCTAACCCATTACTTTATATCCAGACTGGAAGGGACTCTCCAGGGTTTCAGACAGTATTCCTTCTCAGTCTACCTGCAGTCTTCTCCATGCAAAATATTACTTGCTATGACTCTTTAGGGTAGTGGGCATTGGGTGTACATGGTAACTGGCTATTTTATCAATCAACAGGTTGTTAGGTAACTATTATGGGGATCCAAAAGCAGGCAGGCAGTATCTGATTCCAGAAACATCAGGCCAGGGCTTCCTATGTCCTCCAATCATCCCCACTCTCTTTGGAACACTCAGCAGCTCTGCCAGCCAATTTCAAGCAGGTTCCTTTTCAAATGGTTACATGTGGCTAAATAAATTTTCAGTCCCCAAATAGGCAGGTGTGATGTACATCCCAATCTCACTTTAGACAAGAAGAGCCATTAAACAAGAACTATCAAATATATTATTGAAAACTTGGGTGATGCTGTCACCTCTTCCTTTTGCACAACAGAATAGCATGGTAATAACAACATGGATGTGAGTTTGGCAGTTGTCCAGGACTTAACAACTAAAGGAACAATAATGTTTCTTGGTAAATGAGGATGTTGTTGTTGTTTTTAAATACCGGTAATCTTTATTGATTTTAATTACACATTTAAAAAGATTTACAGTCTCGACAATATAAATAAGAAAAATAAGGAGGGGGGGAAAGAGAAAAAAAGAAGAAAAGAAAATTTAGTAAAAGAAGAAGAAAAAGGGATAAAATTGGCTTACATAACCAAACTTCTAACATACAGGTCTTCCATTCTTTCTTAATGTACTTTTGTTTCATCATTATTTTTCCCGCACAGTTTTGATCTTAAATTCTCTTCCATCTATCTTCAAAAGTGTTCATTATTTATTTTGATAACAAGTATCACTCTAGTTCTGCTAATATGGCCTTGTTACTACAAAATATCCTTATGTATTCTTTAAATATTTTCCATTCTCCGAAAGTTTTCTGCTTCATTTCTCCTCTAACTCCTCCCGTCAGTTTCGCCAGCTGTAGGGAATCTAACATAAGCATCTGCCAGTCTGTGATTGTTGGTACTGTTTCATTCTTCCAAGGGAGGAGGGTGTTGGTTTTTTCCTGCACTGATTTTGAAATACAATTCCTATCAGAATTTTTTTGAAGGGAACGCCTTTCAGCTATGGGAAGGTGGAGCAGAGAAAGAGTTTGCAGCCAGCTTTGAGAAGAAATTCTACTCACCCTGGTGGTGGGTGGCAGTTGTGGCTGCGCTTCCAACGACCAATGGGAGATGTTCTCCTTTCCTTTTGGCTATTTGGAATTCAAATTTCTCATCTGCAATATTTATCAATCACAGACGGGTGCCTGGAGACATCAGCGGGGGGGGGGGTGAAGCCAGGTGGAAGCCTAGCATGGTCTCCACTTGGGTGACTGTCAGGATAAAAGGGGCCTGCCTCCATGCCCATCACCACAGTCAGCTTGGGGTCACCCACCCTCAATTTCCTGGTTTTATTGTTTGGTTTATGACCATGATATGATTTTTTAAATTGTTGCTGCCATATTTGGGGCCAGTCTCGGGTTTTTCTGCCTCCCTCACAGCAATCGCAACAACTTTGGTGGTTAGGCATTGGGTAGAATTCATGGTAATTAATTGGAAGTGGAGGGTTGTATGGTTTTGCCCTCCTCTTCCAGTAATTGGGGCATGCCAATAAAGGGATCTGAGGGGAAGTATTTTGTCCATGAGCCCAGATAGAGGCTGAGAGCCAAAGCACACCCCAAAGTGGTGATCCCAGCAGGCTGCTCCTACTTGGTGTAAGTCATAGGACAATCCTTTCCTGGAATTGAGCCCCTGGGAAGCAGTCAGCAGGTGGATGGGCTGAGTGGATAATCACCCAGTGCCTGAGCCAAATCACTTACATCTGTAATCAATAAAGTTGTGGCCTGTTTTGATCCAAGAACATAGTCCTATGTATCTGTAATAACACTGTGTGGCACTGGGCACTGGGCTCACTGCGCTTGAGCAGGGAAGTGGAAAAAGTGGGGAGTGGGGAGTTACTAAAACTGGGTGTGGCTTTGAACTGGTGAAACAATTGCTCTCTGGGAGCCAGGGGCAAAATCAGTGACTTTGCCACCTGCTTATATGAGTCTTATTTCCTTTCTCTATGGTTTGTTGTGCATTTGCCAATAAAACAGATTTTGCTGGTCTAGCAAGAGTGGCTACAAAACTGAACTACAAATCAAGAAGTCCTCATTTTCAATCTCATCTCCGCCATGAACTCATCAGGTATCTTAGTGATGCCACTCTCAGCCTCGGTCACTCCACTGCAATATGGGAGATAATGATATTGACTTACTTTACAGGGTTGTGTTGAGTATTGCAACTAGACGATGCTTAGTAAAACACTCTCCCATCCAAAGGAAATGAAATCTGCCTCCCCAGCCCTGGACTTCTTGTCACTCAGGAAAGTATGTATGGCATAACAATCTACATCCACAAACTAGTATTGCTCTGGGTAAATATGAAATAAAATCAATATATGTGTTTTGTATAGTTTTAAAATGTTCTTCAACTATTTTTAAGGCAAAAAGATCCATTTATAAATATTACACCAAGTACATTTTTATTTCACTATCGTGTCAGTGAATATGCTGATCTAAATACTTATTTAGACTGTGTGCTAAACAGCAACTAATGGTGCAGAAAATGTGCACCTTTAGGAGTCACCATTCTGACCTGCTACACTGGAAGAGAGTCACCAGAGCTGATTGACAAAGAAAGCACATGCATTGCATGCAAAAGATCCCAGGTTCAGTCCAGATATCTCCAGGTGGATGGTTTGTTTTTGTTTTGTTTTGCTTTTGCTTTTGTCATTTAAAAGCTTGTGCAGCAGGTGATGTAAAAGATCTCTGCTTGAAGCCCTGGAGAGCTGCTGTGAGTTGCAATGGGCAGCACTGGGCTATATGAAGCTTCCTATGTTCCTAAACTTATATAATTATTACCCTATTAACTATTTTCAACAACCTGTTTGAACACTTGTTGCTTGGTTATAATGCTGTTAAATATTGCAAGCAGATTATTTACTGCACTGGACTAGATAACTGTTGCATGGCAATATATTTGAGTTTTTAATCAAGTTAAATTGAGAAAAGCTGTAATTTTAAAGACTTAACAGAAAGCTTACAATTATCTGTAAAAAGCAAGAGCACAGCAGATTTTAAAGTAAATGTGTTATTTACTCTATCCATCTTCAGGCTTTATCAAGAGGGGAAAGTAAACAAATGGGGCGGGGCATGGAGTTGAGTGTGCTAGATCTCCCCCTACTTGTCGCCAAATCATGAAAAGCAGTTGTCTGAAGCAGACAACTTTTTGTATCCACAGAAGACTTCCCAGGCATTCTAGAACCCCGAGGATTCTAAAATGGGGGCAGGGCTTCTTCTCCAATTCAAAAGAATCTCCACTTGACAGTTGCCTTCTGTTAGCTGCAAGGCCAGTAAAGCAACACTGGAGGACGTGCAGACAACATATGCCCCTATGCCTTCCCTCATGTCATGTATTTATTTTTCTAATATGAGATGCCTGAAGAGGACTTCCATCTCCCTCCTATCTGCCGCCTTGGTATTTTTTAGTGCATATTTTATTTTGTTGGGTTTTTTTGCATTTCCACAAAAGCACAAAATATGAAAATTATAGTGTAAATATTTATTTCAACTCATAGCGGAGAAATATTTACATTGCAGAAGAGTTATGATCTCCACACTCTCTTTGAACATCTATGCAAAAGTTATTGCATAAGAGATTAATTACACACATATCTGACTGTTTAGTCATTGTTGTTCAACATGTCATAAAGAGCAGCACACGCTGAGTAAGGAATGAACACATCATTTTTCTCTATAGGAATTGTTAGGCAATGGATTGGCTGTTTCGGAAAGACCTAAATATTTCTACATGTGTTGTGTTAAATTTCATATCCCTGTGAACTGCGATTGAAATCAAAAGAGGTATTCAATGTCACACGCTTCTGACCTTGTCATCAACGTGTGCATTTATGCCAATGAGGACAAAAACTGCTTACTGCCACCTTCAGGAGGAGCAGAGTTTAGACTCTACCTTGGTTTGTACAGGGCTCATTGTGAAACCAGTTCCTCCCCTCCATGCTGTGTGTCATGATGTCATCTCGAATTGTGCTTTCCCCAACCCTCATGAGCAGCCAGTCATACACACATACTGTTCACTTTACCTTTATTTCTCCCTCTCTCTCCCAGACCACACATACGTGTATTCACTCTCCCCTCTCTCTAACACACAGACCACACATGCATCTCTCCCTCTACTGTCATACACAGGCATCTGAATTTTTTTTTGGGATGTGCTCTGGGAAGCAGGGCAGAGGAAAATACTGAAATGGTGGAGCAAGCTGGTTTCTCACAAAAATTGAGAAGAATTTTGCCTGTATGTTTTGCCTCAGATCTCAGGTTCTAAAATGCTAGAAACTGACCGTTCCAAAAACGAAAGCTGAGAAACTGGGGTTTTGTTTGATCCTGGAAGCATCAAAGAACACCTTTGAAGGAGCCATGGTTCTCATAGGTGCCAGGCTGATGACCCCTTCCCTAATACTTGTTCATTAGGGGATTTTTGGCTGTGTGTGATAAAAACAACAACAGATAACCTGGATTCCATTATCTAAAAATTACTTTCTGCTTACCTCTTGCTTACAGATTGGGCTTTTTAACCAGTCTGAATTTTCTGGTGGCAGCTTTGAGACTAGATTTCATAGAGGTGATTTAGCAATTGGACACAATCTTCTGTGGAATGTAAATTCCAATGATTTCAGTTGACCTTATTTCCAAGCATTTCCTAGCATTGACAGATAAAGCACTAATGTGTTTTGGGCAACACCTCACAGTACTGAAAAGCTATTCTAGCACACAAGAATAGCAGAAGTCTGTCATGACCACCAAAGTCAGCCATGATGAGCTTTCCAGCGAGATAACAACTTTCCTTAGAATTTTGCCAATGAATTCCAGTTTCCAACTCAGCATGTATGAAAAGCTATTTTGGCTACTTTGTTGGTGCTTAATAAAATATCTGTGGTAGTCAGATGGGTGTGTAGCCCTCAGCATGCCGAAACAAGGTCCCAGGGAAGATGATGGGTGGCACAATAGACAGAGTGAACTGCAGAAGGAATAGCAGCCCTGCTATGAGGGCAGCGGTTGGTCATGGCTTTGTGGCAGCTGGCCCATTAGTTCCCCAGTCAGTGGTGGACACTGCAGATTTCTCAAAAAAAAAAAAAAAGGCCTGCTTGAAATTGAAAATGAAAGCAGGTGTGGAAAAGGAAATCTATGTGACTTAGAGAGGTACATATAAGAAAAAGAAGAAGAAGCCAAGGAATAAGTCTCTTCTGAACTTTTCACAGACCCAGAAGAAACACAGAAGAACAGCTTCATTCTTTCCAGTATGGGCAACCAGATGAGTCAACCAGGAAGTATTTTTTGAATCCCTCTAAAAAGGACACAAGATTCACACATGCATACCACCTATCATGATAGTGCTCCTATACCTTAATTTGGGATTTTGCTGTCACAATTCTAGCCCATGATCATGCTGATGAGAAACAAGAGTTACTCAGGGAATGAGGAACAAAGCTTGATACCTTAATAGAAACAGCTCAAGTCAATTACTTCTAGTAGGCATGCTATATAATATTCTGCTGTATATCACTGTTGTATATTACCAGACAGTCCATATCTCTCCAGTCAGTACAGCTGGCTAAGGTGGTATCTTTGGCTTTCATGGACTACATAAGGGTGCTTGCTCATGGTATTATGAACAAGCGGTCATTTCCGAAAATCTTTTTCAGCTCTTAAGACTCTTATATGTGGACAAAATGCGACATGGACCACTTGAGGAAAAACTCTAACGTCCAGAGAGAATTTAAATCAACACTACATGTCTTGTTTTTTCTTGTTAGTGTTATTTAATGACAAATACAACATAGCTTAGTTTGAATTGGCAAAAGTTACCTCAGAAATGTAGTCGTGTGCCAGCATATCTGGAGACCGTTTTTGACTGCACTTTCCATAACAGAAAAAAGACTAAGGGTGTTTCCTTAATAATTACAGAATCCAATAATTTATGAGAAATGAAAATACTTTTAAATCTCCTTTTTCTATAGGCCTACTGTTGATGTTGCCTAGCTATTTATTGAGAATGTACATTATTAGCACTTGTAGTCATTGTATAGAAGGACAGAACTGCCAGAAAAGGCCCCGTATACCTGCACTGGATGAGATGGAATTTGGCCAATTACTCAACAATGAATAGCCAAAATCCATGATCACTGGATCACTTAAGGCATCCATGTTTCACCTATTCCCATTAAGACACAAGTTGAGTGGGAAAAAACATACTTAAATTCAATCTGAGATTTTAACAAAATATTAATCCATGAAGCAGCAATGTGGATTGCTAGGAAGAAGTTACTGTGCCCCATGTGTTTGGGATGGTCCACATGTATATTTTCTTTCTTTCTTTCTTTCCTTCCTTCCTTCTTTCCTTTATTTTATATTTATATCTATTCTGCCTCCCAGAGCAGCAACTCCTGAGACAGTTTACAAACAAAACAATATAAAACAAAGGACTAAACTAAAAACAACAGAGGTTTGAATGACCAGTGCAACAGTTGTAATGGTAGCATTTCTTCAGTTCCTCCCATGCATAATTGCTGGCAAAATTCTCAATTTTATTATGTTCCATTTGGAAAAAATGAGATAAACAAAGAATAACTGGTCTTAGATAAAGCATTGGATGACAGGTAATATTAGTTCTATTCCAAATCAATCTATTAAAACAAATGGATTTAGGTCTATTAATTTCAATAGGTCTGCTCTAAATACAATAGACTGATTATTTCAATAAATAGTTATGAGATTCTTATTTTTAAAATGCTAACATGGATAAGCTAGTACTTGACCATATTGTGGGCTCAGTGTCCCCAGAGATACAAAACTGAACCATTCTGAATTAGATATCTGATCTATTCATAGTCTCTGTGCAACAAGTACAACTTTTAAGTTGTCATTGTAGGAAAACTTTAGTAATATGAAAAGTTACATCCCAAGCAGCAGCAGCATCACACATTTAATAAATGTTCATTTCTCATCAGAATTCAACTAGTTATCATGTTTAAAGTAAGCAAAGAATGAAATCAGACATACAGGCTGATTCTAAACATGTTTCCTCAGATGTATGTCCCACTGAGTTCAATTAGACTTGTCTCTGAGGCAAGTGTGCTTAGGATTGCAGCCAAAGTCAGGATCATATTTCAGCATATCCGTATCACTAAAATGATAACACATTACCATGGGCAGCATGCAATAAAAACAGGGCTTTATTTTATCACAGTATTTGCTCTCTCTCCTCTTCTTCCAACTCAAAGGACAAAATTCTTACATGTTTCTTTTATCTAACTCTTGTTACCTCAGAATCTGAGGTAACTGCGTACATTAATCTTGCATGGCAGAGATCGCTGAAATTATGTCCAAGTTAAATAATTATGTTCCATTCAATGTAGCAATGTATTTATCTGTTTACTGGAGTTCAGATCATATTCAATCAAGTGTTGTTTTTTTAAAATCTCAACTAAAAAAAATTAGCATCCCAGTACTGTGAAGTTGACAGAGTTGTAAACTTTTGCCAGTCTGCAGAATTGCAAGCGTTCTAAATATTTTTCTTACACAGTTTTTTAAAAGGGATTTGCAACATGTGAAATCACTGAAAAATGTAGCCAGCAAATTTGTAGCCTATCAAATGTCTCAAAACTATGTTAAAACTATGAGAGAGACACTATTTTGAACAGAAGAAGAAACAGACTGCTGTTTTATGACTAAAAACCTACCATCACAATCTATGGAAAAACATTCCACTGGCATTTTGTTTTATTTTGGATTGTTTTATTTGTTGTTTTAATGTACATTTAAACCACTTTGATATTTTTAATTACTGTAAAAATATAAAGTAGTGTAGAAATGATGATGGTGATAGTTTCCATATTTTGAATTAGGATATCTGAGGATGCTCATTAGTATAATTCAACTTCAGTACACTCAGCCAAGAAGGTCATTCAGTAAACCTTGGGCTAGTCACTCTCTTTTCACCTAACCTGCCTCACAGGGTTGTTAGGAGGATAAAATTGGGAGGGGAAGAAACATGTACGCCACCTTGGAGGAAAGATTGGCTATAAATAAAATAAATAAATAAATAAATCTAGAGGTGCATTGAATAAGCCATTAAGGGTGCAGAATTAAAACATCTCATAGTTCAATATTATGCATGTCTCTTAGAGGTAAGCACCATAAAATTGAATGGATTTTAGTATTTGGAATGTATGAAAAGGGCTGCAGCCTTATAGTGCTTCTTTGGAGGGGCATTCAAAAAGAATTGTCTGATTCAGATTTTTATTTTTAATTATTAGTAAGAAAATTAACCAACGCTGAAATTCTGTTTTGAGTTACATGCATGTGTATATAAAGGTGCAGGAGGACAATTAAGGGCTGGAACTGAAGCTTTTAGCTCTGAAATGCTGTCACTGAAACTAATGCTATCCTGATTTTAAAACTACGACCATGTTGAAGGTGGACTTATTCCCAGTTTGGACAAAAGCTACAAAGTGAACAATATTGTTTTACAATCCAACCTTGAAATTATTAAAACTTCCTGTGATATGATGTTTTGCTTTGCATTAACTGAATCAGTATTTCTCAAAGATGCTCACTAATTTGATGAGCTATATAACTACCTGAAAATCTGTCCCCTTCTTAGATTTTTGACCCTTGCATGAAGAAGTGGCGTCTTTACTTATCTTTCAGCCAAACAGTACACCTGCCTCAGGTTTTACTGTATGCAAATTTTCAGTTCAGAGCCTGAAGTCTATGATTGATCATAATAGATCTCTCACTGAATGACATTTTAAAAAAGCTGAACTTTATATACATACCATATACATAAAGAAAAAATAATTTTCATTAAACGCTCATTTTCATAAACATTTATAAATTCCTACTATTTTATTTTATACCCTCCATTGGTTGTTTAGGAAGGTACAAGTTTCGTGGGGGGGGGGGAGTTCAACAGTAACACCCCACCCCTCCTGCCATTTAGCAACTTTTAAAAATTCCCCAGTGAGATATACTAAAGCTTATATATTTTATGCACTTTATTAACACCATGAATCCATTACTTCAACATATTTTAATACTGGGTGTTTTCATCACTGTAAAATCCATGCACTACACTTTAAATATTGCACTTAGGAAACAGTTTACAGTATCATAATTCGGACCACAGCTATATAATACCGAACAACCACCACTCGTGGTGAACTGACAGGAATTTGCAGACCCTCGAGGTTTTATAAAACATCTCAAGCTGTTCCAGGTGCTTAGTTTTCAACCACTATATTGCGTTATTAGAAACAGATGAGCACGCACACCAACAAATACATGTGTACAATGCATTCATATACACTATCAACACTGATTATAAAAGTAAGCAAAACAAATGTCTCAACTTTTCAATTCTTTACTAATACTTATGCTGAATTTCACAAACCGCTTATTGTAGACTAGCACAACAGGAATTAATCTGAAGTAATGTGAAGATGACAATCCTACAGTATTTGCCATTTTCTATTAATAAACAATGCATGGATTTAGCAAAGAGCCTGCTAGTTCCAAAATTAGAGGCACAGTCAAAAATTCCCAAAGCTCTCCCTCCCCAAGATACAAAGACTTCTAAACTTTCTTTTCTTCAAAAATACATTATATTTATATTTTTCAAAAAGCTTTTCTTAAACATCATCTTAAACTTTGATGAGAAACTTCTTAAAAAGTTACTTACTCTTCATGTACCTTTAATGAATTGAAGAGTTTAAAGAATTCCTCTGCTCTTTATCCTGACGTGTTTTAAAGCATAGGTTATCACTGTAAACTAAAATGAGACAGTTCAGCTTGTATTGATTTTCTGGTGAGCATAAGCGTACGATTGAACTCAGTGAAACCCTGTTCTGAATGGTGAGCAAGCTAAAAGAAACGTTAAAATGATAATTCCAACATCTTTGCATACTAGGAAAAAAGAAACCAGACTGAAAAGGAATGTTTCACGTCCACTGTATAAAGTCATTTTGACATGCCTACACAACTGGTTATGGCAGCTTTCAGAGTGATTCCTCGTCACAAAAAAGAAAGAAAAATGCTCCAGGTTCTTTTAGAGAAAGCTCTCCATTGGGAAGTTGATTTTGGCCATGTGCCAAAATCATGTGCAAAAGGGGCCCTCATTACCAATTCATGGCAGCCTTCAGCGCTAACAAAAAATGTGACCCAACAGGCTAAAGCAACAACAAAAATTAAAATCTAGGAGACAAAGACAACTTACTTAATATTCCCCCCAGAGCTACATTAAACTTTTTAGTAATTCAAACCCTATTAGTCCAAAGCCATTCTGAACAGCTTTTAAATTATCATGGAGATATTCTGTAAAAGTTGAAAAACACTCTTTGTAACTCTTCCCAAACTGTAGGACTTATTTAAAGTATTTTTTATGGGATAGCTGAACTTTCTCTTTCCACATCCATGGCTATGAAATCGTGTTCTAAACAGGTACAGCTTTGCACACACAGATTTTATAAACTTGGAAACTAAACGGAGTAGTGCAGCATTTTGCCAGCTTTTCAGACAGAGCAAAACAGTTACAGTGCAAGAATCTCTCTTATTTAGAAAAAAAAATGTACATGCAAGCAAGGCAGTTTTAAGCAATTGCAATTAACTGAGAACTCACTGCACTGTTTCTCATAAAAGCAGATTTGATATTCAGCCTTACCTAGATGTCGTCTGGCTTTTCAGTGGATCAAAAAGTTTCCTGCCTAAGCACACAGATATTCTTTCACAACCCATAAAGGCCCCTTTTATTAATCCAGCACGGTAACAAACTTCTTTCTGCACCACACGTTGAGAGCAGGATGCATCAGCTTTCAAGACAGAACGCATTCTTAATACACAAATGTTGGCAGATTGCATAATGCTGGATTTATCTTAAAGAGGGAAAGGCCTTTTTTTTTGAAAAAAGCACCAAAAACAAAAAGAGTAAAGAGGGTGCGGTTAGATGTTAGGCTATCCCTGAGAAAAGGGCCTAGGCTGCTGCACAGGCACCTAAATGCTAGCAGAAGCTTACTGGGAAAGGAGCCAATGGAATGACTTTGTTTGACCCAGCTGCCAATCTCTCCTGAAGCAGTGTGCCAGACTAAACACTGACACTATTTTAACTCAAATCAGGCTACAGCAGCTGTTTGCTTTCCGGCTTTGAGCTATGCACCATGGCTGTGATGACTCTGCACGGCACTCTATCATGTTAAAATATGTTCCTTGTTTGGTTTTGTCATGTAGCAGTCATTATGTTTAACCACTTCCTCTCCCCCAGTGCAATAAAATAGATGAGCTTATGTGATTGTTGAAACTTCCAGTGAAGAAGAACACTGGCGATCTTTAGGACAAGAAGGCAAGTTGCAGAGCCTGGCATACCAGGGATGCAACACAAACGAATTCTGATGTTGAGTGGTGTGCATTCTAAAGTCCACCTCAAAACAAAACATATGTGTTATGACATGGTTGAACTTCAATAGTGATATATCTCATCTCCAATTGAACTTAGATCTTTGCCACTCCTGGGGTTCACTGGGAATTTATTAAGGGTTCCTAGAAGAAAAGCCAAAATAACTGCAGACATGTTTGGAAGATATCTGATTGACTGGTGGCCCAGCTATGCTATTTGGACAAGGGTGGCCCAACTTTTGTTGCCTATGCTCTGGAAACCTCTAGGTTAGATTGCTGGTCAGAAGCTGTAGAAGGTACAGAAGTCAACAACCAGGGTACTCACTAGGGCAAGACAGTCTGAGCACATAAAACCACCCCTAGCCTGACTACACTTGCTAATGATTCGTTTCCAGCTCAATTCAGAGTGATTGTTTTGACCTATGAAGCCTTATAAGGACCCCAATAAAGCTTCAGGACCCTACCTCAAGGACCACCTCTCACAATATGAGCCATTTTCAGACCCTGAAATTGTTACTCTGAGGCCCAGGCAAAAACTTTCCTTTTTACCCAGGCCTTTGGTCCTTAGTTTGGAAGGTTTTTAAATCTTTGTGGCATCTTCTGGTGGAGCAAGATCTACTAGACCTATCTTATATTTGTATAGATTTGTTGTTGTTTTTTAGGTTTTTATTGACTGTGTTTATTGTAATTGGTTTCAGTATTTCTATTGTGTTTATAAGTTACTTTGAGTCATTTTATGAGTAATGCAACTAATAAATAAAATGATACTGATACTTTTGTTGATTACTGTCAAACCGCATAAATTACAATGCCAGTGGTATTTCTTTAGTTTTACGCTTGCTAAACTTTTTCTGTGGACTACCTGATCAGGTCAAGCAGCCTGCTGGGAAACATAGAACCAAACCTGAAAATAGTTCATGATGAGTATCAGAGGTGAATGCTGCAATCCGGAATGAGTACGAATCAGTTTCCAGAAATAACAGTCCAGGTGGTCAGAAGAAGACAGTATAAGGCAGGCAAGAAAACAGATCACAGGGACAACAACCCTATGTTTGAAGGGCCAGAAGCATGATATGCACTTAGGTACAGGTTTCCAGATGGCAGTAGCTCAAGTGAAGCAAGACAAGACAAAGATACCTCTAGGGCGCCTACTTTTTATGATGTTGATCTATGGTTAACCAGGCTCCTTTGGGCTTCTTAGTTCTTGGCCTGCCTGGCCAGGTTAAGTACTGTACTTCTTTCTGGACACTATTTGGATGGTTCTGCAGCACAACAAAGACCAGACCAATAGCTCCTCTTCCTGATAACTGCTGCACTGTCACAGAGAAAAAGGCACCTGGGCCATCTGCCAGAATCCCAGTGCTTATACATCTCTCTCTTTGGTCAATATATTCTCTCTGTGCTGTACATGAGACTGGCCTTTGAAAATGGTTTGGAAGCTTCAATTAGAGCAGTTGACTAACGGTTGACAGGTTTGAGGATGGATGGCGGCTAACAGATTGAGGTTGAATCCTGACAAGACAGAAGTACTGTTTTTGGGGGACAGGAGGAGGGCAGGTGTGGAGGATTCCCTGGTCCTGAATGGGGTAACTGTGCCCCTGAAGGACCAGGTGCGCAGCCTGGGAGTCATTTTGGACTCACAGCTGTCCATGGAAGCGCAGGTTAATTCTGTATCCAGGGCAGCTGTCTACCAGCTCCACCTGGTACGCAGGCTGAGACCCTACCTGCCCGCGGACTGTCTCACCAAAGTGGTGCATGCTCTGGTTATCTCCCGCTTGGACTACTGCAATGCGCTCTATGTGGGGCTACCTTTGAAGGTGACCCGGAAACTGCAATTAATCCAAAATGCGGCAGCTAGACTGGTGACTGGGAGTGGCCGCCGAGACCACATAACACCGGTCCTGAGAGATCTGCATTGGCTCCCAGTACGTTTCCGAGCACAATTCAAAGTGTTGGTGCTGACCTTTAAAGCCCTAAACGGCCTCGGTCCTGTATACCTGAAGGAGCGTCTCCACCCCCATCATTCAGCCCGGACACTGAGATCCAGCGCCGAGGGCCTTCTGTCGGTTCCCTCACTGCGAGAAGCAAAACTACAGGGAACCAGGCAGAGGGCCTTCTCGGTAGTGGCGCCCGCCCTGTGGAACGCCCTCCCATCACAGGTCAGGGAAATAAACAACTACCTGACATTCAGAAAAAACCTGAAGGCAGCCCTTTTTAGGGAAGTTTTTAATGTTTGATATTTTTGTATTTGGTTTCTGTTGGAAGCCGCCCAGAGTGGCTGGGGAAATCCAGCCAGATGGGCGGGGTACAAATAATAAATATTATTATTATTATTATTATTTGAGGCGGACACATCATGTAATACCAAATCTGTTACACCTGCACTGGCTGACTGTACACTTTTATGTTTTATTTTTAGAAAAATAGGTGCCGGTACTCACAATTAAGTCGTTACAGTAAGTGCCACACTTTTTAACAACAGCAAAAGAGGTGCCGGTACTGCGTGCCCTTGAGTACCCCCTGGAAAAAAAACCCACACTGCTTCTAAGCCCAATTAAGAGTGCTGGTTTTGATATAAATCTCTTTATTTCACAGGGCCCCAATATCTTCTGGAATACCTTGCCCCGCTCTGCCCCGATATGACCTTAAATAACACAAGAAACTGCGATTTCATGTTATGTCCAAACTCTAAACTGTGGTCAGTGGTCTGGGTTCGCATGCATCGTGAAACAGTAGTTAGTTAAAAATAAAAATGAAAGCTTCCAAGATTTTGGTAGCTGACAATGGAGAGGGAGTTGATGAGCTGAATGTAGTGCTCCAGACTACTTTTCAGCAAAGCACTTGACGCTTTTTTATACTAGCCGTTGTGCATATACATGACGATAGTAGACAATAAAGGTAATGTGCTTCAGAAATAGTTTGAGAGTTAATTCACATTACATAGTTTGTTGAGACAACTGCAGTTCTCACCTCACAGCTTGCTTATATGAAGCTATCATCACCAACAAGATACAATATTGCCAAAATTTTCTTTTCATAGTGTCAATATTGCACAACTTAAGAACTAATGTTATTATATATACTTTAAAGACAGCACACTCCTAAGCATGTTTATTCAGAGATAAGGCCCACTGAGTTCAATGGAAATTACTCACTGGTAAAGGATGTTTAGGATTGCAGCCTAACAGGAATTTCAATATTTGCTTTACATAATGAGGCTTGTGAAACTAAAATCGAGAATTTAAAACTAAATGCTTTCCTTGCAAAGTTTAAATAACCCATCAGTCTTCTAACATGTGTCCCTTTGACTTGTGCTATGTTGGATTTTAAAATAGTTTTAGTCTTTACAGTAAGAGAGAGAGAGAAAAGAAGAAGAAGAAGAAGAAGAAGAAGAAGAAGAAGAAGAAGAAGAAATTTTCACCATCAAAACAGAAAGAAATCCCCAAGTTCCATTTTTCTCCATAGACTCATCTTTGGTATTTGGTTGTTGTTGTTGTTGTTAATCCTCTTCATCCTGGAGAGATGTGACTAGTGGGGTGCTACAGGGTTCTGTCTTGGGCCCAGTCTTATTCAACATCTTCATCAATGACTTGGATGATGGGCTTGAGGGCATCCTGATCAAGTTTGCAGATCACACCAAATTAGGAGGGGTGGCTAATACCCCAGAGGACAGGATCACACTTCAAAATGACCTTAACAGATTAGAGAACTGGGCCAGAGCAAACAAGATGAATTTTAACAGGGAGAAATGTAAAGTACTACACTTGGGCAAAAAAAAATGAAAGGCACAAATACAGGATGGGTGACACCTGGCTTGAGAGCAGTACATGTGAAAGGGATCTAGGAGTCTTGGTAGACAACAAACTTGACATGAGTCAACAGTGTGATGCAGCAGCTAAAAAAGCCAATGCAATTCTGGGCTGCATCAATAGGAGTATAGCGTCTAGATCAAGGGAGGTAATAGTACCACTATATTCTGCTCTGGTCAGACCTCACCTGGAATACTGTGTCCAGTTCTGGGCACCACAGTTCAAGAAGGATACTGACAAGCTGGAACGTGTCCAGAAGAGGGCAACCAAAATGGTCAAAGGCCTGGAAACGATGCCTTATGAGGAACGGCTTAGGGAGCTGGGTATGTTTAGCCTGGAGAAGAGAAGGTTAAGGGGTGATATGATAGCCATGTTCAAATATATAAAAGGATGTCATCTAGAGGAGGGAGAAAGGTTGTTTTCTGCTGCTCCAGAGAAGCGGACACGGGGCAATGGATTCAAACTACAAGAAAGAAGATTCCACCTAAACATTAGGAAGAACTTCCTGACAGTGAGAGCTGTTCGGCAGTGGAATTTGCTACCAAGGAGTGTGGTGGAGTCTCCTTCTTTGGAGGTCTTTAAGCAGAGGCTTGATAGCCATCTGTCAGGAATGCTTTGATGGTGTTTCCTGCTTGGCAGGGGGTTGGACTGGATGGCCCTTGTGGTCTCTTCCAACTCTATGATTCTATGATTCTATGAATTGCATTTGTTACTCACTTTTTCCAAAGCTTCTCAAATGACTGAACAAGATAAATAAAATCAATTAAAAGCCAGGACATTTTAGAACAATGCTTTATAAATCCTTGCAGACTAGTAAAGTGCATAGCATTTTTTAAAAATTAAGATTTGTGCAGTTCATTTTTTTCTTGCCTCCCACCCCCACAATGATTTCATAGAATCATAGACTTGTAGGGTTGGAAGGGACCCCCAGTGTCAACTTGTCAACCTCCTGCAATGCAGGAATCTCAACTAAAGCATCCATGACAATGGGCCATCCAATGAAGGAGGGTCCACCACCTATCGTGGGACTGTTCTACTGTTGAACAGCTCTTACTCTCAGAAAGTTCTTCCTGATATTAAGTTGGAATCTCCTTTCTTGCAACTTGAAGTCATTAGTTCGGGCCCTACCCTCAGAAGCAGGAGTAAACAAGTTTGCTCCCTCCTCCATGTGACAGATTGGAAAAGTTGTACCCAGTAGCTATTCCCCCCCACCACGATGTCCAAAAATGTAAAATTTTGTTACAAGACATAAAAACGCCTAAATTTCATTCTTTGTCTAGAAAGAGCATGTCTTTGCAATAATTTCCACCACCAAAATCTTTTGATTCCATCATGTCCACATGCTGAAAATGGAGGTTTTCTAAACCTAGGTTTTCCACCAAAAAAAACCCCCTACATTTATATAAAAAAGGGCATTTATAAGATCTTTTGAGTGCTGGTGTATTTTTTCCTGAAATCCTCATCATGTTATTGAGCTCTGTGTAAAATTTCAAAGAGATCTGATTTTTGGTTATGGGGAGGGGGGAGTACACAAGGCCGAGGATCTCAAGAGGGACAGAAATGCAGATTTCACGAAACTTTAAAGTGCTATAAAATTAAAACCATTTGAGATAGAGGGAAAATTTAAGGGGGTTTCTTTCAACCATAAGTGAAGGGTGTACACCAAGTTTCATCGTTTGTATAGTGAAGGCATAGGCAAACTCGGCCCTCCAGATGTTTTCGGACTACATCTTCCATCATCCCTGACCACTGGTCCTGTTAGCTAGGGATGATGGGAGTTGTAGTCCCAAAACATCTGGAGGGCTGAGTTTGCGTATGCCTGGTATAGTGTATGTGTGGGGTTTTGTGTCAGCTGAGCAGTCCATGATGTCCTTTCAGTAAGATGTGATGCTGATCTCATAAAAAGTATCACCCACTGAATCCTGGTTACTGCCTCTTCATCTGCCTTTAGTCTTTATGGCCAAAGGGGAAGGGAAGCCAATAAAATGGTTCAAATATAGATTAGCAGCAGTCAAACAGTAGACAAACCAAATTTTCTTGGCGGCTAGCTACTATTATAATTGAAGGACAGGAAGTATAATTTAAATATCTCCCCTTTTGTATGTCTCCTCTTCCTCCTTTTGAACCTGCAACGCAACATGAAACAAGACATACCTGAGCATCCCACTTTCATATGCCAAGGGAATATGGAGCACTAAAAGGAAGGAAAGGGGTGGAGGTGGCCATTATGCACATCAAATCTGATGCCATGATAAATATATGTGACAAGGATTGTGTTGCATTGACCACAGGTACTTAATGTGGGGTACCTCAAGGACAATTTTGAAGAGGTTGCTACAAAAATACAGTAGGAACTAGGAAGTTGGAAACCCAGTTCAATCATCTTTCGAAATTATAGAAAACAGTCTGAACATTCATGAGTGAGAACTTAGAGAATGTTGTACTAATGTGCAAACAGACTTGCCAAATGCCTCCCAGAAATTTAAATATAGTCTGCAGTAAATCTGGAAGTACAATGATTATATAAGCAAATTCAATAACCTAAAAGGTTGTTTGTAGATGAAATAAATAACTACAAATTTTATAAATATAACAAAAATATTACAGTCTTAATCTTCTGAATATAATAATGCATGTCAACTGACACAAAGACAGTTCACAACCTGCATCACCCCAAACTGTATTATTTTTATAAGAAAATTTGGGGAGGTAGAAATGAATATAAAAAGATTTTAAAAGAAAAGGTTGTGTGTGTGTGCTGGCATGCAGCCCCCCCCCCCAAAAAAAACACCGCTCCTTATAGAATGCTAGAAAAGGGTCCCTTACTCCTGTCAATCAAATGTTAAGCTCCTCTGAGCAAAGATCTCAGGCCTAGTTCCTTTGTTGTTTAAATTGGTGAGTTGAGTATAGTATCAACTTCCACCCCTGGGATTCTCCAAAGTTATGGACCCAGAATAATGAACCTGCAATGAGGCAAGTATTGTGTACAATATATTTCAGTGTTTATATGTGTATAAATTAATTATTTTCTGACAAAAAGGTTACTTTATTTGAATCATGAATTTTTACAGTAAAATTAACTGGATTCAGTCAATATGATCAAAGTCGTATTTTCTCTACAATTTGAGATATTTAATTTTTGTTCCACCATCAATCAGACATTTTAGAGCGCAAAATTAAGATTCCAATGTACTAGGGTTCTCAAATTGCAATACTAGGGTTCATGTTAATTTAGCCCCACTGTCCTCAATTGGTCTCATTTGATCTTACTAGTAGTAGGGCCTTGCAGATCATGCTGTTGAGTGAGTCCACTTTCTTTGGAGTCTGAAAGCATTTTAAAGCACCTAAGCAAAATGTTTGCGTTCCTGCTTGCAAAATTATTATATTTTAATTGGTGTTTGATTTGGCCCCATCTGCACTATGCATTCAAAACAGTATCGTACCATTTTAAACGGTCATGGTTCCCCCCACAAAAAAAGTATCATGGGAACTATAGTTTGTTAAAGGTGTTGAGAGTTGTTAAGAGAACCATATTCCTTTCACAATCTGTAATTTAACAGTAAATTCGTCTTCCCAGGAAGCTCTAGCAACCGTAGCTCTGCAAAGGAAATAGGGGTCTCCTAACAATTCTCAGCAATTGTTGATACAACAAAACTCTGAGCCTGGTGCCTTTGACTTACCCTACCCTAAGTCAGCTTTTATTCATTGCTGATCTCTGGCTGATCAGATTGGTTTGTTGTGTCTTACCCTGGTTTATATCACTGTGCAACTTCTCCTGCAATTGTTTGGGAATCTTAAGTGTGAGGCCACAGTTTCTATGGACTCTGTAGTCCCGCAGCCTCTGCAACAACCATTTGAACTCCTACTGTTCTTTTCTTACAGAGCAGCACATCCACCTTTGAAGAAAAGGGAGAATTTGATAACACTAAATTTATGGTGGCAAGTTATGGTGATCTTTAAAAGAACCAGCAGTTAATCACTAATGAATGCGAAGATGCACAGTTAGTGTTGCACAAGGCAGAGGCCACGGAAGAAATGCAAATGTGACATAATAAAAATCATATTGCTAGAACCCTGATTAGGCTTTCTAATTAATTCCTTGCCCTTCACCAGGTTGGTAGTATAACATCCATTTATGGATGCCTCCAATACAATTTAGAATACAGTGGTGCCCCGCTAGACGAAAATAATTTGTTCTACGAGTTTTTTCGTAAAGCGAATTATTCGTCTAGCGAAGCGGCAATGGAGCGTGGAGGTTTTCGCACTAAAAAAATAAAATTCGTCTTGCGAAGCAGCCCCATTGACTTTTTCATCTTGCGGGGCAGCTTCCGCTAGACGAATGCCGTTCGTCTAGCGTGTTTTTCGTCTAGCGAGGCATTCGTCTAGTGGGGCACCACTGTATTGATGTTCCGGAGTTCTAAATCACGCAGGGAGCCTACCTGAGTAGAAAAGGTTTTCCAGTCTAGATATTTGCCTCTGACCTTCAGACAGTTATGAGGATGGAAACATGGGGGCTAGCACCACTTTCACCCCCCACTTCCCCCCCCCCATGATTCTCATTGTTTGTGCAAACAAAAAACCTGAATAGGCATTGGATTTTGACCACAACTGGAAATGGAAGATATAGCCTGCATCTATCAAAACTTGTGTGTGTTTTCATAGAGGAATGGGTTGCTCTATTAGTCAAAGCAACAATGTAGGAAAGGTCTATGATAAAAAATAAGTAGGATGAAATTCTGTTGAAATAAAAATGCACTTTATAGTTATAGGCATATTTCAATTAGAACTGAAAAGTACTATTTGTTGCCTGTTCCATCCCAAAAGATTGGGATGGGTAAAAACATAAAAATGAATAAAAAGTCATTTGAGGAGAGGAAATGTTCCTGTTCTTTTCCAACTTCCAATATCTTGTTTAAAAATTGTAATGAGTACCAGCAAGGCAGAACCAAATTATAGTGATTCCTTTTTGGGAGACAACCCAAGGATTATTCAGCATGATATGATATTTCTTGTTGTACTTTTCTTTGTTCCTAAACTCTGGGTAACATCCCAATAATTCTGCTTGATTTTTCAACTAGTTTTTCACTGAAAGCACAGCATTTTTCAACAGATGTATTCAGTTAAAAAAGTAATTTAAAACCACATGGGGGGAAAATTCTGAGAGCTATCATGACCATAATAACTAAAAATCTAGTTTCTTAAATTGTGGAGATATTAACTTAACAGAACTAAAAACTTGTTCAATGCTTCTTTTTACAATTTATTTGTTTTTTAAAGGATGAGGGAGTTCATTTCATGCTATTTTATTGCATATCCTGAACTAATATTTCACTTGTATTCCCAAATTAAAATGTAATTCATTCCACATATTAATTGCTTCTCTTTTCTCTAGCTATAAATAATGTTGCATTTTAATTCAGATGATGCTGTGGTGATCTGGAGATTGTGGGACAGATGTATGAAGAAACAAATGATCATTAAAAGCTATAACCTGATGACCAGGTATGACTTCTAATGTACCATCATAAAACTACACAATCCTAGATGTCTTGTGAAATAAGCAAGCATGAGATTAGAGCCTAGTAACACTTACTAATCAAGCTTAGTGAGGCTTCCTAGTGCATAGAATTTGACTTCACAGTAAACAGTGTCAGGATGTGCCAAATCAACAACTTGCCCCCTTGAGGAATGCACTGCCATTCTTCTTTGTTGTGGGACATCCAGAGATCTTCTTTTAGAAGTATCTTTCCTGCTAGAATATCACATTTTCCCAGCAATTCAAACCTTGGTGTCCTTCTTCAGGTGTTGTGGGAGTAGTCAGTGTTAGCTATGAATGAGGTATAAAATTGCCACACATATTTGCATTTTTGCCAGAAAAAATAATCCTGGACTTACTAAAAGGTTCAGTATGCTTAAAATGTAAACTTTATATCCATATGGCTTTTCTATCCAAACAAATCCCCAATAAAGCTATTCATTTCATAGTCTTTAACTACTTTCAAGTCAATACAGTTCGATGACAAATTGCGCTATTTAAAGATATTTGGATAAACGTATGACATTCATTTTCAAATGGATGAGATGTAGTCTTACATTATGAAGTTGATGGAATCTGGGAATGCAGTTTTTGCTTCTGCTGAAAACCACTTGGAAGGAGAACAGATAAGTGATTCTCCTCCATTTATTTTGCTTAACTTCTTCTTGGAAAAAATAATATTCGTCTTTCACACTTCATTTGAAAGGATCTCATAAAATAGATCACTAGGTCTTATTGTCGAAGAGTAGTGGCTGCTTGACCTAGCAACTCAGTTAGCCAATTTATAAAGTAGACTGTTGAATCACCTGACACGACACAGGTTCTCTCTGGAAATCAGTCTGTAGCAGACACAGGACATGAACCTGTATTCTCTAGATAATTTACTTAATTATGCATTCCCCAAAATATAATTTAATACATTTTCAGAAGGGGGAAAGGACTTTAATACAATTGTGAAACTGCAGAGCCTGCAGGAAAGTTTCCAAACTAACAATCACTGCACATTTACTACAACATTAAGGAACTTGTCACAAGAAACTTGGTACAACGTGCCAGGACATTTCCATCAATAATTTGCTGTAACTAATATTTCAATCTTGTTCCCAATCAAACAGAAGTCATCTTATACCGAGTCACATCGTAAGTCCTTCTATGTCAATATTACCTACACCAAGGTTGGGTTAAACACCTGTGGCCTTCCAGGTGTTGTTTATCTCTGACTCTGACAAGTCACAGCAAACATGGCCAATAACATAGGCCTCTGACAAAGTCCAAGTTTCAGATTTCAGTTCAGTATTAAATCAGTTAAAAGTGAGTTTCAATTTTAAAAGAAAATCTTCATGGGAAGTTAATCTCCACTTCATCTCCACCCACTGTCTGACCCCCCCCCCCAAAAAAAAACATTTCTAAGGGAGCTAAACTTTTTAAAGTCCCTCCCTCTTTCAAATCCCTACTTACTATTATTTACTACCTGTGTTTTTCAGATGAGCTCCTTCTGCTCTAACTGTCTGCAACAGAACCTGGGAAAAACTAGCCAGTGCTAGAAATGTGGAACAAAATATATGGGAGCCCACTCCCAGGAAGTCCTAGTGACAAAGCATCAATGTAGCAAGTGAGTAACTGAGCAAGTTCAGAAACAGGATAAGGAGGTCAGGGCAAACAACTATGCCCCTTCCATTTGTGACTTAACAAAACTCAAGTTTCCAAGTGAACCAAATAGGTCAATAGGATGATGGGATTTATAAGTCCAGTATCATCTGGAGGGCTATGAATTAGTCATCCTTGATCTATGCTTACTGGTAGCAGCTGCCCATGTCTTCCGCAGTGCTGACTGGAGATGCCAGGGACTGAGCCTAGAACTTATTGGATGCAAAGCAATTGCTCTCCCACTGAGCTGCGCAACCCAGAACTATTGATGCAGCCTAAGGCTTTCAATGGCTACTAGCCATGATGGCTACCTAGCACGTCCACTATCAAGGTAATATGCCTCTGAATAGCAGTTGCTGGGAATCACAAGTAGGGAGAGAACAGAATGCTGATCTAGATGGGCTTTGGTCTGATTCAGAAGGAATCTTCTTATGTTCTTAAATATCCATCTGGCTTCTGGTATTGATGTGTGTGTGTTCTAAGGCTATGATACAATATTCACATGCCTGGGAGTAAGTCCCATTGAACTCAATTAGACATACAGCTGAGTAGATATTATAGGTATCCTTATATGATTCTTTAACAACATCCATTATCCATGGATAATGTCCACTCCTAAATCGAACTTTAGCAGAAGAGCAGTGTTTCTTTTGGCTTTGCATCTTTAGGTTACTTCCTCTGACATAAACTATAAATAATAGTTCCATTTATTATGCCCTGCAGGCCGGACACTCTATATAACTGTAACCACACCAACTGCTTTTTGTAGTTTGAATCCAACACACCAGGCTACATTAAAAACAAACTTCATTTTCTTAATTTCTTCCATAAGCCCTTGCCTTTCACCTTCTCATCTCTTTTCCTTCCACAGTTTGCAGTTGATGTTTTTTAAATGAAGCTTTCTTCTGCTTTCATTGGAATTTCTCTCATAACACATCAATACACCAAATCCCTTTTCTAGCAGAAATATCTACCAGAAATATATTTTGTGATGAAGGTGTGTGTGTGTGTGTGTGTGTGTGTGTTTACACACAGATTTTTGCAGGAATGTAGCCCATTCTGGAGCCACTATGTAGAGGAAAAGGAAATATATTTTGGAATAATAAAAACTAGATTGCTGTTAGTTGTCTCCTGACAAATTTCCCTCTTTTGAAGACAATTTCACATTATTCCAAAAAGATATCTTTATGCCAAAGGAACATCATGGGAAGTGTAGTCATCATAGTCACTACAAAAGATTCTGAAGAATAAGCATGTAGGCAACAGGTCTATGGCTGTAAAACACCACATGCATTGTATAGTAAAGAAATAACCTGCATCATTAGAGCACAACACTATTCTTCCAAGATCAGCCAGATGATACACAGTATCTCTCACATTCTGTACAAGAACTGATGTCTGTGAGGTATTACTGCTGTTTGTGAGGTATTACTGCTGTCTGTGAGGTATTACTGCTGTTTGCTGTGAGGTATTACTGCAGTGACTTAAATTTCTTTGGACCACTAGATGGCAGTCACTTCAACTCAATATAAACGCAAATGGTTGCCACATGTGAAGAAAACAATGGCATTCTTTGTGTTTGAAACTGTAGCAAGACAAAATTGATTTTAACCTTCAGAACTGTTTCTGGAGCATGACTAGCTAATGTAGATCAAGCTATGCACTCATAGCTAACCTTAAATCAAGCATGTGGTACATTTATAGTATTTTATTTTATTGAATATTAATGAGTTACAGTTTCAACTACATATGGAAATATTTCATCACCGTAATGGGTCCGTGAACCTTGAATGTGACACACCCCAGCCTACAGACATCAATTAAAGACTTCTGTGATGATGCCAAAATTTAAAACATATGAGAACTGACAATTTTAGATGTATATTGCACACTCATCATGGTTATGAAAACTAATATCAGCATATCCAAAATAACAGCTATAAACACCAGCAAGCCAAAACATAGCAAGGAAGTTCTTCAGTCTAGCTCTTGAAAATTAATACAATAAAATAGTATTGTATGCATATAGTACTTGTATGTGCCTTTATGGATACTACCATAACTATATGTAAACTAGCCCATGATAGGGGCACCACCAGAGCTGTGTAGGGCTTCAAAGACTAAAACTAACACCTAAAAAATGGATTGGTAGCTAACCAGCAACCAAATCTGGCTCAGACTTGTTTTTATATGTTGTATTCTGCCTTGTTATATTTTGTATGCAAGTTTGGCTTATAAATTCCTAAATAATTAAGTAAATACCAGACCCTCCAAGTGTCCCTATTTTCCAGGGACGTCCCTGTTTTAGAGAAGCCATCCTGGTTTTGGATTTGATCTCAGAATGTCTCACTTTTCCTTAGGATGTCCCTATTTTCACTGGATAAATGTTGGAGGGTATGGAGTTATCCGACCCCTGAGCCATCTGAAGGCAATCCTGTATTAGTTTTTTAATGTTTTATGTTTTTATAGATGTTGGAAGCTGTCCACAGTGGCTGGGGCAATCCAGTAAGATGTGTGGGGTATAAACAGTAAAATTATTATCATGAAATGGGACGTCCCTATTTTCATTGAATAAATGTTGCAGGGTATGAAATGCTATTAGGCCCGATTCCTAGACCACCAAAACCACTGGGCTCTGTTTGCTGGTGCCACATCACGGATATGGTCTGAGGGCACAGGAGGCTACCATCTCGTTGAAGCTAAGCAGGTTTGGGTGTGGTTAATGCCTGGATTCACGACTGTCTGGGAAACATTTGTATACCAGCTTGGGTACAAGATGAAAGAAAGGTGGGATTAAAAAATGCAAACAAACAAACAAAAGTTCTGGGTCTGCTCTTAGCTCCTTTTTCTTGCACAGCAGGCTTCACTTCCAGACTCCACTCAGATACCAGAATAGTTGATATCAATAACTAGCTAGCTTACCAAGAATGCCAGAGATTAGGAGAGGCTTTTCCCCTTTAGCATGCCCTTCACTGTGCAGTCTAAAAAAGCCCACTGAATGTGACTTGCCTGAGGACAACATAGTATGAAGTTGCCACAGCTCCACATATACTTTTATATATACTTTAAAATAAAGGTATTATGAGCTTACCTCCAGTTTCTGAAATGGCAGAAATCTAGCTCTTTTAAAAAATGTCTTCATGGCACCCAGACATCTAAAGAAGTGAAATGAATTCAGGTAAGCAGAGTCACCAAATAACTCATTCAGCAAACATCTGTAAATATAATCCAGCGCTTCATTGTAAAACAACGTATTTAATGTGCTTTGATATTTTAATAGGAAATCAAGACTTTGTTATGATTTAAGTCTACATGGTAGCTAGTAGCACACCTGAAGGCAAGTTAGGACCAGTTCTCCTTTGGGAAATGGGTTGCTGGCTTATGGATTGTTCTGCTTAAAATTATTATGTGCTTCTGCAAACTTTGTATATACTCCAAATCCGCAGCATGTTAGATGCTGTTGTTTGGGTTACATAAGAGTGGAACCACGAGTGAAGGTCAAAAATATAAGGTTGGGGAATGGCTTGTGGGGACATGGAAGCAGGCTTTTTTACTGGTGGTACCAGTGTTATGGAAAGCACCTCTTGCTGAAATGAGAGGAACCATCTGAACTGGCAACCCCCTTGCTTTCCCTTGACCTCTTGACCAAAGTCTCCTTTCAAAATCTATGTGTTTCTAAAGGAATTGTTTCATTGCATGCTTTTGTGATGGATGCTTACATTTTAATGTTTTAATTGGACTATTTTAATGGGTATTTTAATTAAGTTATCATTTTAACTATTCTGTATTGTTACCAACGTCATACAATTGGCATTCATGTTTTGGAAACTTCTTAGAAGTCATCTTGGCATTAAGCAGTATTTTAAGTTAATTCGTTAATAAACACTTGTGCATCTGGCTCCTCATCCAATTAGGTATGTGTGGCGTGAAAGGCTGCTTCTGCATGTGTTGTGGTTCCCACTCGGATCAGCGTGAACATGCAGATAATGTTTGGAAGGAGGGCTAGACACAGATGTATACAGTTTGTGATATACAAGCCAAAAAGTTACAGCTGAAGTTCTTTAAGTATAGAGCTATGAACTTCCTTAAGATAAAATATTACTTGAAAGTAATACCAATGGAAAACAAATGCTTTTTGCAATTTAGAATTTCAAATTTTAACCTAAGAAGGATGTGAACTGAAAACGTGTAAGCCCTGTGGTGAATTAACACTAAATTTAAGTCTGATTTCATCCATCATTTTACATGGGGTGAGGAGGAGCTGAAAAGTAAGTCCTTAACAGGAAAAGGAGCCGTGGAAATGCTGACAGGCTGGAGTGCACTGGCCATGCCAAAGCAACACCTCTGTCATGGATTGGCTAAGCTTCAACATTGTACTGTGCTTGTGTCAGAGAAACTTCCAGTTCCATCTGGCTGAGCTACAATGATGGCATGAAATGCTTATGAAGTTTATAACTACATTTGTCATTACATGTATCTTTGCAATTCACCTTAGCAACAACAGCAACAAACCAGTAGGTGTAGCCATGCCTGATTGGGACTGTTGCAGGAAAGGTCGGCTTCCCTCCTTGCCACAGTCTCAACAAAAAACCCCTCTCCTGCCATTTGCTCCCATTGGGATTTTGAGTGGGGTCATGGTGATGAAGGAAAGGGTTAAACCACTTGCTGTCCTCCAAAGCCCCTACACCTATTTTGTTTGTTTTCTATCAAATAATCATGTTAAATGCAAAAAGGAAAAGCACTGAATGTAGTGCGTAGTTTGACCTAAAGTTATTACAATGTTTGTAGTTCAGGGACTCAGCTATACAGCCACAAATAAAATGTTTTGAGTGCAATATACAATGTGACACTTGATGGCAATGGTGAGCCTTATGGAAAATTCGATGTATTTTTAAAAACGCTTTAATTAAAAAAAAAAAAAAACATTTTCAGAACGGTTTTTATAAGTGTGTAGTTTCCACCCAGCTCAGCTTCAGTGAAGGAAAATAAAGTCATCAGTTTTGCTACTATTATTATTTCAAACAGGGATGGGGCAGCAGTGACCTTCCAGTGGTTGTTGGGCTTAAACACCTACCGTACTTGTTCCAGCAAGTATGACCAAGGTCAGGCATCACAGGATTTAACCTTGCCCTAAAGAAATGACAGGAGTGGGCTGTACTTTGAAAAAAAAAAAGCCTAAGGTCAGAGAGGTGGTATGAGGACAGCTAAAACAGTGATCAGGTGGCTGGCTAAGAGGCTGACTAAACGAAATGTGGAAAGGTAAAAGACTTGAGGAAGAGACAAATGTGGTAGGGACAAAGAAATAAGGGAGCTGATGAGAAAGTAGATCTGGGCTAAAACCTCAGAATATTGGTATGGACATGAAGAAAGAGGAAAGATAAATGAATAGTGTACTCTTATATATGTTGACTCACAAGTAAATCCCACTGAGTAATGAGGCTTCCTCCTAGGTAAATGGAGATAGGATTGCACCCTAAGGGAGGTTTGAAGGACTTAGCGACAGAAGGCAAAGGAGCCTAGGATTATTAGATCTAGAAAGTGACATGGCTGCTGTATAAAAGGGGAATCCAGCCAATTGAGAGACTTCTGTTGCCTGTGCAACCCTGTGATCTGACAACCCTAAGAGGGAAACAAAAGCTAAGAATGGAGGAAGGGGTAGATTATACATATTTGATTTTCAACATTTGATTTCAACAGCTAATTGTCAGACTTCTAGTTATAAAAAAATATTATTGAATCTTCAAACAAAATCCTCCTCCTGTCATTTTTCTCGCTATGCATATTTTTTTCCTAGGCTTCCTCCATTTCCCCCCCCTCCTATTTTCAACAGTCAAAATGTAATCCTATGTGTGCCAACTTAGGAGGAAGCCCAATTGAGTTCAGTGGGCATAGGAGTATAGGAATGCAGCCTCTTGCTCTTGAACTCTCTCAGCCACTGAGTTCCTCTTGGGGGGCTCAGAAAACGCAATGAAAACTAATGATTAAAGCTCATAGACAATACAGAAAATCAACGGTCAAGATTAATAACAAAAATATAAAATTAATATCTACTGAAAAATGTGGGGGTGGATCAAACTAGAAGAATCCCGAGCAAATTTATATACAATTGATTGAAACAATGATTATGTGATGATAATTAGAAATGGCCCTGCCAGTCTATTTTTTGCCAGTATCAATTTCACATATGTTCATTCATTAAGTTTTTCCACCCCATTTCTGTATTGATGTTTTCTGCATGAAATTAGTATGTAAATACACACACAGTTTTCCTTTATTAAAAATACACATTTAAACACATATTGTTTTGACTTTACACAGTACAAAACATATTTTCTCCTAAAATATTTTTAATGCAACTTGGCATTTTTTTGAGCCAAGAATTCACAGAATTGGGAGATCTGTAAAATCTGAAGAATAACTACAGTACATTCCAATTGCCAAGTAGTTCCAGGAGATGGTTATCTGGGAGATCCAGGAGGAGGTGATAAGGTTCAGAAAATCAGTTCCTCAAGCATCCAATTTATTTATTCCTCCTTATTGTACTACTAAGTACAATGCTACTTAGTCCATCAGTTGTGATTACGTGGCAAACAAAGTCATTCTTTTGGAGTATGCTCTCTATGCCTTGCAACACTTTGTTGTGTGCCAAGATTGGGGAATGATAGACTAGTTGCCTTGACAACAGGGGTACATTCCCTTTTTATCGCGAAAATTGAAATTAAATTTTTGCTGAGCCCTAATTCAAATTATAGTAGGAACTTAAATGTACACCAGTAAGTAGTAATAAATGTATGTAAGGCATTAATGGAAAAATCAGCCAAAGTCATTGTCAAGATGTTAATGGACTCAGAATTCTGATCAGACTCCAATTAGTCCTTGCTTTCAGGGGGGAAAGACAAATGCTCCAAAAAGATTATTATATTACTTTTTGACCTGATAACGTGCCCAAGAGGTATTCTGACATGACATTTTTTAATATGATATTTTGCTTCATGGGCCCTACAGTTATCATTTCAGAATGAACTTTAGCTTGAAATAGTCTGCGCTGACAACAAGCATCAGCTTCTGCTATACGACATCACGTTCAAAATCAATATAAGCATCACTAAACTGACATGATGTCGTCACATTAAATATGATTTTCCCACATCGAAATAACACAAGTTCCCATTCAATAGTTTAAGAGAACTTGTAAAAATATTTTAAAAATAAGTCAATCAGATAAAGCCAGTGTGGGTAGGCAAAGGATGGCAGACACAATTTTGAACAGCATTCATGAAGTATAGAATACAATAAACTGCTTCATGACAGTCAGGGTTGGCAGGAACATAGCCAATAGGTCTTAGTCATCCTGCATGGTTAGCAGAATTGTGCAAATAAGCTAAATCAGTGGGTTCCACAGATCTGGAAAGGGACTGTCAAAAAGCCTCCCTGAAGTCAGAATCACAATGTTAATGGGCGTAGGATTCCAAGCAGATTCCAAATCATTCTTACTTCATAATAATGAGTTCAGGAAAGACAACAAGTTGAAGGGGGAGGGGGAAATATAGTTTTTTACATGTAGTTCTGATGAGATGGCAGCTGTTGATTACACAAAGAGCTGAAATCATATAGACACTGCACCCATGACTTAACAGCAGCATTATCTGAAGAGTGTTGTTCCGGCTGAATAAGGCAGGCAAGGCACTTTCAACATTCCCAGCTTTTGCTTCTTTGTTTTAATAATAATGATAATAATAATAATAATACTATATTTATACCCCGCCCACTCTGGGTGTCTCCCAACCGAATATTAAAAACACAATACAGCATTAAACATTAAAAAGTTCCCTAAACAGGGATGCCTTTAGATGTCTTTTAAAAGTAAGATAATTGCTTATTGCCTTCACATCTGATGGGAGGGCGTTCCACAGGGCGGGGACCACTACCGAGAAGGCCTCTGAACAGTGACATCTTTTGCCCAACAATACAAATATTCTTAAAAGGGTTTGTTTAATTGAAAACATTGTCATTCAAATAGGAAATCATTGCTTCCAAATCATTAGAGCAGGAAAATTGCTGATGGTTGTGTTTTTCGTTTGTTTTTTTTCAGAATTCTCTTGCATTAATAACAGCTGCCTTAGGTTTGGAAAAAAAGAAGTGTGCTATAGGTATTTTTAAACAAATTAAAAAATATATGATTTTCAGCAAAGAGTACAGTGTCCATGTTCCACAAGACGGGGCACCAAAGCTACTGTGAAATCTCTCACTAAGAGACATAGGGGAAGGGAATTCTGGTCACTGATAGCCTTACCCTCCATCAATTTATCTAACCTGTTTTTATAGCCAGCCAAGTTGGTGACCATAACTACATCTTGTGGCAGCAAATTTCATGTTTTGTACTGTACGAAGGACCTCCTTTGTGTGCCCCAAATCTTCCAATGTTCAACAGTCCTGGGTTGCAATATTATGAGGGAAGAAAACTTTCCTCAATTCACTTCTCTACACTATGCAGTATCATTCCTTTCCCCAACCTCACCCTTAATTTTTTTTTTAAAAAAAATCCTCATAAAAAGAGTTTCTCCAGTCATTTTGGTTGCCCTTTTCTGAAACTTATCCAGTTTCACAGTGTCCTTTTTGAGATGAACTGACTGGAACTGTACTTAGTAGTCCAAGTGTGGTCACACCACAGATTTATAAAACATTATTATACTGGCATATGATGGAGGCCTTCTGATCTCCCTAATTTGTATTATATTGCTCCCAGTCTACTACCAATGACAAAGGATAGTTGATTAGTTTACTGTCCAATCATACATTGTCATAAGGATAGAGTGTTATCAGCTGGCATACACAAAGGCAAGTACTGTAACAGAAAACTCATCCACATGTAATTGCAAAATCTCTCTATTATCTTTGAGAATCATTGGAGAACAGGTAAGGTCCCTACACACTGGAGGTGGGCAAATATTGTCCCCATCTTCAAAAAGGGGGGAAAGAATACCCAGGTAACTAGCAACTTGTGAGCTAGACACCGATACCAAGAAATGTCCTAGAGCAGATAATGAAAGGGTCAGTCCTTGAGCACTTAGAAAAAGATGCTATGATTACTAAGACCCAGCATGGCTTTCTCAAAAACAAGTCATGCCAGACAAATATCATTTCTTTTTTTCTTTTTCTTTTTGATAGTTACTCTTTTTGTGGATCAGGAGAAAGCTGTGAACATAGTATATCTTGAGTTCAGCAAGACTGTTGACAAAGTTCCCATGAATGCCTTGCAGAGTAGCTGAAAGGAGATATGATAGTCATCTTCCAATATCTAAAGAGCTGTCATATGAAGGATGGAGCAAGCTTGTTTCCTCCTGCTCCAGAGGCTAGGATCTTCAAGTTACAAGAAAGGAGATTCTGACTAAACATCAGGAAGAACTTTCTGACAGTAAGAACTGTTCAGTAGTGGAACAGACTTCCACAAGAGGTGGTGGACTCACCTTCCTTGGAGGTTTTTAAGCAAAGCTTTGATGACAATCCGTCATGTATAATCTAGTTGAGATTCCTGCATTGCCAAGGGTTGAACTAGATGACCCTGGGGGTATCAACTCTATAAATCTATGATTCTATTATGCTAAGTACAATTAAATAAATAAACATTTTGTACCATTAATTTGCCTAGTTCTTGTTTTTGACTTGGTTCTAACAACAAAGACTGTATTTTGCTAAGCAATGTGGTGCTGCGGGATACTCAGCCATGAAAACTGCTTTACGGGCTTGAGGGCAGACAGCTCTGTTGTCAGGGAAGAACTCACAGGACTTTTAAGACCTAAGCATTTTTCCAAACAATGTGGCCAAACTAGAAAGGTGCTGCTACTGTTTTTACATTACAGAAAGAAGTGCAAAAACTGAAAGATTAAGGCTGAAATCTTAGGCATACTTTCCAGGAACTCCTCTCTCTTTGGCTATTATAGACTTTCACTGAAGACTAGTTTTCATCACTTGTTTCTCTCAACAACCACTCTGCTGTTCATGGAATGTTAGTGTGATGGCCTGGGAGTCAGACTCTGATGCTGAACCTGAGGGATCCCAGCCTGCACAGGATTCCCCGCCTCCAGAACCAGCTGAGCTGGGGCCAGGGCTTGAGCCTGAAGGATCCCCACCTGTGCTGGATCCCCATGTGCAGGCATCAGCAGAGTCTGCTCTGGCTCCTGATGGGAGGGAGGACCCATTGCCTGCAGGTGCTCCACTCCCAGCCTCTTCAGAGGAAGCTGAGGCATCCCCCTGGGTCCAGTAACCCACCAGCCTCTCCTGAGCTACAGAGGCTCAGGGCAGAGAGGCGAAGGGAGTTAAGTGTCTGCAGGAGGAGTGCTCGCCTCCAGGCCCGGAGGAGAGGCGAGTCTCCGGAGGATCGGGACCGCCCTAAGCATAGGGCCAGATAAAAGCCAGCCAGACCCAGCCCAAGTTGCGTGAGCAACTTAGTTGCAAGCGTGTGCTCAACCTGCAACCTTGTGCCTGAACCTGCTTTGGAACTTGACCTGCTCCCTGCCTCGCTCCCCGCTGGACTGACCTCCTTTGGACCCCTAGACCCAGGACTGGACTTGGACCTCGCTTCATGGACAAACCCTTGGGGCCAGCACAGTTAGTTCATAGTCAACTCTTAAAAGTAGAAGTCCTTTCAGACTCTTCTTGAAGTTGTAATCTTCTAGGGTACCTCTCCTACTTTTTCCTCATTGCTGGCTGGAGATAATAATAGTTTCCATTTTTGAGAGGAGCTGAAAACTAGAGAAAGCATGCCAATGGTTGCTAGGGATCCCCTAACACTTCCAAATTGTTTCCAGAAACTGAGAGCTCAGGTACATCCCCCTTCTAACAGCAAACTTAAGGGGTGAGTGCCAGGAGGATTGAATCCAAATTAGGGTGTCAAAGAAACAAGAGGGAAGTATCAGCAGGCCACTCCAAGGTTCCCAGAACTACAAAAATATTTTAAGAAGAAAAATGTTGAGAAAATCGGGGGGTGGGCAAAGCTAGGAGACTAAAATGCCCTGCCTGAGCCCCTTGCATTTTAGTAGTCTAAATAGCTAGCTGGAACCTTGAACAGGAGCATTCAGGTTAGGTGATGTGCTGCAACACAGAGCCCCCTTATAATACACTAGCAGTTTGAGACGTAGCCAGGTTCTGATAGCTAAGACTTCTGGTCCAATCTGCACTACACATTTAAAGCAGTATCATACCACTTTAAACTGTCATACCGCCCCCCACAAAATCCCAGGAAGTGTAGTTTGTTAAGGGTGCTGAGAGTTGTAAGGAGGCCTCTATTCCCCCCCCCCCCATAGCTACAATTCACAGAGTTCCCTGGGAAGATTTATTGACTGTAAAACCTCTATGGGAATTGTAGACCTGTGAGGGGAATATGGGTCTCCTAACATTTCTCAGCACAAACAAACCACAGTTCCCAGGATTCCTTGGAGTAAGCTATAACTGCTTAAAGTGGTATGACACTGCTTTAACTGTTTAGTGCAAATGGGTCCTCTGAATGAAATTTATCCTTTGTCCTCTTGTTCAGCAAACCATAAAAGTTAATATGTAGCTAGGCTATGTGTTAAGATTACATATTTTGAGACAAAATCTGTACACTACAGTATACCTCATTCTTGTTGACACAAGGTATGACACAACTTCACCTACCCTAGGGCACATTAATTGGCCAATTGCAATTCATTACTATGAAGCTTGGAGATCACTGCGCCCACACTATTGATCATTCTACAACACTGTTGATCTAACTTCCTTGATAACACATTGATATAAACAATGAAGCTACTGCATGGATCAGAGATTTCAATATCCGGAGGATATAGTTTGTGTGTCAAGGACCCCCAGGACACCCCCAAATAAAGACACTGTCCACACAAAATTTTTGTTTTGGTTTTTGGCATAATTTTGGCCACAACTTTATTGATTACAGCATGAGTGGTTGCTTAGGCACTGGTTAGTGACTATCTGTTCCCATTTAAGAGGTAGGAACAGAACTGACATCTGCAAGCCTGCAAAAGTCAGCAAAGGAAAACATTTTGGGGAGAGAATAGAACTGGGCGCCAGGCTCTCACCTCTCCCCAAATGCTCCCAGGGGCTCTTGCATGGCCCTAGCCCCTTGGCAGGGGTTTGGACAATAGCATGGCGAGTCCCTAGATTCCTTTAATGGAATACCCTTGCAGCAGCAGCATTGGAGGGGCCGGCATAGCCAACCATACCCATTCCACCAACCAAAATTAATGGATGTCTAACCGCAACCTTATAAGTTGTGACAATTTGCTACTGAGTATGCAAAAAACAAATGGCACCAGCCAATCAGCCAAATGGTAAAATTCCTACCAGGCCCCTGCCCCAAAGCAGATGACCCCATGACAGGCATAGCAAGGTCAAGCGAACAAACCTAAATATAGGGAGGGTAGGCGGGTGATCTGATGCATGCAGCAAAAAGAGGAAGCTCAACGCTGCACGCAGGGAATAATAGCCCCTTGGCCTGTCAATCATAAATGCAACATCAAATTCTCCCCAACAACCTAGAGATACCCAGTGGGCTTTGTGGCCATCCAAACAAACCCACCCAGCAACAGGGGGATGTTCTGGCTGCCCCCACCGCAACACGTGCTCTCCATGAAGGAGAACCCGCTATGGCAGAAGAGTGTGAATGGATTGAAAGAGTTTATGCAGCACAAGTAGTCCCATACACACAAATATCATCATGTCCTCCAATGACTCAAATGTTTTAAGAAAGTATGCCATTTTTTGGGATCATATTTATGGTTTGAGTCCTGCTAAAAGTTATAGTATGTATATGCACTACAATACTAAATCACTGCTCAACATTATAGCATTACCAGGTTCTGTCTTTTTTTAAAAAGGAAAATGAAGCCCTGTTCTTAAAGCACACACAACACAGATCACATAAACCTTGCATTTGGCTGCATACAAGTTAGTTTTAAAAAAAAAAAAAAAATCTACAGGCAAAATACTTCACGTGCAGTCTTTTGTCTAAAGATTCTTTATTTGGAACTAATAAATACAACCATATAAGGTTTCAGCTGAACACTAAAGCATGGTACTTGCATCACTGACAGTAAGCATATTTTTATGTTTGCAAATCTATAGTTATTTGCTGCTGTATTGTGGGGATGAAAAATTAGAAGTATCTCATACCAGTCAGTATAAAATCTAAGTTTATTGTTTCTTGGTTACATAAGGAATAGAGCATTATCCCATAATTAGTCTAATACAGTATATCAGTATCATTAAGTCTCATTAAAACTAAAAATCTTGCTCAAAAGTTAAGTTGAATCTGCAGAACCTGAAATCATAAGGAGAACTTAATAATTAATATATGTACCATAAATTATGGTATCTGATGAACAGGTTCCTTTTTTAAAGACAACATGAGAATTGTTAACATTTATGTTACACTTAGGTTTCTCCTAAGTGTTTGGATATATATGTTTTGTCTGGTCCTCTTACTTCCTCCTGTTCTAAATGATATACTAAAAGACCCCCCCTCTCCTTGAAAAGCATGACATTATCATTATTCAACTAACTGTATTGCCATCCAAACATTCTTACTTTCAAACACACACCATGGAGCTCCCAGTTATAATACTTTATAATGTACCTTGAGAAATGATAGTGTTTTACTAAATATTAATCACTTTAATTAAAATTCTATAATTATGCATTCCATAAAACACTGTCATGAACAAATAACAGCAAAATAATAATGTACATATTTGTACAAATTTTACAGATACTCAATAGAATCTATATTACCCAATATATTATATATTATCCAACACAAATATTTTTGTACTATAAACATGACCTTACACGTTTTGGTAACCAAATCATTTTCCCAATTGTGTGACACTACAGAAATAATTAGATGCTTAATTAAAATAATATTTTGCTAATGGTGTTCTAGTACTCTAAATATGTAAGATACCACAAGGGTAAAAAATAGTTAATATTTTAAAGATGAACATACTGTTATCACTCACACATGGCTGTCCAAAAATATATACCTTATTCTGGAGTAAACAATATTGACATTTTCTTTATAAAAAGAAAAACCATTAACTGTAGATTTAAAGCAATTAAAACAATGCTGTGTCCATTCTGCAAACCATTTTAGGAAGATCAAGGTTGACAAAATAAGTCAATAAACTGAAGATGTTTTGGTCAAGTAAACATTACGAAACTATCCCCATTCTGAATTTTTTTTTAAAAAAAAAAATCTTAAGAAGAAAATCCATACAGAGTGGTAGAGATTAAGTATTTTCATGCCCATCAAATTTATAATAATAGTTTAGATTGAAAGAAGAGCAAAATCTTATTAGGCATTCACTAAAGCTTTCTTAACAAAAGGGCTTGGCCCTTTCACACACAAAAAAACCTTAACCCTTGACCTTTTCTCAGTTAATAAGAACACTGAAAATATTACATATCATATGAATGTTTGTTTTGTACAAACATTCTTCTCCATCTACTCTCAGGTAAGAAAAAAAGTCCTCTATTTGAAACAGCACAAGCCTGCTTCTTAAGTCATGTGACTTTTTTTTTTTTTTTTTTTTTGCTAAGAGCCATGTGCTCGCGTATCATTTTACTCTGAAATATCTATGCGGATTTCGGCTCAACCTGCCTTTGCTTATAATGCATGACATGGGCTGTGAGGGAGCATGAGAACCATCTCTCTTAAAAGCAAGGTTCTCATAGTTGGCCTGTAACCATGGAAGCAGATGCTTCTTCCTTCTTTTTCTTTCTTTCTTTCTTTCATTTTTTTTTTTTGCCTTACCCCTCCTTACCTCTTTGCAGCCACGAGCTGCTCCCTATTGTTAAAAGAGGTACGCCTTGATTTTTCTTCGTCGTGACCGAACTTGTCTCTTCTTCAAAGGGCATGATGCTGCAGGTCATCGGTCTAGACTGTTTGCACGGTCCAGAGAACAGCCTTGATGTAACCCTTGCTCCGTCTGTGCCACACCACCAGCCGTGCAACTGCAGACTGTGGGGGGACATTGGAGATCTGTATTTGAAAAGAAGTCCGTCTGATTTTGCCATTGTGCCTTTTCACTCATCGATCGAATGAATATCGAACCTTCTGTCGTTGCATGTGTGAAATAGATAGCTTAGCAAGCAGTTTTGAGCCCAAACCTGTGCAAAGGGCCAAACTGATTCCGTTACTCCCAAGTAGTGTTCTTCATTAGATATCTGTTTCTCATTTATTTTATCTAGTTACATATTGATGTTATGCTTCTTCTGTACAACCACAATCGTTATTCTCAGGCTACGTCAACCATCACCTTTCTTCTTCTCAGCTTTTAAAGTAATTTTCTTCCACATAGTCATAGTTCAGATTCACTCCTCAGCATAGTACTTGGATATCAATGATTTAAGGCTGTAAAAACTGAGTGATCATGAGCAGTAAAAAGTGTGTTAAAATCACACTGTTGGTGCTTTGATTACGACTACAAGTAATAAAGCTAATTCAATGCAGAAAGAAATGAAGCACATCTCATATTGAGAGAGACAAAGTAAGAAAAAGTGTTGCCTTTTTTAAAATGGAAGAAAAAAATCATTTCTCACAAATGTGTAAAAAAAGAACTATAGCTTAATCTCTCTCACCACAAAGTCAATGAAACTTTGATCTGAAAATAATGGAAATGTACCCTCTTCAGTAAAATGCCTACCAAACGTATTTTTTATTTGAAAGAATATATTTCATAAGAGGTGGGGGAGAGAGACAAACCCTGTGAAAGTTATGTATAAATGCTTCGAAACCAAATCAAGCATTCAAATATATTTAATTTAAAAAGGAAAACAAGCCAACAATCTTCAGTCCCCAAAGCACATAAAGTGACGTATTCTGAAATCTGTTGATAATCATGTTTTGCTCATCCTCAAATACTGTGACCAAATCTCTATGACCACTGGCTGTCAAAAAAAAAGGAAAAAAAAGACGGGAAAGTTAACCCCCTGACAACTATCAGGATTTGTTCATTGTAAAGTATGCTTGCCTCTACTCCGGTCTAATAAAATTCGGAATCAAAAAGGGCTTATATATTCTTCACACTGCTGCTTAGCAAGAACTGTCTATATATGACATCAGTGTCTGTGTATGTTTTGAGATATCAGTTTCTCTGTACTTGGAAGACATACCTATTTTCTCTAATTGCCAAAGGCAAAGGGGAGGTGCACTAAAGAATAAAGAAGGTTATTGTGACAGATGAAACATAATTCACAATGAATACTCTTTTCATCCAGACTTAAATAGAAGAGGATTACTCCAAGGAGAATTTTAGAAGAGACAGTATACTTTGATTCCAATAATATAAGGACAGGCCACAAACTGGAAAGGCACTGTAAACCTAAATAGGATTTTGCTGAAGATTTTGGATTTCTCCGTACTGGAAGAAGTGCTAACTTGAAGAAAGTCTGGAGAGAAACAGTCAATGCAAAGCAATATGAGCTGGGATTTTCTGGAGTGGATAATGATGAATGTTTGTCTTATATTTCTTCTTCATTTGACAGAACCTTAATGAAATGAGATCACGCTATTTCTTCAGTAAATTTGTTCTGTGAAAGTAGGTACCTTATTTTAATATACTTACTAAACTTATCTAGCTCCATAGAACTTAATTTGTTAATCTTCCTGCTACACTTTGCTTTATCAGATGTTGGAGAAGTTAAAATTAGAAAATACTTACTAGAATAATTGTTTTACCAGATACAGGCAAATGTATTAGAACCAAAACACATTATATACATATTTATTTTACTTGCATATTTGAAATTTTCAGGGGGGAAATGTTTAAATTGTAAATTGTTTAACTAATTCATTTTAATGTTCTCTTTTGCTCATTTCACTTCCCTCTTTTTTAAAGTACATTTTAAGAAAATTTATTACTTATTATGAACATAGTTATTTAACAAGTAAGCATAATAAACCCTTGCTTTTTCTACATTTTCATTTTCTTTGATGCAAATATGTCTTGATTAGCTGCAGTTTTGCCACAAAACAATGTAGCAAGATATTATTTTAGATAAAAATGGTAATACCCCAAAACAGTTTAGGGTGAAAGCACACATTAGATTCTTGTTATAGGTTTTCTTCATTATTGTATACATTATAAAATACTTCTAAATGACTGTAAGGATGAAAAATGGTTTCTTAATCGAAATAAGAAATGTTTTAAATAATAAATGTTCTATAGTATATCTCTATCTTCACTTGTTTCATACTTAATGACATGACACCCAGTTTCAGTTCTGAACAGCATGCGACACATTTTAGCAACTTGTTTATCCACATATAAGATTACTGAACATTAAATTAACATTTGAATTAATATTAGTCCAGACATCTGAAGGAATAAGCTGTCCATTGAGTTAGTTACATCCCCTAATTTTATTACCAATAGAAATGTCATTCTATAATCTGTCACTACAAAAAACTATTCAGAACAATATATATGATAATATTCAAGCACTACTTTCAAATATAAAATCTATAAAATCAAACTGCCTATATCCCTTTTAATAACAACCATGGCATAATTCAACATTTCTGCAGCCCTTTCTCACAGAATACGCAAGGATGAAAAGAAATAGTGAAATGCAAGCTATTTTATCATGGTGAGTACAGAGCAAGAGGCGTCAACTCAAAAGACAAACTGAAAACAATTGTTTCATACAAAATGTCCATCTGTGTCAGTTTCAGAAGTACGTGTAAAAGAAAAAGAACTTAGTACAGCCATTTTAATTTTCATTTTGAATTTTAGTCATTATATGCTTCACTGAAACCTTATTAGAATATTTACTTAAAATATTTAGCTGCCATTAAGATTCTAAAATAGAAGGTTCCAATTTAAATCTTAAGATAGTATCTTTTAGAAAACTGTGACTGCGCTGTTCATTTTTATCAAGTTATGTTTAATGAAACAAAACATTAAAAACTGCAATCTTAGTAGCAAATAATTTCATCAATGCATCTGAATAAAGTGTTTCACAAGACAGAATGTTATACTAGCCATACAAATTAATATTACATAGTAAAATTTGATGCCACTGTATCTTAGCTGTGTTGCATTATAGATCAACATCTCATTTTTTTAAAAAAATATTATAGTCTACAAAACAATATTATTTTAAATACTACATTATTGTATAGTAGCTCTGCATGCTAATAACAATTCAGAATGCATATTTTCTGCAATTAATTGGCTATGTTAGTAAATATTAAACTAGTTGTTTAGTTCATTGTTTGATGTGTGAACATTTTTGTTTAAAGACAGTTGGTATTACAGTATTTCCCTTGACCCTTTGCTGCTATATGGTTATTACCAATTCAGCAGAGCAATTTAAACATCTTTAATTAAAACTATTTTGATTCGACGAGGCTAGGAGCTGCACGCTCCATCTTTTTTAAAGAAGACTTTGATTTTATAAGACAAGCTGGAGAGGAGTCAAATCTGCCACATGCTGTGTGAAAAAATGCCACCCTGGTGTGAACAAAGGGTTTAGAATGGAGTCAAGAAGCGTGCAAGCTCAATGTGTAAGCTTTTCCTGTGAATTGTTCTGCCACAACCTGCAGGATATCAAGTGGGCTTGGAAGAATAGGCAGCTCTTAGAAGCTACAACAGAGAAACACTGGAAATCCAAAGTGTGTGAGAGCCTCTTTTGTTTTGCTTCATTACGGCAAACTGTTTTACCCAAACAGAAACTAAATTCAAGACCAAAAAGAAAAAAAATCTGAGACCGGCTGAAGAACCGGTGGTATGTGCCTTTTTATCTTCTCACAGTCCGGAACAAGGTGATGGAATTTACAAATCAGATAATTCATGGCATGGGCCTCTCAACTCTCCTTCCAAAATATAAGAATAACTTGTGCTGCCCATCAAAAGAAAGCAAGCTCTGTGACCTCTTCCTAAGTTAACTGCTGTGAGATGGAGAAAAACATTAAACCTTCCAGCTTTATACATTTCCTTCATGATGGTGATGTTGAATTGAAAATAAAATTCAGTTTTTTCTTAACTCCAATGGGTCAATTTATTTTCAGTTTTGACTAATATTTGTAACTTTCTTCCTCGTTACTTGGCAACAATTAATCTTCATAACATGCTCAAAAAACAATCCTCATAAAGTTTTTGACAATATATACTGGGTTTTTTTTAACAACTGATATTCATAATCACCTTCAGTGATGGCATAAACCTACTCGTCTCTTAGTTCAAAGACACGATTTCATTTAAGCATTAATTTGTGTGGGATACGATTCACTGTAATTTAGAAAGTAATATAAATGTTCTAATCAAAATTATGAATATTTTAGGAATTCTATATCACAGTCATTATCCATTTCCACGTAAACAACAGAATATCTAAATATATTATCTTTTTATCCTGCATAAAGAATTCTGTAAGAATCACATTGTGAAAGTTTCTTTCTTCCCAACTTATAAATACAGATCAATCTGTTACTTTCATTACCATCACACAGTCCATTCTATTTAAAGTATAATGCAATACAACACTCAAGGACAATACAGATCTTTCTTTTTAAAAAAACTTATTTCTACAATGGCTTTGTTATGCATTATAAAATTATTCCTAATTAGTTCACAGCTAGCTTAAAAACTAATATAATTGGATTTTAGCTGATTCTAGCTGCATATCAACAAGAGAAACTATTGAAAAAGGAATTTTGGAGCTCACTTTAACATTAATAACTCTATCATACTGTATATAATGGAGTGAGTCTTTCCAAAGCAAAGTATATCCCATAATATTTCATAGTTTTCCAGTATTTTAGATGTAGACATGTGTGCGCTCACATGGAAATAAGATTTTCACCCAAAACTGGGGAGGGGGACTGAATAAGTCTGAAAACAGTCTCAGTAATCTGGCCATTATGTATTGCTAATAGGTGTGATTGAGCTGGCCAGTGTCTGCACTGCAAAGAAGCACATTTTGTTCATTCTAAAACACCAGGAGGAATGTGGGTTCAGGCACACAGTAACAGCATAATACTTTGCATGTCTATTCAGAATAAGCCCCACTAAGATCAACGGACATTACTCCCAAGTAAGTGTTAATAGGATTGCAGCCCAAGTGGCAGGTTTAGCAAAGAGGATTGGAGCCTGGCTTCTTCTAGTAGAGCAAATGATACTGTAATTCTTTATTGGACCTGGCTATTTGGACCCGACCATAATCCGATTTGCAGTGGTCATCCCTGAGCAGAACACAATTCAAATTGCTCATGTTATTAACATTTTTATTGAGCATTTGTGCTAGAGTTTTTAACATGGTTTTAGTTCTTTTTGAACCATTATCCATTAACTCTTGTTGCACTGTCTAATGTCCCTGCACATCTGAAACTCACACACTTAACCCCCACACCCACATCCTTCTCTCTTTATACACTGTGACACAAGCACTGGTGGTGTTGTTGTTTTTGGAGGGGGGGCGCCACCAGACATTTGCACTCTCCTTTATCAGTTACCCTCCTTCCCCACCCCAGGTCTCTCTGGACCCCATCTGCAGCTTCTCTCCGAATCTTGTAGCCCTGCTATTTTTGTCTGATCTGCCACAGGCTGCTTGTGCCTTCTGTGTCCCCCTCATGTGTTGCTTCTCTGTTCATCTTTTCTCTTTTCTTTGGCGCTTTGCACCATCATAGTTTTCTCTGTGACTCTTCAATATTAGCTATATTCTCTCCTTCCCCATCATGCACATCTCTTTGCACCCCACCATCTTCCTGTCCCCACTTTTTATTTCTTCAGTCATCATTCCTCTCCTCTTTCACTAGTGTCTGATTACCAAATAGGCAGAGAAGGCCATGGGCCCCACACCCTTTAGGGGTCCCATGGTAACAGATCAAAATAATATTGATTTAAACTTGAAATAAAATTGTTTATTAAAATTATTGGTTGGCAAAATCATAAACATATTAGGAGATAATTAGTGAGGTCCCCCCCCACAAGATTTCGACTTCACAGGGTTCAATTTGGCACTGTCCTTCACCCCTTATCTCTCAACTCCTCACTCACTCTGATAAAAACACACAACTATTTGACTGTCATATCACACAACTACTTAACACAAACAGGTATGAAAAGGCTATTCGGGGGGGGGGGGTTAATGCCGAAAAGAAGAAAAACTGGTGCCAACAGCATCACAAGCCTTTGGATACTAAACGAGGAGCAGCAATGATCACCTAATGATTGTTGGCATATGTTGCCAACCAAGCACCCACTTTTAAGGGTCATGGTGAGTTAAGAGAGAGAGGAAGGCAATCAGGTCTGGTTTGAGCTGTGTGTGTAGAAAATACTTTGTCTGTGCCTGATCTGTTGCATATTGACTTCATTAAAATGTTCTAACATTCTAGTATTATATAAAATATGATTCCCAGTTCAGTTTTGTACATCACTGTAACATCCTCAGTCTTTCTAATATGAATCCTTTTACTTTCCCCATCTCCTATGTGGAAGACATTCCAGAACCGCAGTATAATTGCTGCAAAAATTTGTTGTTGTCTTGTTTCCTTATTAAGGCAGAATGTTGAGAATCATGTAGTTAGTCCGCCTCAAGGTCTGGTTGCAACACTGAGTTACATACTGTAATTATGAAGTTTTCTATGTTATAGTTTAGACAGTTCCTAATAATCGATAGAAATTCTGTTCACATCGATGCATTTAGGAAGCCATCTACACAGTAATGCTAAGATTTCTTTCTTGAGTTGAGGGTACAAAAGCAGTTGTTACTTCTGCCCTTTTGTTATTACAAGTACTTAATGCATTTATAGGGATGCACACCAGAATCAGATATTCAAGAAATAAAAAATATTCAAAAACAAGCAATTTTCAATCCTATAATGAAAAGTCACATTCGGGGCTGAAACACAGGTGAGATCAGCAGTATGTGATTGGATATTGTTGTTGTTGTTATTCAGTCATTCCGTCGTGTCCGACTCTTCGTGACCCCATGGACCAGAGCACGCCAGGCATGCCTATCTTTCACTGCCTCCTGCAGCTTGGCCAGATTGGATATTATGCCATCTTTAAAACAGGTTGAAATGTCTCTGAATTTGATTGGAGGCAAAGATACTGAATCCCTCTGCCCTCAGACTGGGGAGGATATTCATGTTGGGTAATTGTTCCTATTGGGTAATTGTTCCTATCAACTGATTACCATACAGTAGTCAAGACACAGCCAATTAGTAGTGTCCTGTTGAGTGGCTAGATCACTTGGCTTCCAGGAGTATCACTGGTATATATTTTGTCTACCACTGTCTTAGTCTACTTTGTGAATCTAATGAATCTATGAGTTTGTTCCTGGTATGAGCTTTCGTGTGCATGCACACTTCTTCAGATACGTATCTGAAGAAGTGTGCATGCACACGAAAGCTCATACCAGGAACAAACTCAGTTGGTCTCTAAGGTGCTACTAGAAAGAATTTTCGATTTTGTTTTGACTATGGCAGACCAACACGGCTACCCACCTGTTAATGAATCTATGAAAGCTCTCACCACAGTGAATAACACCACATCTAAGATGCTACAGAGGTACTGTCATTTTTATTAAAGCTGAAACTTGAATTTGGACCTGTTGATGTGGTCGCTAAATAAAACCCATCAGCAAAGAGACACTGTCTTTTAATACAGTCAGAAACCTTTTACCTGTTGACATGAGTTCATAATTGCCTACAGAAATTCCAGGAGCTAAGCTCCCCTGAGTTTTATTTTTAAATATTTATTTCATCATCAAATCTTAAGCTCATCTGCTCACTACCAATACTGTTTCTTGATGGGTTCAAATATGCAGAATTTCCCCTACAACATCAAAATGAGAGGAAGATAGTAGGTTGTCATACTGTGTCAAACCCTTGGTCCATCTAGCTCCTTACTATCTGTCCTGACTGGCACTATCTTGGATATCAGAAAGTAATCCTTCCTATTTTTACCTGCAGATGCTAGAGACTGAAATTGTGGCCTGCTGCATGCAAAACATTTGCTCTACCATTGAGCTCCAGCCCCCAAAATGATTCCTCATGTGGTCTATTGCAGTTCCCATGCCTTCATTTTCACAGAATACTAAGTAGAGGTTTAATATTGTGTTTTATGAGGAAAACATTTCAGCAAGCAAGGAGGGGAAATTGCACAAGAAATGTTATAAATGCTTCTCCCGCTTGAGTAGCCTACTACAAAATAGTAAATTGGATCCTATATATTTCAGGTTGTGGGGGAAAATAATTACATATTCTTACATTGTATGGCTAGAGTTATGTTCTAAACTGTGAATTGAAGGAGGGTAGTAGTAGTAGTAGCAGCAGCAATTTTATTCGTTTAGTTATGAGCCATAACAAAGATAAAAGACATTTAGCTCTTAATTTCCTAGCAGCCAATGTAAATAGAGGGACACAAAGTAACATAATTTCCTTTGTCTAATAACAAAAAGCTCACAAATTCCCATGGTGTAACAATTTAAAGGAGGGTAAAAATTTTCATAAAAGGTGAAAATGTTTAGACCAGGAAGAAGAGAGTTTGCTCAAAAACTTTGACACACATTCTCTTCAGACATTTAGCTGAATGTAACATAAGAACCTTAAAGGTTTGGAGAGATCTTTCCTTCATTCAGAAATCCCTTTTATGAGGTTCACTATTGTTGTCTTGGCCTTATTTGAATAAAGATTATGAAAGTTCAATTTCAGGGGTTATTAGAGAATAGTAAAGGAAAATAAATCCCTTAACACTTTTGATATATACCTGTATAAATAGCTAGAATAGCTTGCCATGCCTTCCAGTAATACAGGATTTTTAAGTGCATTCCATTGATGGGATGATAGGTTGTTACAGAAACTCCAGACTTCTTATAACATCTTTTAAAGGTTATGGTTTCTTAATATGCATTCACAAGCAGTCACAGTTTAGTTGCATTTAATTAATTTATTTCAATATGCATAGTATGATGTGGGGGATAGGCACCTCTGACTCTACTGACAGTTTAGGGACTTTTTCTCACAAACATTTTTGCATAATATACACACATTTGTTCCCTATTATCAAAAACATCCCATATGAGTTGCTTTCATTACAGAGTTGTGATACTTTCCAAGCACCCCAAAAAGCAAAACTGTGTGCCTAAAGAAGTGTGCCTAATCAAAAACTAAATAATGTTGTCTTCTCTCTGGTCTTCTGCTGTTTCACCTTTGTCCATCTCTCTTGCATTCTTCTACCAAAATTATTCATTCTCTCATTGCTCTGGTATTGACAGGTATGCTGTCTGTCACGACACTTTCAAACATTTTCAATTTATTCAATGAGAAATATTTGATACACACCTGAAAAGTATCCACAAACTTACTTTAAGAACTAATTAGGCAGTTAGTAATGGTAGTGACACAATTGATGCAATATACTTTGTTTCATTCCTGATGCTTTGGTCCAAACAAAATATGATGTTTCATGGAAACATTAACTAGGCATGTTTTATTTCTAACATAAAGTGTTGCGGCAGCGGCGGCAGTGGCTGCACAACCCCCAAATAAGCTAAACAGTTTTCCTTTTGGAGTTTATAGTAGCTGGGGGGATTTTCATCCTGATTGTGATGCTCCCAATCCTGACTGGGTTTCCCACAGTACTTCTTCACATTCGAAAAAACATGCAATTAAATCAGAAGAACAGCTGTGTGTGCTGATTTTTGCAGTGCCTGGATAACAGGTGATTGCCCCTGCCACATTTTGTAGCTTCTGGACTAGGAGAGAGCAGAACGGTTGAAACCCCTGACGGTAAGTAAATAAATGTGGCTGTTTATCACTGTGTCATGGCAATACTCCATAAAAGTCAACTTGGAACTTCCACTGCCATTTGCACCTCTGAGAATATTTATTTTGTGTATCTATATCCCACTTGCTTACGAGAGTTCTCAAGACAGCTTACAGTATATTGTAACAATATTTCTGTTACTATGGCGGACAAAGTTGTATGCAACTCCCCACCCTGTCCTTCTTGGCCTGGAAATAGCTGCCCAAGTCACCAGATGTTGGTCCCTCATAGCCCATAGCTTTCCTACTGGGCTGGCGCTGTCTCCCACAGCTTCTGGATCTGAAGGCAGATGTAAGAGGCACTGGGGAAGCAAAGGTCTCCCTCAAGCCTCAGGTGTTTTGGCAGCCCAAATTAAAAATAAAAACCTTGCATCTGAAACAGTTGCAAAATAGTTCTATTGAAATGAAAACTCTGTTCTTAAGAGCTACATAGAACTATGGTATGCAGACTAACCTCCAGACTATGTATACCTGAGGAAAGCCCATAGTACTGTAATACCAATTCCTACGGTCTGAATACAAAAGCATGCTTTCTCAGAGGAAGATAGGAAGCTGCCTTACACAGAGTCAGACCATTGGTCTGTCTTGCTCAGTATTATATCACGTAGAAACAGCTCTCAGCGTTTCAGACAGGAGAATTCCTTGTCCTAACTGAAGATGCTAGGGATTGAATGTAGGTCATTTTCCATGAAAAGCAGGTGCTCTACTCCTAAACTACAGCCTTTCCATATTTATGTATTTCTGGTTCAGTTTTCCCTCTAACTCCTTAAGAAAGTCATATTTTCTAGCTCAAGAAGTACACAAGGGTGTGGCTACTTATTAGGTTTGCCTTCCTTCAGTCTCTTCATGTTCTCTACCACCCGCCCCACACCCAACTTTTTTGCATTGTATTGGACTGCAAGGGAATAGTACCAATGTTACGTCTACTTGAAGTATCCAGTCCTATCCATTCTGGGTCCCTACTTGCATACTCATAAGGCAGATCATTACTTATTTTTCACGTTCATAGCAAATACTCTCACTGACTTCCTATTTCACGAGAAACACATCACCAAAAACCATGGATGAGAAACCTGTGGCTCTTCAGAAGTTGCTGGACTTCAACACCCATCATCCCCAGCAAGCATGGTCAGTGGTTAAGTATTATGGATGTTGGAGTCCAACGACATCTGGAAGGTCACAGGATCCCCATCCTTGCTGAAAAACACTCAGGTCAAAATGGTTTTTACATATCCTCTGACCATACTAAGAATCTTTGTACTATACAGAATTCTTGCTTTCTATGTTGTAATTTTTAATGACCCATTTGCACATGTCTTTCCCAGTGGGTGAAATAAACTAAAAAGGAAAACATGGTAGAAAAAGCAGCTTAATCTATTTTACCTGCCAATGGGAAAATTTGGTGTAAACAAGAATTTCTCTGGCAAGTGACAGCATGAACACATGGAAGTCAAAGACTGCTAACTTTGATTAAGATGCAGATTGAAGCAGGCCTTCCATTAAAATTGCAGGAGAGGGTTAGAAGCTGAAGCTGGAGAGCATTCAGCCTATAAAAAGAGGAGCTTAGGAGTTTATTAATAGTGACAAGAAGAAATCTAAGTATGGAAGGAAGGCTCTACCAGGATGAGATATGCTGATTCATACTTATGGGTTAAAGATAAAGTGCAATTGGGAATAATTTGTCAAAAACAATAATAAGAATATTAATCCTAAGTATACGTATTGAAAATAAAACTGATTATGAAATTTACTGGTAAGCAAATTTAGCAAACTTAAGCTCCAATCAGGAGTCAGGTTGGGCTACTTGTCCTGCAGCTAACTCTGGCTTAGAAATCCTGGCTGCCATGAATTCATTCCAAAGGTGAGTTGTGAGAATTGCAGGATAGACACTAAAGGTAAAATAAACTCTGCTTAACCCCAGCTAACTACTTTCCCCTTTCAACTCTCCATATCCACCATTCCCATTCATGGTTCCAGATGCAAGTTTGCTGTTCCATACAAGCCCATTGAAAGAGATACCAGGCCTCTTGATTGAGCAGCATGACCATTGATTGTTGAAAGGGATATGACTATGATATATTTATCTCAAACTGCAAGATACTGATGAATATCTACCAATAGAAAAACCCTAGTTCTCGTCCCATATTTTCTATCTGCAGAAAGGAAAGCAGGGCCATTTGCACACCAGTGTTACATGAAAACATCTGGGGGCGGGGGCGGGTTGGGGAGGGGGGCGCCTGGTATGCCGACGGGCTCGCGGGGGCGCCCCTGGGGGGCCCGGCACCCTGGCGTGCCATGCCACTAGCCCCTATGGATGAGATGGCCCTGTCCGTGGGGCATACCAGGAGAGGCAGTACTGTAGGTACGAGGGTCCTAGCTCGTATAGGGCTTTAAAGGTTAAAACCAGCACCTTAAACCTGATCCTGTACTCCACCGAGAGCCAGTGCAGCTGGTATAGCACTGGGTGAATGTGATCCCACGGCGAGGACCCCGTAAGGAGTCTCGCCACGGCATTCTGCACCCTCTGGAGTTTCTGGGTCAGTTTCAAGGGCAGCCCCACATAGAGTGAGTTACAATAATCAAGCCTGGAGGTGACCGTCACATGGATCACAGTGGCGAGGTCAGGCAGAGAGAGGTAAGGGACCAACTGCTTAGCTCGGTGGAGATGAAAAAATGCCGCATTTGTTGTAGCTGTAACCTGTGCCTCCATAGAAAGGGAAGCATCAAAGATTACACCCAAACTCTTGATGGAAGGCGATGGCACTAATTGCATCCCCCGCAGGGGATGGGAGTTGGCCCTCCAACCCCATATCTTCCTGACTCAGCCAAAGGACCTCTGTCTTCGAAGGATTTAACTTCAATTGGCTCCCACGTAGCCATCCAGCCACAGCTTCCAAACATCTGATCAGTGTGTCTGGGGCCGAGCTGGGATGGCTGCCCATCAACAGATAAGAGTTGGGTGTCATCAGCATACTGATGGCAACCCAAACCAAAATTCTGAACAAGCTGGGCGAGAGGGTGCATAAAGATGTTGAAAAGCATCAGGGAGAAATTTGTGCCCTGCGGTACTCCACACACCAAGGAGTAGCGCAACGATAGCTCCCCCCCCCAGTGTCACCATGTAGGTGATAGGAATGTCTGAGGGTCTCCCTTTCAGTATGAAATGGGGATAAAATGAACCCATGAAAGTAACAAAATGATTCTTTAATCTCTAATAGGTATCCCTTTACAAATGTTTGGGTCAAGCTTGAAGAAGCTGATGGGTAGGACAGGTGGCAGAAACAGGACCTGCAGTGCATTCACACTCATACTTATCCACATGTACGTTCTACTTGTGTCTGAAAAGAGTTACTATCTCCAGGTAGTCAAGCTGTCAGTAGACTTGTATAGCTTCATTATTTTGAAGGATTGAAATATGATGAACCTTGAAGTAATCTATTAATAGAAAAACAGTTTTTTAAAGTCTATAGATAGCTATTGATGAGTATCTCTGCAAACTATAGTAGCCAACTTAACAAAAAAGAACAGCTTCACTGAAATCATATAGATGTTTCAATTAGTTAGCTTTCTATTTATAACACCTTTAAAACTGCTGGCAATATCTGAATGGCTATCATTAGACAAATGATATCTTCAGATGCATTATTCTCTCTGTCTCTCTCCTCTTCTCCCTCCCTCTATCTTTCCCATTTCTAATTTTTAAAATAATCTTACACCTTCTAGCCAATATGGCTGGACAGGTAGCCCGTTTAATTAAACTAGCATTGAACATGCTGTGTTGCTGTTGATAGGCATGGGTAAGACAAAGACAAATGCCAACTCAGCAGATATTGCTATTCAGAATTGTTTTTAAACATCTTTAATCTCTCATTCAGATCACATAGTATCTTTGATTTGTCTTCCTCCTTCATCCCCTCCCAACACTCATCAGTTCAAAACTGCTTTATCTGGAGTTGTTGGTGAGCAAAGTGGGAATCTATGCAGCCTATCCATCACTTTTTCTCTTAATTGAATGACACCAGAATTAGATCGATAAAATGAAACATGAGACAACTTTGCATTTCCACACTCACTTATTCTCCCTTTTCTATTACTCCCAGCCATCATCGTGACCAGAAACACTAAGCATGGCATTTGAACACTGTTGCCAAGCACACAAGCTGTTAGTATATGAATAAAATTGTCAGGAAAACAATAACACTTTTACATTAGAAGAGGCCAAGAAGTCAATGCAAACAACATTAGCCAAGCCCATTCTGAAGGGTTAAGTTACTGACAAAAGAGAGAACCCACAAATTCTGTTGCTTCCAGAGTAACTCCATCCATTCCCACCTCCCTTTCCCAATTCCTTTCCAGCTGTGTCTGATTGTGTGACAAGCCGCTGATATGACCTCTCTGCTCAATTCTGCAAGTTTCACAATAAACCCAGACCAGCTGTGATTTCCTTGTATACAAGGTTCCTAAGCTCTCCAATGCATTATTGATAACCTCATCAATGTGCAAAATGCAAAGGCTGACACAGTTATAATCCAGCCTTTCTTGAAAAGCTCTAGTGTTACCAAGCAAATCAACAACAACAAAGGAGGGAAGACAACTAAAAGTGGACATTTCGGTCAATTGCATTCGTAGATTAATTTTTTTTTCATCAGGTCAATATGATATGCGGGTTTCCCTTCACCTATCCTTTTCAACATTATTTTGCATTTTTCCACTGTGGCCATATTTTTATTAATCTCACTTTGTACACAGTAATTATTCACTCCTAAACTATATATTTATATAAATATAAAAATATTATGCTGCCTTTATCTATTACCCCAATTATATATTTCAGATATTCAGATAAGTGTACATAAATCGATGGCTAGCCAACCAGCTCAAACATACTTAAGAAAAAATGTTTAGTATGTGAACAGCAAGTAAGATTTCTTCTGACTTACAAATATTTTGCTAACGAAGTAACATGGAGATGGTTCTTAGCACAAGTGATCAAGTAGGAGTTAAACTGTATACTATATTAAGTGTGCTTACACCTCACCACTGCCCTTTTCCAGCAAAAGCAATAAAAGTGGGCACTGATCAAGACTGGGGCACAGCACAGGGAAGGTTAGGGGTGAAGGAGGTTTAACCCTTTCCACTTCACACTGTTTTCCAACTGAGTCTAGTCCTGACAGCTGCAAACATCACCTGCAGGGGGAAACAGATCAAAAAGTGACCTGCTCCTAGCACCTTTGTTCAACACTCATTTGGGATACCATTGCCAGGAATGACAGTTGGGTTACTATGACATTTCTCTCATTTCTCTCTTCCATCACTTTGCATTTATAAAGGTAAGGATGCACTTTGATAGGCAGGGTTCCACAGATATGGAGATTAGATGTTGATTAGTGGGAGCTAGTTATCTCCCAGGGGCAATATGAAGTTGAAGTTGTAAATGACCTTTTACCAGCTCAATCAGATCCTTTCTTCTTAACAAAGTACAGAAAAATGAATTAGCTATCAACTTTTTCAGTTTTCTAATAGATGTTTTCTTATTGGAAAATATTATTAATAATACAGAACTTTTGCTTTAAGCCTAGCAATAATAAAATACAGACTTTAACAAAACAGATATATTCAAGTTAAACTTTGTAAGAAGTTGGAAAAAAGCATTAGGTTGGATCAAATCAAACACGTATTTAATATGGCAGATTTCCACCCCCACCCCCCAAACCAGGACCAGCCAGCTCCATTTGGGAGATCCATCCACAAGGGCATCATGACAATAGTGGGAGGCGCAGGCTACCTTTGAACATAGTACTTTTGTTCAGCTATAATGGTCAATATTCATATCAATGTGCACTTGAGTCACATGAATTATGTGTCATTGATGCATTGTTGGTGATGGGTATATGTTTATATGCATCAATTGTCCTGTTATAGTCCTCAGGAACTTTTAAAATGGGCAGACATTGCATAATGTCACTTCAAAATTAAAAAAAAGATCCTTCCAGTAGCACCTTAGAGACCGACTAAGTTTGTTATTGGTATGAGCTTTCGTGTGCATGCACACACAGTGTGTATCTGAAGAATAGACTGGAAAGAGAAGTGGCTGAATTGCAACATATCACCAAACTTAAAACCATGGAGAAACCTGGTCTGAACAAAGACATTGGATTCTTATCTCATTATACATGACAAAGCTATCTTTAGCCATCTCACCCCTTGCCTTTCCCTGCAAGACCAATTGCAGACGTTAAGAGTCGTCAACAGGTTTTCCACACCTATCAGCTGATCACCCATTCCCACCACCCTTCTGAGTAATACCCCTCCCCACTCCCTCAATATATTTAAGGGTCTGGTGACTTCTGTTTCAGTGTATCTGAAGAAGTGTGCATGCACACGAAAGCTCATACCAAGAACAAACTTAGTTGGTCTCTAAGGTGCTACTGGAAGGATTTTTTTTTATTATTTTTTTACTACGGCAGACCAACACGGCTACCTACCTGCAACTAGAATAATGTCACCTGTGCAGTTCTGAAGTGCCATGCCTGAGGAGTCAAATCAGAGGAGCTGTAGCTCATGCAGAGCATCGACTTTACACGCACAACATCCCATGTTCAATCCCTGACATCTCCTGGTAGGACTAGGGAAAGACTTCACCCTGAAACCCTGGAGAGCTGCTGCCAAATAAAAGCCTGTATAAGAACTATAAATTCTAAAAGAAAATGTGGATTGTCATCTACAATAAAGTTGGAGTGGAAAATCCACCCTACAAACTTATATGCAAAATTAGTAAGTCTGAATGGGGGAAATATAGAAGGGCAGGAGGCAGCTGGTAAAGACCAAGCAAATATTAGATAACGATTTTTTTGCTGTTGAAGTCTCCTCAGGGTAAACAACTGATAGTGCCAAAGAAATTCAGGGATATGATGGGTAAAAGTAGATAATCTGTACCATAGGCTGGTCACTTGATTCAGAATAAGATTGCACGGCATTTGCCAGCAATCTGCACCAAGAAGTAAAAACAAAACAAACTTTCACTAGGGTACAAAGAAAAAATCATTGCAAATCTATTTTTCTTTGTCTGTTAAGTATTGTTATTTAGTTAAAAATTCCCAAATGAATAATGCCTTCATTTTGATTACTTGTTTTAAAGTCTACTATTTTAAAAGAAGGGACATACTTAAAACGTTTCCATTTATTAGTATCAGTATGTATTTTGTTACTATTTTATGACAATAAAGCAATGAGGCAGTCATTTCACCAATTATTGCTAATGACACAAATAGTGCTATTTAATTTTGGGGAAGTCTTCTATTTTCTTTTTTAGAAGCAACTACTTTCAAATTAATTGTGGGAACTGATTAATTAACACCCTTTGCTATCTCTTACTTTCCAGATTCTACCAGTTTATGAAATGTAAAAGCCATATTTCCTCTAAGATAACTGGAAAATTCTGCTGGTTGGATTTGCATGAAATAAATGCATATCACATTTTGAGTCAAGTTTTTTTAAAAAAAAAAAAGAGGAGGAGGAGGAGGAGGAAGAAGAAGAAGAAGAAGCAACAGCAAAATGCTACATGAAAAAGAAATGAAGATGGGGAAAGCTCTACCTACTGCAGAAGGATCAAAGCTATACCATTCATTACATAGCCTATGGGGAAATTTTGGATGATGAAATTATTGTGGGGAAAGATCTATGCACAATTTGCTCAAAATTTGCTGAACATCAAAGCCATGAATCCAGATTAGGGATATAAAACGTACACCCATCCCATTCTCTTTTTTTACTTTTTTACTTGGTCATTTGGGAGGGGGATGAATACTTCTTCCTCCTGATCCCGGACGGTTTTCTCCACACTGACTAAATGCAGTATCACTAACTGTCAGGGGTGGAAAGCAACGTCAGCTCAGATGTCTCCACAACGGCATTGCCTCATGCACTCTTTCTGCCCCAGCTTTGCCTGTTTCTAGCTTAGTAACACAAGGTCATCCAAGCTTACTCAACATTTTAATTGGCACAGCTACTCAGCAGCAAACCCTCACACAAGTGCCAGCCTCCTCCTCATCCCCAAACCCACAGGAGCAAAGCACCCAACCAGCAGAGCGCTTCCACAAGCCTGCCACACACGTCCACCTTTGTACCAGGTTCAGCATCCTTGCCTTCAGCCAGACATTTGTCTCATTATGCAGATTCAATCACATTTTGATTTAAACAAAAACATATTATAGCAATCCATATCGGCTATTTGCATGGCTTGTGTTTTCATAATGGCACGAAGGCCTATTAATAAAACCTACTTGACTGAGAAAATATTTGAAGAGCTCTGCCAAAGCCTACCACGGCAGCAACTTTGAAATTTCCATATCAAATTATAAACTTTGAATGCCTGAAGCACAAATAAACATTCTAAAGGCTTTTAGCCACAAGGAGATAAGATCTCTCTCTGGGGAGAGTGCCTCGAAACTGCTCCATTGCCTTTGTGCAGACTACTGGAATGTGCTTGCTTTTCATTTCTTTCTTTGTGTCTGGCTCTCAGGCCTCACAGGCAGTGTCTTAAGCCAGGCAGGGTCAGTGCAAACAGAGAGCAGCATTCATGGACAGATCAAGTTTATGTGAGAATCTGCTCCTCCTGTGCCCTCAATTTCCATTTGAATTGTTAATAAAATCTCAGCCTGAAAAGCACATGATCCCATCAGTAGAGAAGTCATGCAGAGAATCCTCCAGCTCAGAAAAACAAAATTTCTTTATCTCTCTCTCTCTCTGCATCCCTCTCCCGCATTCATGGAAATTATGCAACCTTTCCTACTCCTTAGCACACCCAACCCCATCATCATACCACCTGATAGCCTGGTGAGGAGTTAGCCTTTAAAAACAACAACTAGATGAAGAAAACAGCAAACACAAAAGAAAGCATTTAGAGAGCAACAAAGAAACTAGAATAGCAAACACTTCACCTTTCTCAGACGTTACTGCTGTGGACATCATTCGGCAAACAGAAAACACTTTTTCACATTTTTACATGAATTCTGAACAGCTGATAAAACTGCATGGAAGAAATTCCCATTGCTTTCTGACACTAGATGCCAGAAACTAGGGATCCACAAAGATAATGCAAGGTCACGTATAAAGCAAAGGAAAGGGCCATCGCACAATTAACTTGGTTGCCTGGTGCAAATACTGTGCAGGAACAAGAGCCATTCTTTGCTTTACGTAGCGGACATGCTTCTTCCTAACCTTGCCACGAACTAACTGGGCCTCTTGTTTCTTCTGGCTTTGCTCCTTGCAAACTGTTTGAATATATTGAACGCTTTTCAGAGGGATGGGCTGATGAACGAAAACATGAATTCCCTCTTACCCCTTAATAAGGGTTAAAGGGGGTGCCAGTGATCAATTGCAGAACAAAAGGAGAGTGACTGAAGATTCTAAACAATATACTTTGAGCCTGGCTCTCTAAATTGCATTCTCCATCTCTATCTTAAAATAGCTCTCAGTTTAAGGAGAAAATGTAACTCAAGTAACTAGTGCATAAAATATGCATGACAGCCACTAGGTTTCCTTCGAATTATGAAATAGTCTTCATGGAACATTCCAGCCGTGAATGAAGTATACACATGATAGGCTATATGTTTTCATATATGTTTCCATATTAAATGTTCAAATCTGGTTGCATTAGGCACTCATATGAAAATTATTTCAGATGTACTCTTAGTACCTTATCTGCGAATAATTCCCAACCATGAAGGTTGCCTTACTTCCAAAACAGTCTTAGATCTTGAACTGCTTTATGAAACATTAAGGGGCCTATAAAGTAGGACAAATAATGTTGGCAAATGTTTCAGGAATCCTGGCTAATGTTTATTATTTTAAATATTTAATCTCTTGCATTTATATCCCATCCACCATGTAGGTCAAGGTGATGGACATGTGGTTCTCAAGCAGCCACACACATCTATGCAATAACCAGATCCAATTCTGCTTAGCTTCCGCAAGGTGGTGGCCTAATGTGTCTTTAGAACATGCCCTGGAACATGTTATGTCCTAATAGACACTGGAGATTAGACCAGAAGGGTTTTCTGTAAACAATGTAAGCTACAGAAAGATGGGACTGGGATAATTCTTCAGCATGTATAGGGCGGTATACAAATAACAACAACAACAACAACAACAACAACAACAACAACAACAACTTAAACCACCAAACCAAAAGTAACTCATCAGTGATGTATGGTGGTCTAGCAAGAGCTCAATAAAGGGGTTTTCCTGTAATTGCAAAGAAAGATGGGTTGTCAAGCATCTAGCAGGCCACCATACTGGACTCATAGGCTGCATTTGGTCTAATGGATCATAACTTGGGGAGCTGGTGGCCTGCTAATAAATATGTTGGGAAATTATTATTTGTAGAATTTCAGTTGCTTTGAATAACTTTCTAACTGGACATCTATAACTTTTGGCTGACTGTGGACTCACTCCAAAAACTGTAGGCACTTTGGCCCTGTCTGTTCCCTTGCTAAGTTGGGTGTGTCAGCCAAGTAGGAGGAAACATGTCCCCCACTTCTTTGGACTATCTGATTCCTACTTGGTCCAGGCACCTGGGAAACTCAGTGGGGCCAGAATCAAGAAAGTCCCCTGTCTCCTCTCAGGAATGGTTTCACTCCCTGCATTGCTGAAGATATCTGAATCTCTCATCTACCACTCTTTGCTGCTCGGGACAGGAAAAGGACGTAAGGGGGCTTCTTTGACCCTTCATCTGCTTTGGCCCTTCATCTGGCAGTCATATGGGCAGCCTTCATGCATCAGTTTTTATTGGAAAGAAAGGAAGTCTTTGGCTGCTTACCCCTGGAGCTCCTTGGCCATATGACAGTTAAAGCAATAAATAGACCACCTCACAATCTCAGGCATCTGTCCAGCTTTGCATCTGAGAAGGGTTAATACTGTGCAAGTGCTGGAACAAAGAGCACCCAACTCTGCAGTTCCAAGGCTAGAACAAAGTCTCAGTTAACTGGACTCACCCAATGGAAGCAGTTTGCTTACCATGGTAAGTAAAGATGTCGTAGTCTGTTCAAAAGACCTCACTACATTTAAAATCTCTATACTATTTCAAAATAAAAAGGGGGTAAAGAGAAGCAAAAAGTTGTATGTTATTTGTTCCTTAGAAACAGATAAAATAGATATTATTTGTTGTCCTACTGGCAGCTCTGAAATTCCTGCACGTTCACTTATTTCACTTTCCAACCAATTTCTAGAAATCAAGAAGTGATTCAGAGGAAAACTGAAAGACAGTACAGATCATGGATAGTTAGGGACACTTGACTTCCTTCTCTTTCATTTCAGGAAAATGGTAAACAACGGCATGAATGTCAAAAATCAAGGCATTGTTGACACATTTGGTTACCTTGACATTGCAACTCCTTAACTCACTTAGACATTTGGTTTATTTATAGAAATTAAGAGGGAGAGTTGAAAGTGAAGAAAGAGCCTATAAATAATTAAGGGATCTTGATTCACTTTCCTTTTATCTAAGAATGATCTAAGAATGATCCAAGATAATATGAATCAGATATACGATTAAAATATCTGTAAACAAGAGTGCCTAGTTTCATTACTTAGAATCAACAACTTCTAAAACTACCCTGGATATCCTTGATTGTGTGAATATGATTTTGTTATTAGGGAATAATAAGTCATAATGCAGCTGTTGTTGCTAAAAACTTGGAAATATTTCTTTAATGTGAAATGACTTGGGTGTCCACTAGTTAAAAAAGTAATTAAAAACAAATGTATCCTAAATGGACAAAATAGTGAGTGGAAGAAAGCAAAGCATCCCCTGTTTGCTAATGCTGAAATAAGGCTCCAGTCACACAAACCTGTTTTTTCCTTTTATCGCTGAAACTCATGAGTAACAACTTAGCTCTAAAAAGTGCTATTACACGCCAGTTATTACGGATAACATTTTCTTATTACATGAGCACAGTATGTATCAGTGAGAGGCAATCAATTGTGTACCAGCCTTAAGAAAAGACTGAAATTATACGTGAAGCA